>NW_006793169.1:170364-217189 GCF_000442215.2 Lipotes vexillifer
TCCTGCTAGCAATGTAAAATAAGTAACACCAAAATAACTGAGAAGTTTGAGAGGTGAATCCTTAGTAGATACGCACATGGTGAAAGTGTACACATTGCTTAAGAGAGGAATCTCTTGAAGGACCCTCAAGCACTGCATTGGGTCCAAGTTCTAAATGTTGTATCAAGAAGGGCAGGGGAGCCAAAAAAGTTCTCTCCATTTTCCCAAACCATAACCTTAGGAGAGAAATGTTCTCATCCAGCAAGCCGGGCTGTGTCTTCACAGTGTTGTAGTCTACCAGCCTCAGGGAATCAGGCAGAGGAGAAGCCTTTCCTCTGAGAGAACCTCACTGTCCTCATTTCAGTAATGGTTATGTTCAGCAGAGCAGCTAATCTCATTGCCAAGAGGGAGGGAAGTCAAAGAGAGCCTCAAGTAACTTAGTACCAGGACATTCCAGGCTTTAAAATAGCTGCCTTTACCTCATGGGCCATTTGAAGAAATCTATACAGAATTTGAAAACAAGCTGTAATAGAACCTTACCCAACAGAAGCAAGGTCCTGCCAGACATTTTTGGTCATTTCCTTTGCTTTTATTTTCCAGAGTTTCTTCCTTACCTTAAATTTTTTCCTGCCTACTCACTCACGCCCTGGATGGTTTAATTCTCTTCTGGGTATACCCATTATGCACAGTAGATACATGGACATGCACTTTCCTTAGCTCCTCCACTTTCCTTAGCGCCACTGCTAGTCTTTTGGATGGTAGCATCCACCTCCTCTAACACACATCCGTCCACTGGCCCCTTACACTCCCATTGCCCCTATGTGGTTGAATGATTTTACCATCCACCCAGCCGTTCACACTAGAAAACTCAGTCATCCTGCCTCCTTTTCTCCATCATGTCCCCTTCCTCCAAACACATTCCATCAGACATCAGGTTTGGCCACTTCTGGCTGTGGAATGTTTCTGGATTCCAGGGACTTTGCAGGAAGGTTTTAGCTTGTCTCAGCTCAAAGTCTCTCTGTTTCCATTTATCTTCCACATTTTCATCAATTATTCTTCCAGAACAAAAATCTGGTTTTACTTTTCTCCTGCTTAATAACATCTGATAGTTATCCACTGTCTGGATAGAGTTTTATCTCTTTAACAATGTATACGCAATTCCTCTATGTCCCTTCCCCACCCCATCAAAATTCACCTTTCTCCCTACCTGTTCTCTTGGTTCACTGCTTTCTGCCAAGTGACAGCCAGCTTTCCCAACACCTTAGCCCAGAAGTGGTTTCTTTTTTTTCTTTTTAAAATATTTATTTATTTGGCTGCATCAGATCTTAGTTGCAGCACGTGGGATCTTCCTTGCAGCACGTGGGATCTTTTAGTTACGGCATGCGGGATCTAGTTCCCTGACCAGGGATTGAACCTGGGTACCCTGCATTGGGAACATGGAGTCTTAACCACTGGACCACCAGGGAAGTCCCCAGAAATGGTATCTTTTTTTAAATAAATTTTATTTATTTATGGCTGCGTTGGGTCTTCATTGCTGCGCGTGGGCTTTCTCTAGTTGCGGCGAGTGGGGTCTACTCTTCGTTGCGGTGCGAGGGCTTCTCATTGCGGTGGCTTCTCTTGTTGCGGAACACGGGCTCTAGGCGTGTGGGCTTCAGTAGTTGTGGCTTGTGGGCTCTACAGCGTAGGCTCCGTAGTTGTGGTGCATGGGCTTAGCTGCTCCGCAGCATGTGGGATCTTCCCAGACCAGGGCCCGAACCTGTGTCCCCTGCACTGGCAGGCAGATTCTTAGCACTGCACCACCAAGGAAGTCCCAGAAGTGGTTTCTTAATGTGCTATCTAGTTTTTCATTCCATTTCTTTTTCTGGGTTCTCAACATATTTTTTTCTTCTCATTTAGGTCATGCTTTGCAAGACTATGTTGAGGATTTTATTTTATTATCTTATTTTATTCTAATTAAAATAATATCAACCATATCCAAGTCTGTTGTCTTGCCACAAAGGGTTCTGAATCTGAAGTCCAGAATAATATCCAGTCTAGTCTTGTACAAATTGGCTAGTATTTCAGCCATGGACAACGTTGCTTTCCCAAGGTAAAGGAAATATTTGATCTACTATCCCCACCAAAGCACTCATTTGTCATGAATTTGCTGTGCTTAAAGTTATGGAGTTGGGTGTCATGGCGGCTGGTTTTCTGAGCAGTGAGAGAAGAGGTATCTTTCTACTTTAAAAACCAGTTCTTTGATGAGAACTCTTTCTACCCACCTTCCTCCAAAGCAAAGGTCAAAATTAACACCTTAATACTAAACTCTGAGTATTGTATTATTTTTTTCAGATATAGCACCTACTAAAGGAAGAGAAGTATTGTCCATTTTTTTAATGTTTCTGGTAAAAAGAATTACAGGCTCCTTAGTAGCAGCATATAGAGGTAGACAGTTATATGAACATTATGGATATAAATGAAAGTGATAGTAAGAATTACTGAGTTGATCAGATTCAAGAAGGCCATATGTCCTACTCTATCAACTTCCAGAAGCCATTCTTCCTGCCTCTCAACTCCCAGAGGTAAAGGACTGAGAAGTCTGGGGAGAAGCATCACATTGATACACACAGTATCTACAGGCAGTCGGCATAGTTGAGTGGTCAATTGCTACCATTACTCAATTAGCTTATTAGATTCAAGAATAATCAATCAACAAACATTTATTGATGAGGAAGGGCTGTATCACCACCGCACCATGTTAGGTGCTGGGGAACACAGTGAGAAAGCAAAAGAGTTTAAAGACTGGAGGGGAAGATACATATTGAACAAATTATCACAATTTATTAAATAAATTAATTTAAGGATACAGTAAGTAAGAAATATAGGCTGCCAACAATGGAAAACCAACACATACATGCATGCATGTGCATACACACAGAACAGAGCTTGAAATGAATCTATCTTTTCTCTACCTCAAGTGACAGCTTTATTAATTCATAACAAGCAATATAAATAGCAGCTTCTATATAGAATTTATATGTACCCCTTTTCTGTTGTTGTTTATAGCTGCCTGATAAGAGCAAGCAAGCATGGGTACTACTGATGGCAACAGGCAGGGTTGCTGCAGTAAATTTATTCAAAATGAGTGATATTTATGGGTTCTCATGTAAATAGACAAGCTGTAGATGCATTTAAGAATTTGGAGGGAGGGAGACGCAAGAGGAAAGAGATATGGGAACATATGTATATGTATAACTGATTCACTTTGTTATAAAGCAGAAACTAACACACCATTGTAAAGCAATTATACCCCAATAAAGATGTTAAAAAAAAAAAAGAATTTGGATGTCTACTTACATAAGCAATAGAGCAAGGTGGCTGAAAGTAGCCCACTGGAGCCAGACTGGCCTCTGTTCCATGCTGAATCCACTACTTAATAGCTGCGTAATCTCAGACAGTGCATCTGTAAAGTGAAGATAAACAATCACATTAACAACCTCATTGGTTATTATGAGAATTAAATGAGTTAATACTCATAAAGCACTTAGCACATGTTAAGCTCCTGCCACAGAGTAAGTGCTCTACAAATGTCACCTATTGTATTTGCTCAAACAAGGCCATTTTTTAGCCAACTATCTGAACACAATAATACTGAATCTCATAAACGCAGAGGGGATTTTTGTGGAAGTGTATCTCAGTAAGGTTTATTAAGCATAGACAAGGGGGGTCCAGGAATTTAATACCACATTTGTTGTCTTTAGAGCTGCGTTTCAGTTAGGGTGTTGCCTGAGAATGACAGTATTTTCTGATTTAGAATGTGACATTTACTCTGATATTGTTAATTTGTGTAGTAGTTAAAAATAGTAGTAGATAGTCTTCATGTATGTTAACTTCCTTTAGACTTATTTTGAAAAAATACATTTGTCTTATTATATGAATATATTGTGTCCCATTTAACCAAATTGTAACAAATGAAGGAAAGAGGTGATAGAGTATGAAATGTTGACGGAAGCTTTTACTATGTGGAACACCTTAGAATATAAATTTCTACAGTGCTATTAATAGTTATATCATCAACAACATTTTTTCAGACTTTGTGCTTCACTCTGGAGAAAAGAGTACGGCATCTTGAATTTCTTCACTGGGTAATTTAAAACCGAGTTATAATGTGGACACCAACTGCACACATGTTACTTGAGTTCAGCATCAAAGTTGTAAACGAAAATAGAAAATATGCTCTCTCTCAAAGCTGTTACTATTTAACAAAACACATTCAAATCAACAAAATAGTATGAATATATATGACCATTAATGTTTTTATTAACTGTTTTGGGCTTTTTAAAAAACCTCATTTTAAATACTTAATTCTAATTCTACTCTACTCAAGTAGACTATAATAGCGAATACATATCTAGTGCTTACTATTTACATTCCAGCTGCTGTTCGAGTTACTAGTAAGTTCTGATTCTAATAAGAAAGCCATATACAGCAGTTTCAGCTTTTATGGAACACAGTAACCTCAGGGAGAAGAAAGAGAGGGCGTTCCGAAAACTTAACTACGTAGTCTATAGACCAGTGTTCTTTGTAAAGCATTTATATCGACACCCAGTTTTAGGAACTAAAACCCTTGTATAAATTTGTATTACTATTCTAAAAAAAAAAAAATTGTATTACTATTCTAGAAAGGAGGGTGACGTTTTTCAGGGGACTATATTCCACTTGGTCTGTCTCTGAGGCCTGTTAACCAATAAAACCGTTCTATTCTGCTGCTCTGGGACATAAGCAACAACGAAAAGGAGTAATGACCTTAGACCATAAATAAGTTGTCAGGACACCCCAGGGGACGAAGGAGAGACGATTAGCAACAGGACTCGGGTTCCTCCCAGCGACCGGCGGCAGAAAGGGCGGAGCACGTTTCCGGCGAGGCGCTGGAGGCGGGGCGCGGGGGCTCGGGGGTGGGTCTCCCGCGAGCTGCGGAGACAACCTGCGCAGCGAACGCGGGGCGTGTGCGCAGGCTCAGTCGGCCGCCAGGAGGGAGCGACCTAGCGGGCAGTCGAGAAGAGCGCTGACCGGTCACGGGCTGTGAGCACGATGAGACCCGGAGAGGAGAGGCCGGTGGAGGGGGGCGCCTGCGCCGCCGTCTTCGAGGTGGAGCTGCTGAAGCTGCGAGCGGCGGAGTGCATCGACGAGGCGGCCGAGCGCCTGGGGGCCCTGAGCCGCGCGATCTGGAGCGAGCCCGAGCTGGCCTACGAGGAGCACCATGCCCACGACGTGCTGACGCGCTTCTTCCAGAGCGAGCGCCCGGCCGCGTCGTGGGCGGTGCAGCCGCACTACCAGCTGGTCACGGCCTTCCGTGCCGAGTGGGGGCTGCCGCGGGGCTGGGCGGCGCCGTGCCCGCTGCACCTGGGCTTCCTCTGCGAGTACGACGCGCTGCCAGGCATCGGGCACGCCTGCGGCCACAACCTGATCGCCGAGGTCGGGGCGGCGGCCGCGCTGGGCGTCAAGGGGGCCCTGGAGAGCCTCCCCGGGCCGCCTCTGCCGGTGAAGGTGAGGTGGGGCCCGGGCTTGGGATTCCCATCGCCAGCCCAGGCCGGGACCGACCCGAGAAGGGCGGGAGCCGGCGCTTCCCGTGCGCCTCCGCCCCTTCCCACCCCGGGGCAGGTGTAGGGGACAGCACTCGACGTCCTGGCTTTTTCTAGTAGGCAGAACCCCTGGATCAAAGTCAGTAGTTCATGAGTTGCCGACCTAGCGACATTTTGCAGACTTTTGCTTTTTCTCTCCTGCGTAGTTGTAAACAATTGAGTGAACTCTCTCCCTTAGGAAAGAACTTAGAACCAAGCCTGGTTTTCGTGATGGCTTATTTTTGGTAACAGGGCCAATCGCAATTTGCTGACAAGGTTGTGCAATCTCTGGGAGGAGGTAGTTATTATAGGGAAACCTGCAGACCCTCTTCGTTAGCCTCCAAAAAATCTTTTGTTTGTGGCAGTCCTAGGAGCTGTTGTGATTCGAATCATTGGATTTGGATAGGAAATGTTCAGTCGTTAGAACTACAAAACCTCTAGAAGTATACAAAAAATGGGAAGAGAGTGAACATTAACTACATGATCCTTAAGTCTTAAAGTTTATTTCGCGATTTTAAGATATAGCTCGATCCTTTAAACGGGGAAATGTTTATGTTAGCCACAGGGCAAGTTTAACCTTGTGTTAACTCTGTTTTTCCAGATGGTATATTCTTTCTGTGGGCTAAGATTGAATCACCACTGCTCAGGTTAAGGGGAAGACTAATGTTATATTTTAATATTCTTTAGCCCATTTTTTCCAGTGTCAGTAACCTTTCTCTTTTATCCTTACAGTTCCATGTTTTGTGGCTTTTTCTCTTTAGCTGCCTTCTCTTTTCTGCCTCTGGGCCTTGTTTTTCATCTGGCTAGGTTTTTGTTTTGTTTGGGGGAGGAGGTGTCCTTTGCCATTGCATGAAGCACTGGAGAGATTTAGCTTTAACCAGGTTTATGAAAGGTTCAGAGAAGTCAACAAGATTTAACCTGAAAAGTCATATTTCATGAGTCAAGGGTTAAGAGTAAAAAGCAATTTAAGAGTTTGCAAATTAAGCAAATTAAGAGCTTTATAACTTCTGACTAAAGCAAGACTTTGGGAAATACACACACTTCTGATTTTGAATGGTAATACTCAGTTTTAGTAAGGTTATCTGTCTTATCTGAAAATGGAATTTATGTTGATTCTCTTTGCAAGCCAAGAACTTTTCCAACTTGTTTCATTGTGTTCTTATACGTGACCTTGAAAGTATATTAGTTGTTTATAGAAAATTTTTCTTTGCTTTTAAAAATTGTTTGAAGAAGTTAAGTTTAAATATCAAAGTAAAATGTTTATTCTGTAAAGTTCTCTTTTGTTTAATTAGGTGTTTGGTGACCAATAAATCTGCCTGGTTGAGCTGGTGGAATCGAATTAGTAAGTTTGTGTAATAGTTGGCCGTTTCTAACCGTGGTATTAAGATTTATTCAATGCTTTTCATAAAGGATGAATGCGTTAAGACCTTCTAAAGAGGTAGTTTGGTAAGGAAACAGAGTTCAGGCCTGAAGGTCAGGGTATCTAATCCCAGCTCTGCTTGAAGCCTTGCTCTGTGATCTGGGGCAAGACATTTCACTCCATGCCTCAAAACCACCCTTCCTAAAATGATACAGATCGCTTACCTACCTCACAGGGTTGTTGTGAGGATAACTAATAAGTAACTAGAAAGTTCCTTACCAGTAAAAGGCTTATGAATAATCATATACATATATACTAAAAGACAGTCAAAAATAAGCTTTAAGAAGTTAGTCCTAAATAATTTTGAGGAACTTAGTATATAGTACCTCTTTTCATCTTTGACATTAGTTCTATAAAATTGTGTTATAAGATTGGGAAAAGTTTCCTATAGAGGCTTTAGTACATACTTTGAGCCAAATTGGTATAATAATGTCAATTGCAAGTTTGTGGTGAATTTAGCATGGTAGACTTATGCCCACTGCCTTATTTGAGTCAGAGAACAAAACCTCTCTTCATAGTTTGATTTAGATTGTGAATACATGTGCAAGGGAACCTGACTGATACTGCCTGCTAGGATTTTTTGTTGCTCTGACACAGGTATTTCTTTCTAGGTAATTGTTCTGGGAACCCCTGCAGAAGAAGATGGTGGTGGCAAAATTGATTTAATCGAAGCAGGGGCTTTTAAAAATCTTGATGTTGTTTTTATGGCCCATCCATCTCAAGAGAATGCTGCTTATCTGCCTGATGTGGCTGAACATGAGTGAGTAATCAAGTTGAAATAAACTTCGTAGTGGAAAACAGGCTATTAGAATACTTTAGTGACTTAACTGGAGGCTAAAACTCCGTACTTCTGCATTTAAAAAGTAAATTGAAAAAAAACAGTAAATTGAAAGATAATGATGTGATATTTGATTTCCATTGAATGACATTTGGTAGGCCCCTTCTAACTGAGATTTAATATGGTGTTCATAATTGAACTGTTAAAATCCTGCCTAAAAAGTGTAAGAATAGCAAACAATATGTTGACACGTATGTTCTATTTTGAATTGAGAGGAATCTGGTTTCTGGACAATGTCTATGCTTTGATATGGAGTTGCATTTGCAGCTGAATAGATCTGCAAGAGACAGCTTTGTTAGACTTGGGAAGAAAACACACTTCTCTAGTTTACTTATTTTGAGTTCTTTGCAAAAAGGATAAATTATGTTCCTGACGAAAAAATACAGAAACTGACTAGCTGTGGATTTGATTGGAATTTGCCAACATATCCTTTTCTGATTTGTCTGGTGCTGAAACTTTTTTCTTCTTTTTTTATCTTTCTCTATGTTGAAAAGCTCACTTTTTTTGGTACCTAGGAGCATGCATCATTTAAGTGGTTTAAATTTTTTACATCAGAAGTTTCAACCATAATAGTTAATGGTCCAGTTAGGGGTCTGGTCCCAAGGAGCCATGGCTCAGCTGCTTGAGGAAAACCCCATGTTCTCCTCTGCAGTAGCCTGGGAGTAATCGCAGAACCACCCCAGCAGTGCTTCTAGATTGTGTGTTCAGTTATCCTGCATTTCTCTGCACCCCTTGTTTTCAGAGGGTGACTATTTTAACTGTTCTGGTATTTTTGGTCTTATCACCAGGAATTGGTATTGTGACAGTAGGAAGAATCTTTCAACTTCCATTTCAGGGATGCTGTACAGTAGTACACCTCTGGAAAACCTTAGAGGTTAGAAATCTCTGCCAATGCCTCTGGCTAGAAGGGACCAGTGGCTGCAGGCAGGCTTCCCAGTCCATTAGCCTTCTAGGATTTAGGGTTAGGTAGGCTTCTTGGCCTTGATTCTGAAGTCAGTCCATTGGGCCTCAGGCCTTTTCTTAGTATCTGGCTTCTTAGATTTTTCATTTGCCAACTTTTAAGATGGAAAAGAGCAAGAACAAAAATTTAATTTAAAAAATTACTAATCTATTCATGCTAAAAATCTGTAACAATAAATAAGATAAAGTACTATTGTCCCTATTAATCACCTTTTTCACATCCAGTCCCTTTTCTAGAGATATATATTCTCCCAGGACTTTGGGGGTATATTTATAGACATAAAATAGGTACATGTATAAATTAAATCTTAAAGGAGGATTTTCCCCCCTCTGAAATAGTCTGCTAAATATATTGTTGATCTGGCTCTTGCTTTCTAAAATTAAACAATGTGTCTTGAATATCATTCCATATCAGTTTTTTTTTAATGTTCTTTTTTAAAAAAATAAATAAATTTATTTATTTTTGGCTGTGTTGGGTCTTCGTTTCTGTGCGCGGGCTTTCTCTAGTTGCAGCGAGCGGGGGCCCCTCTTCATCGCAGGCCTCTCACTATCGTGGCCTCTCTTGTGGAGCACAGGGTCCAGATGCGCAGTTGTGGCTTACGGGCCCAGTTGCTCCGCAGCATGTGGGGTCTTCCCAGACCAGGGCTCGAACCCGTGTCCCTTGCATTGGCAGGTGGATTCTCAACCACTGCACCACCAGGGAAGCCCTTAAATGTGCTTTTTAAGCCTAAAATACTAATGCTGATATAAAACAGGCATTAACATTTCTTTTCCTGTAGTTTATTGTGCTTTAATTGTACATAGATTTGAACCCTAGAAGAAATGGTGCTAGAGCCATTTTCGTAAAGGACATCTTTTTCCATTTTATAATATTTATCACCAGTTTTGTTAAAATTCCAGTTTCTGGGTGATGGTGATAAGATATAGATTGAGGAAATAACAAGTATCCTAAAATTTAAAATATATATTTGGATTTTGTTTTTTAAATAGAATGTTTGGAATCAGTAAAGAAATGCCATGAGCCTCTTGAATCTAGCTCCTTAAAAAAAATAAATAAGTCGAGTGAGTTTTTTTTTGTTTTTTTTTTTTTGCTGTACTCGGGCCTCTCACTATTGTGGCCTCTCCCGTTGCGGAGCACAGGCTCCAGACCTGCAGGCTCAGCGGCCATGGCTCACGGGCCTAGCCGCTCCGCAGCATGTGGGGTCTTCCCGGACCGGGGCACGAACCCGTGTCCCCCTGCATTGGCAGGCGGACTCTCAACCACCACGCCACCAGGGAAGCCCTAGAGTGACTTTTTAGTAATTTAAATATTAATCAGGCTTAAGAAGTGTAATCCAAACAAGTCACCATTATTAATTTTTTTTCTTTTGGAGTTATCAGACAAGGCCATGAGTCGTGTTCAAAGAGTTAAAAAAACAAATGGAGGCAAGTCATCTTTATAAACTATTTAATATACAATCCTTTCTCTAAATCTTATTTTTTTTTTATTGTATCTGAGTAGACTGGTATGAGAAATATTGGGAAGTGGAAAAACAATTTATAAAATTTTAAGGGGGACGTTCCTGGTGGTGCAGTGGTTAAGAATCCTCCTGCCAGTGCAGGGGACATGGGTTCGAGCCCTCGTCTGGGAAGATCCCACATGCCACGGAGCAACTAAGCCCATGGGCCACAACTACTGAACCTGAGTGCCACAACTACTGGAGCCCGCATGCCTAGAGCCCATGCTCCGCAACAAGAGAAACCACGACAATGAGAAGCCCGCGCACCGCAGCAAAGAGTAGCCCCCGCTCACCACAGCTAGAGAAGCACGCGTGCAGCAACGAAGACCCAACCCAGACAAAAATAAAATTAATTAATTAATTTTTAAAAACTTTTAAGGTATTAGTGATACAGGTATTCTGGAACATTAATAAAATATTGGTCAGGAACAACTGACAACGCTAGAATATTTTATAATACTGTGAATATAATCTGATTTTTAGAGGTTGTCTTAACCCATTTCAAATGTCACCTCCTTTCTGTCTTTCCTTGACCTTTCCCCACCTTTAAGACAGAAAGAATTATTTGAGTTTTTGTAGACCTTTGATATAGAACTATCACAGTACAGTGCAGAAGGAGACAGGAGCCATCTCTTTTGTAATTCCAGCACTTAAAACAGTATTGCATTGTTCGTTTAAATTGAATTGTGTACAGATTTAATTTGTACAGGAGCTCGATTGAGCAAAGTTCTTTTTCTCTGTGTTTTTGGAATGCCTTCTTTGTGTTAGTCACTGTATTACATAATAATAAACTAGAACTAAGGTATGTAAATTGCTACATTATTGCTACAAATTAATTCAGCAGTGTGAATTAATTTTGAATAATAGTTGGGTAGTTCTAATTACTTGGATTTTCTTACTTTGGTGATACTGAAAAAAGTAATTCCGAATGATATTTTATTTCCTAGTGTGACTGTGAAATACTATGGAAAAGCATCTCATGCTGCTGCTTATCCCTGGGAAGGACTAAATGCATTAGATGCTGCTGTCCTCGCCTATAACAATCTGTCTGTGTTAAGACAACAAATGAAACCTACCTGGAGAGTTCATGGTACGAATGTCAAATACTTTGGGTAATAGATGGCGCTTAATATATTCCAGTGCAATATAATTCCTTAATATTTGATTTAAAAAAACATTTGGGAACATTTTATATACTTTATGAATATTCCAAAAATTTTTAACATTTTCAGAAATTTCTGGGACAGGATACTAGATGTTCATTTATATGTGGGTAAGAAGATAGTTAAGATTATTTGTACATAAATAGAATGGTCATTTTGAGTATTAGAAATAATGTTTTTATGTACGGTTCTTTCTGTGGATATTTGAAAGTTAGAACTTGATTTTTCAGTTATCCTCACTGTATCTTAATATTCTGTGGGTATTTGAAAGTTAGAACTTAATTTTTTCAGTTATCTTCACTGTCTCTTAATCACAAAATTTCATCATTTTCTCATTAAAAAAAAAAAGTGGTGGTAACTGGTTTTATGTGCTCAAGTGCTGTTAATCCTAAGTAACATCTTTTTAAATTATGTGTATCACATTAATATATATATATAATAATAAAGTATTGTCTTGAAGGTATAGATTTATTTTTTAGTTTATTTCCTTATGATTTAAGAAATTATTATACTTTAAGATCTGTTCTTTGCTTGATTTTGCTATAGTCTGAAATTAGTTTGTAACTGCACTTTTACCAATTTTCTACGTTAGTTTCTTTAAAAAGAATAAACAGGAATATGTAAAAAATACATTTTTCAAAACAGGTCATATAAAATAGGTTTTGCATACTTATTTTCATTATTATTTTGAATGGATACATCTTCCTTCTCAGTCTAGTTCCAAATAAATGCATTTGTTTTGACAGTGGTAGTATATTTTGTCATCTTTGACTTGCATTGGTTTCTTGTTGGCATGAAAATTATTTTCCCAGAGCCAAATGCTATTTAAAATGGGATTCCTGAGGTATGAGGGTAATTACAGAGGCTCATACCATTGGTTTTTTTCCTTATGTCAAAAGTTTATCAAAATGTACAACTGTAATAAAACGCACTGAAAAGTCTCTCCCAGAAGGCTTAAGATAGTTGTAAAAATTTCTAGCAGTTTCTTTATAGTCAGGAATCATAATTTCTTAACATTGTATAAATTCCTCAGACTAAAGTACATATAGACAGGTTTTTTTTTTCCTGTTAGCAAGAAAGTGTCATACTGTGCATAGAAACTTGTTGTATAACATCAAAATATTTGGTTGGCATATATGTGACGTTAATAAGTTTAAATTATTTTTCTTTATGTATATATTGGCTGAAAAACTTTATGGGTGTATTTAAGCTTAAAGAAATGATCTCCAAGCTCCAAGCTCAATTCCAGTAATTTGGTTCTTTTTATAGGTATAATAAAAAATGGTGGTGTAAAACCCAATATCATTCCCTCTTATTCTGAGCTAATCTATTACTTCCGTGCACCCTCAATGAAAGAACTTCCAGTTTTGACCAAAAAGGCAGAAGATTGCTTCAGAGCTGCAGCTTTGGCTACTGGGTGCACAGTAAGAACTTTTAAGAGTTAATCTAAGTTATAATCAGAAGTATATATGTGGGCTGGGGTTGTTTATATTAAGTTACATTTAGAACCTAATTTGTGTTCCTTTTATTTGGCAATCAGTGCCTTGAATATGCAAAACCAGTTGACTGAATAGTTGATGTGAAAATCTTTCATTCTTATTTATTTTAATCAGTGTCTGCATAGGGAAGACTGCAGTCGTCTCATTATACAGGACTTAGAATAACTGATATTGCTGAGCTAGACTCCCTGCCTTTTTGCAAGTTATATTTTTCCTTATTGGCAGTTATGCTTTTGGAAATGCTGTATATAGTTCCTGTAAAGGGATCTTTATGGCAAAATCAGCCAAACCTATTTTTGGTGAAGTCACAGGTGTGTGTAATAGTGATACAAATACTTATGGCTTGCTGGAATGAAAGTTAAAATAGACACAGTAGTCAAGAGGTTTTGTTTATTTGACTCATAAAGTCGTCAACATTTATGTACTAATCATATAGGGCATACAGTGGGATGAGAAGCTCCAGAATTGCATAAATCTTGCCCTGGGGGCAAGCCTGTAGTCTAGTTGGAGAGAGATAAGATCTGGATTTGTGCCTCTCAGCCTCACTGATTCTGTAACTTTTGGAAATGTCATTTAATATCTCTGGGCCTCCATTTTTTCTTGAAAAATGGAGGTAATGATATAATCTATCTTAGGGTTCTTATGAGAATTAAATGGCATAATGTTTGTGAAGAGTTAGGGCCAACACCTCATACCTTATTTTTTTCTGCCCTCAGTAGACTGGAGATATATGATTTATTCAGATAGTAAGAGTGATTCTAAGACAGTATATGTTAAGTGTCCAAAGAGTAAAAATTTAAGCATTCATCCCTTATTTATTTATAATTATAGATATTTAAAATATAACATAAAACATGAACTATTATCACTAGTTAATATCCCAAGGTATAATGTTGCCTTATAATAAGGTTCATTGTTATTAGATTTGAGTCTATATTTAAGTCTTTTTTTCCTCAGTTTTACTGAGATAAAATTGACATACAGCACTGTATAGGTTTAAGGTATACAACATAATGATCTGACTTACATACATCATGAAATAGATTATCACAGTAAATTTAGTGAACATCCATCATGTCACATAGGTACAACATTAAAGAAATGGAAAAGAAATTTTTTTCCTTTATGATGAGAACTCTTATAATTTACCCTAACTTTCATGGATAATGTACAGCAGTGTTAATTATCTTTATCATGTTGTACTTACATCCCTAGTACTTACTTACCTTATAACTGGCAGCTTGTACCTTTTGCCTACTTTTGCCTAATTCCCCCTCCCGCCAGCACCTGACTCTGGAAGCCGTAAATCTGATCTATTTTTCTGTGAGTTTGCTTGTTTTTGAAGTATAATTGAGCTACAACACTATGTTAGCTCCTGGTATACAACATAATGATTTCATAGTTCTATTCATTTCAAAATGACCACCATGATAAGTCTAGTTGTCATCTGTCACCATACAAAGATATTACAGAATTATTGACTGTATTCCCCACACTGTACATTTCATACCTGTGACTCATTTATTTTGTACTGAATGTTTGTAATCTCCCTCACCTACTACTCTTTTCTCCCAAACCCCCTTCCCTCTGGCAACAACCTGTTTGTTCTCCTTATGACCCTGTTTCTGTTTAGTTATAGTTGTCCATTTGTTTTGTTTTTTAGATTCCACATGTAAGTGAAATCATACAGTATTTGTCTTTCTTTGTCTGACTTATTTCACTTAACATAATACCCTCTAGGTCCATCCATGTTGTTGCAAATGGCAATGTTTCATTCTTTTTATACAGCTGATTAATACAGCTGATTAATATTCCTTTGTATATATGTATACCTTTAGCTATTGTTTTTACGTTCCATCTGTTGATGGACACATAGACTGCTTCCATATCTTGGCTATTGTAGATAACGCTGTAGTGAACATAGGGGTGCATATATCTTTTCGAATTAGCTTTTTTATTTTCTTCACACACCCAGAAGTGGAATTGCTGGAGAGTGTGGTAGTTCTATTTTTAATTTTTTGAGGAATCTCCATACTGTTTTCCATAGTGGTTGTACCGATGTAGATTCCCACCAGTAGTGCACAAGGGTTCGCGTCTCTCCACATCCTCACCAACACATATTTGTTGTCTTTTTCGATAATAGCCATTCTGACAGATGTGAGGTGCTATTTCATTGTGGTTTTGACTTGCATTTCCCTAATGATTAGTGATGTCGAGCATCTTTTCATGTGCCTGTTCCCGTCTGTATGTCTTCTGTAGAAAAATGTCTGTTCAGGTTCTCTGCCCATTTTTTAATGAAGCTGTTTGGTTTTCTGCTATTGAGTTGTATGAGTTCTTTGTATATATTGGATATTAACCCCTTGTTGGATCTATTGTTTGCAAACATCCTGTCCCGTTCAGTTGTGGCCTTCTTATTTTGTTGATGGTAACCTTCACTGTTCAAAAGCCTTTTAGTTTGTAGTCCCATTCATTTATTTTTACTTTATTTTCCCTTGCCTGAAGAGACATATCCCCCCCAAAAAATTTGCTAAGTCTGATGTCAAAGAGCGAACTGCCTATGTTTTCTTCTAGGAGTTTTATGGTTTTGGGTCTTACATTTAAATCTTTAATCCATTTTGAGTTTATTTTTGTATATGGTATGAGAAAGTAGTCCAGTTTAATTCTTTTGCATGTGGCTGTTCAGTTTTCCAAACACCACTTATGGAAAGACTGTCTTTTCTTCATTGTATATTCTTGCTTCCTTTTTTGTAGATTAATTGAGCAAAGGTGCATGGGTTTATTTCTGGGCTGTCTGTTCTGTTCCATTGCTCTATGTATCTGTTTTTGTGCCAGTACCATACATAGCTTTGTAGTATAGTTTGAAATCAGGGAGCATGATACCTCCTTTTGTTTTTCTTTCTTAAGATTGTTTTGGCTATTCAGGGTCTTTTGTGTTTCTTTACAAGTTTTAGAATTATTTGTTCTAGTTCTGTGAAAAATGCCATTGGTATTTTTATAGGGATTGCCGTGAATCTGTAGATTTCCTTGGGTAGTATGGTCATTTTAACAATATTAATTCTTCCAAACCTTGAACATGGTGTATCTTTTCATCTGTTTGTCTCATCTTCATTTGCTTTCATCGGTGTCTTATGGTTTTCCAAGTACAGGTCTTTTACTTCATTAGTTAGATTTATTCCTAGGTATCTTATTCTTTTTGATGAGATCATGAATGGGATTGTTTTCTTAATTTCTCTTTCTGATAGTTCATTGCTAGTGTATAGAAATGCAACAGATTTCTCTATATTAATTTTGTATCCTGCAACTTTACGATATTCACTGGTGAGTTCTAGTAGTTTTTTGATGGTATCTTTAGGGTTTTCTATGTATAGCATCATGTCATCTGCAAACAGTTGACAGTTTTACTTCTTCCTTTCCAATTTGGATGCCTTTTATTTCTATTTTTTGTCTGACTGCTGTGGCTAGGACTTCCAACACTAAGTTGAATAGAAGTGGGCAGAGTGGGCATCCCTGTCTTGTTCCTGATCTTAGAGGAAATGCTTTCAGCTTTTTACTGTTGATTAAGATGTTGGCTGTGGGCTTGTTGTATATGACTTTTTTTTAATTATTAATTTTTATTGGAGTATAGTTGCTTTACAATGTTATGTTAGTTTCTGCTGTACAGCAAAGTGAATCAGTTATACGTATACATATATCCCCTCTTTTTTAGAGTTCCTTCCCATTTAGGTCACGACAGAGCATTGAGTAGAGTTCCTTGTGCTATACAGTAGGTTCTCATTAGTTATCTATTTTATGTATAGTAGTGTATGTAAGTCAATCCCAATCTCCCAGTTCATCCCACCCCCCCGCTTCCCCCCTTGGTATCCATACGTTTGTTCTCTACTTGTGTGTCTCTATTTCTGCTTGGCAAATAAGTTCATCTGTATGATTTTTCTAGATTCCACATATAAGCAATATTACACGATATTTGTTTTTCTCTTTCTGACTTACTTCACTCTGTATGACAGTCTCTAGGTCCATCTATGTCTCTGCAAATGGCACAATTTCATTTCTTTTTATGGCTGAGTAATATTCCATTTTATATATGTGCCACATCTTCTTCATCCATTCCTCTGTTGATGGACATTTAGGTGGCTTCCACATCCTGGCTGCTATAAATTGTGCTTCAGTGAACATTGGGGTGCAGGTGTCTTTTTGAGTTACAGTTTTCTCGAGGTATATGCCCAGGAGTGGGGTTACTGGGTCATATGGTAGTTCTATTTTTAGTATTTTGAGGGACCTCCGTACTGTTCTCCACAGTGGCTGTACCAGTTTACATTCCCACCAACAGTGTAGGAGGGTTCCCTTCTCTCCACACCCTCTCCAGCCTTTATTGTTTGTAGATTTTTTGATGATGGCCATTCTGACTGGTGTGAGGTGATACCTCATTGTAGTTTTGATATGCATTTCTCTAATAATTAGTGATGCTGAGCATGTTTTTATGTATTTGTTGGCCATCTGTATGTCTTTGGAGAAATGTCTATTTAGGTCTTACACCCATTTTTTTATTTTTATTTTTTGATATTGAGCTGCATGAACTGTTCGTATATTTTGGAGATTAATCTCTTGTCGGTTGCTTCATTTGCAAATATTTTCTCCCAGTCTGAGTGTTGTCTTTTCGTTTTGTTTATGGTTTCCTTTGCTTTGCAAAAGCTTTTAAGTTTAATTAGGTCCCATTTGTTTATTTTTGGTTTTATTTCTGTTACTGTAGGAGTTAGGTCAAAAAAGACTTTGCTGCAATTTATGTCAAAGAGTGTTCTGCCTATGTTTTCCTCTAAGAGTGTCTGGCCTTACATTTAGGCCTTTAATCCATTTTGAGTTTGTTTTTGTTTATGGTGTTATGGAGTGTTCTAATTTCATTCTTTTACATGTAGCTGTTCAGCTGTTCACCATTTATTGAAAGACTGTCTTTTCTCCATTGTATATTTTTGCTTCCTCTCTCATAGATTAGGTGACCATAATTAGGTGTGTGGTTTTATCTCTGTGCTCTCTATCCTGTTCATTGATCTGTATTTCTGTTTGACTTTTGTTATTGAGGTATGTTCCCTCTACACCTCCTTTGTGGAGAGGTTTTTGTTTGTTTGTTTTAATTTATTTATTTATTTTATTCTTGGCTGCGTTGATTCTTCGTTACTGCGTGCAGGCTTTCTGCAGTTGCGGTGAGCGGGAGCCACTCTTTGCCATGGCGTGTGGGCTTCTCATTGCAGTGGCTTCTGTCATTGTGGAGCACGGGCTCTAGGCACGCGGGCTCGGTATTTGTGGTACGTGGGCTCAGTAGTTGTGGCTCGCGGGCTCTAGAGCACAGGCTCAGTAGTTGTGGCGCACAGGCTTAGTTGCTCCACGGCAGGTGGAATCTTCCCGGACCAGGGTTTGAACCCGTATCCCCTGCATTGGCAGGTGGATTCCTAACCACTGTGCCACCAGGAAAGTCCCTGAGAGTTTTTATCATAAAGGGATGTTGAATTTTGTCAAAAGCTTTTTCTACATCTACTGAAATGATCATGTGATTTTTATTCTTCAATTTATTAATGTGGTGTATCACATTGATTAATTTGTGGATATTGAACCATTCTTGTTGCATCCCTGGGATAAATTGCACTTGATCGTAGTATATAATCCTTTTAATGTACTGTTGAATTCAGTTTGCTGATATTTTGCTGGGGATTTTTGCATCTATGTTATCAGTGATAGCTGTCCCATAATTTCATTTTTTGTGACATCTTTGTCTTGTTTTGGTGTCAAAGTGATACTGGCTTTATAGAATGAGTTTGGAAGTGTTCCTTCCCTGCAACTTTTTGGAACAGTTTGAGGATAGGTATTGACTCTTTTCTAAATTGTTTGGTAGAATTCACTTGTGAAGTCACATGATCCTGGACTTCTGTTTATTAGAAGTTTCTTTTTATTAGTGATTCATTTCATGAATTTCATTACTGGTAATTGGACTGTTCATATTTTCTGTTTCTTCCTGTTTCAGTCTTGGGAGATGGTACATTTCTAGGAATCTGATTATTTCTTCTAGGTTGTCCACTTTACTGGCATATAATTGTTCATAGTAATCTCTTGGGATCCTTTTGTTTTTCTGTGGTGTCATCTGTAACTTTTCCTTTTTCATTTCTGATTTTAGTGATTTGGGCCCTCTCTTTTTTTCTTGATGAGTCTGGCTAAAGATTTGTCAATTTTATTTATCTTTTCAAAGAACCAGCTCTTAGTTTCTATATTTTCTGTTGTTTTTTTAGGCTCTATTTTGTTTATTTCTGCTCTGATCTTTATGATTTCTTTCCTTCTACTAACTTCAGGTTTTGTTTGTTCTTTTCTAGTTCCTTTTGGTGTAAGGTTAGATTGTTTATTTGAGATTTTTCTTGTTTCCTGAGCTAAGCTTGTATTGCTATAAACTTCTCTCTCAGAACAGCTTTTGCTGCATCTCATGGAATTTGCATTGTTGTGTTTCCATTTTCATTTGTCTCCAGGTATTTTTATTTCCTCTTTGACTTATTTAGTGAGCCATTGGTTGTTTAGGAGCATTGTTTAGCTTCCACACATTTGTGATTTTTGCAGTTTTTTTTCTTGTAGTTGATTTCTAGTCTCATATGTGTGGTCAGAAAAGATGCTTCATATGATTTCAGTCTTCTTAAATTTACTGAGACTTGTTATGTGGTCTAGCATGTTACCTGTCCTGGAGAATGTTGTATGTATCCTTGAAAAGAATGTGTATTCTGCTGCTTTTGGATGGAATGTTCTATATATATATATCTGTTAAGTCCATCTGGCCTTAATGTGTCATCTAAGGCCAGTGTTTCCTTATTGGTTATCTGTTTGGATGATCTATTCCTTGATGTAAGTAGGGTGTTAGTGTGTTACAGTCAGTTTCTCCCGATATGTTAGCTAATATTTGCTTTATGTATTTTGGTGTTCCATATGTTGGGTGCATGTATATTTATAAATGTTATATCTTCTTGTTGGATTGACCTCTTGATCATTATGTAATGTCTTTCTTTGTCTCTTGTTACAGTCTTATTTTAAAGTCTGTTTTGTCTGATGTAGGTATTGCTATCCTGGCTTTCCTTTCATTTCCATTTGCATGGAAATGCCTTTTTCCATCCCTTCACTTTCAGTCTGTCTTTGTCTTTAGATCTGAAATGAGTCTCTTGTAGGCAGCATATATATGGGTCTTGTTTTTGTATCCATTCAACCACTCTGTGTCTTTTTTTATTTTTTCAGCCATGCCATGTGGCTTGCAGGATCTTAGTTCCCTGACCAGGGATTGAACCTGGGTCCCAGCAGTGAAAGCAATGAGTCCTAACCACTGGACCACCAGGGAATTCCCCATATTTGGATTCTTCTCTCTTTTTTTTGTTTATGTATCTATTATAGACTTTTGGTTTGTGGTTTCCATGAGGTTTATAAATAGCAATCTATATACATTTGTGGTTATTTTAAGTTACTGATCTCTTAAGTTTGAATGCACTTTTAACAACCCTGTGTTTTTATTCCTTCCCCTCACCTTTACTGTTTTTGATATCATATTTTACACACCCTTTTCTTCTTTGTATCCCTAAACTCCTTATTATAGATAAGATATATATCTGTATCTTTCCTACTAGCTTTATAAGTGGTTAATCTATTGATACTACCTTTACTGTGTATTTATCTTTAGCAGTGTGGTTTTTCCTTTTGTAATTTTCATATTTCTAGTTGTGTGGTGAGAAGTCCTTTTAACATTTCTCGTAAAACTGGTTTTGTGATGCTGAACTCTTAACTTTTGCTTGTCTGTAAAACTTTTGATCTCTCCTTCAAATGAATGAAAGCGTTGTCAGTAGAGTATTCTTGGTTGTAGGTTTTTCCCTTCCATCACTTTAAGGATTGATATATTGTGCTATTCCCTTCTGGCCTGCAGAGCTTCTGCTGAAAAAGCAGCTGATAGCCTTATGGGAACTCCTTTGTATGGAACTTGTTGCTTTCTTCTTTCTGCTTTTTATATTCTCTTCATCTTTTAAATTTTTTTAAAATTTATTTATTTTATTTATTTATTTTTGGCTGTGTTGGGTCTTCGTTGCTGTGCACGGGCTTTCTCTAGTTGTAGCGAGCGGGGACTACTCTTCGTTGAGGTGCGCAGGCTTCTCATTGCGGTGGCTTCTCTTGTTGCGGAGCACTGGCTCTAGGCATGTGGGCTTCAGTAGTTGTGGTGCAAAGGCTCAGTAGTTGTGGCTCGCAGGCTCTAGAGCACAGGCTCAGTAGTTGTGGCGCACGGGCTTAGTTGCTCTGTGGCATGTGGGATCTTCCCAGACCAGGGTTCGAACCCATGTCCCCTGCCTTGGCAGGTGGACTCTTAACCACTGCCACCAGGGAAGCCCCTCTCTCTTTATCTTTAATTTTTGCCATTTAAGGACAGGATGATCCTCTTTGGGTTGATCCTATTTGGGATTCTCTGTGTTTCCTGGACTAGATGTCTGTTTCCTTTCCCAGGTTAGGGAAGTTTTCAGTTATTATGTCTTCATATACGTTCTCTGCTCCTTTTTCTCTCTCTCCTCCTTCTGGGACCCTGATAATATGAATGTTAGTACTCTTGATGTTGTCCCAGAGGACTCTTAAACTGTCTTCATTTTTAAAAATTCATTTTTCTTTTTTCTTTTCAGCTTGAGTGATTTTCACTACTCTGTCTTCTAGTTTGCTGGTCCATTCGTCTGTATCGTCTAATCTACTATTGATTCCTTCTGGTGTATTTCTTATTTCAGTTATTGTATTCTTTAGCTCTGATTCTTTTTTATGTTTTCTAACTCTTTGTTAAAAACTTCTGACTCCTCACTCTGTTCATCCATTCTTCTGAGTTTTTTGAGCATCTTTATGATTGTTACCTTAAACATTTTATCAGATAGATTGCTTATCTCCTTTTCTCCTATATTTTAAATAGTCTTTTAATAATTTTTTATGTTTTGGCTGACTTGTAGTATCTACTTAGGTTGTCATTGTTTCTAACTTAGATGTTGCTAAAAGTAGAATATTATCTCTGCCATTTTATAATTGGTTTTTGCTAATGCTATTGGGATTATCTTTAGTTTGTGGGAGTATTGCCCATTTTTGATTTAGTCAAATCTAAATCTGTAAATCCTCTTAACTGGGCACATATAAACTGCTTCTGTATCTTCATGCACTGAAATTAATAAATGAGGACCATAGTCAACCCTTCCACATTGTGAATCTTCTGTCTTGCTCAGGATATGTTATGCCTTTCAGACCAGGCAGTGGTGTCAGTGTCGGTTTGTATATTGAAAATTGGTATATCTTGATTTCTTTCTTTTAGAGGCTATAGCCTACGGCAGTATTTCTTAAGTATGTGATTTTGGGACCACATGCATCAAAATTACTTGGGGGTGCTGGCTAAAATGGAGACTCCTGGCCTCTCCCACACCCTGTTTAGGGACTGAAGTTGAGACTCACTGACTAGGTGACCTCGTGTGCTTTGGTCCATATATAATGTAAAGGAGAGAGGGTCCTAGGAACTCCCATTATAGAAAAACATACTTTTTTAAGGTAAAAGATTTGAGAGAGCTTATATCCTGAAGGGGAGGTGCCTCCTCTTAAACCTCTTTCTGTTAGAGAACTATTGCTAGTTTGAAAATTAGATAGTGAATTTGAGTTTCTTAATTCAAAATTTGTTTTATAATTTTTTTATTAGGTAGAAATTAAAGGTGGAGCACATGATTATTACAATGTTCTTCCCAATAAGAGCCTGTGGAAAGCTTATATTGAAAATGGAAAAAAGCTGGGAATAGACTTCATTTCAGAAGATGCAATGTTGAATGGCCCTTCAGGTGATTAAGTTCTTTCAAACATATCATATGCTATTTGAGGAAGGGAAGTACCATCCATGGTTAAATGGTTTTGTTTAACAGCTTTCGAGGTTGGGGGAGGTATTGCTCCCGATTTTTAATGAGTTTTTTTCACAAACTTAATGGGTAGGGGAAAGACACTAATGCATTCCTCAGTGAATGTAGAATGTCAAGTGAACAGATTTGTTTTTAGAAATAGCCATCATACTCTTTGCTTTATATTCTAAATATTTCTAGTGTTTAAATTTGCTTAGTTCTAATTTTTAAGTAAGCTACTTAAAGGGGAAATAGAATTTTAATTCATCTCCAGTCATCAGTAAGCAGGTTACTAAGGACTTAGTTATATGGGGGCATTTTCAGTTTCTGAGGAGTAACAAACAATTATTAGAATTTAAATAATCATAAACATATCAGGTTATTTTAGGCTTTTTTCCTTTTAAGAGCATTATTACGTTTGCATGTTAGAAAAGCCTCTCTTAAAATGTAATAATAAATGTTGATGAAATAGACTCAGAGGGACTTGGAGATAAAAACAGGGTGTTGATGTCATTCAGTGAGATAAGAGTTCAAGAGAAAGAGCAGGCTGGAGTATGGTGGGTTGGTATTAATTATTAGTTTGTTAAATTTGAGGTGTTCACAGGACTTCTAAGGAAAGCTGTCCAGTAGCCTGTTCCAAAAGTTGTTTGGGTAGAGACCTAGGGGTTGTCAATACATGAGAGGTGATTGAAAACATAGGTTTCAATGTTGATGAGGTTGCCCAAGTACACAGGAGGAGGCGTAGCCCAGAGATGAAACCCTAGGGATCACCAGTACTCAGGTGACAGGTGAAGGAAAGTGACTAGAGAGGGCGACAGAGGAAGCCAGACAGTCAGGAGAGTGGAGTCATGGAAACCAAAAGAGTAGAGAATTTCTAGAAAGGAGGGAGCAGTAAATCATGTCAGGTGCTATAGAGATTAAGATAAGTGTGCTTTAGCGTCCATTGGACTAGCAATTCGAAATTCATGGTTTGTCTTACCTTTCCAAGGATCTACTGATTTTGGAAATGTTACTTTTGTGGTTCCTGGGATTCATCCATATTTTTACATTGGATCTAATGCCTTGAATCATACAGAACAATATACTGAAGCTGCAGGTAAGTGTTATTACAAGTGAATGTTTTGGCATATACTCTTTGTAGTAGTAGTTGCCTTTCTAACTGTTTAGGTTAGCCTATTATTACTTCTTTACCTAACAGCGCCTCAGGAAATACTATATTGTGGTGGGCAGTTGCAGAGGCAATTTAGATATTGAGAGCTAACCAGAAAACTAATAAAGTAATTGTAATACATATGAGGTTATCTTTATTCATTTTATCTACCTTTTAGGATCACAAGAAGCTCAGTTCTACACTTTGCGAACGGCCAAAGCTCTGGCAATGACTGCATTGGATGTTATTTTTAAACCAGAGCTGCTAGAAAGAATCAGAGAGGACTTTAAATTGAAACTTCAAGAAGAAGAGTTTTTAAATACAGTAGAATAAAAGGAAGATTTAGGAGCCACTCATGGGTCATGAAGAAGTGATGATTTTCTTCTTTAATCTTTTGTAATGAGGGAGGAGGGCATGGCTTGTTTTTCAGTCTTAAGGGAGTCATATTCCCCTTACCTGAAAAGTGAGGACACGATGTGGAGAAAACACATTACCTCATATGTAGAGTGAAAAATTCACAAATCTGTATATGATGGAATTGTGACATTTCAGGGCTGGTATGTATTGGCATTTCATAAACAACCTGGATGACACATAGTTTTATCAGTGATAACATTTTATAAATCCATATGTTGTGTGAGTATATTTTGAAAGATCCAAGAGATTTCAAGCCTTATATCCAGAATTGCCACATGAAAGATTTTTTTTGATATAGGGTGGTAACATTGTTCTATAAAGTTGTTTTAAAATTCAAGTTCTAAATTTAGGGAAGGTTCATTTGGAATATCTGACTATATCTGTTTTTGTTTAGAGAATTTATTCATTGACAATAAAAGTACTCTTTTTATCAGAAATGCTGCGGGGAAACAACTAGAAACTCAGGTACAAAGAATAAGCTTTAGTTTTACCATTTGAAGGAAAATGAAAATGTTCTTTTTTATATATAATTTACTCTGAGAGGTGGCATTAAAGTGCTATTCCTCATTCCATATTTCAGTAATAGAAAAAATGGTAAATGGATAGGATTAGACTCTTCCTGTAAGGTGTTTGCTTGGTAGCCCCATGTGTTTCAGAGGAATTTAATTAGAGGAGTGATGTCTGCTTATCTTGAATGTTAATGCCATACAACTGATCCCCTCCACCTAGCAGCCCTATTCAGGTTTCTTCTCAGAAGCTAGCCTGTCCAGCTTGAGTAAACTCAGTAGTTTATTAAATTTAAGGGACAGAATTCTAAGCCTCCTTAAGCCCCATGCTAGCTCAATATAAACTAAAAAGTATTGTAAGTTTTTCCTGGTGTGACTTTCTTGAACATGATAAAAGAATGTGAAACAAGTATCCGGTAAAACAAATATTTTACACTGTGAATATAGTAAAGGTCCAGTAGACTTTATTTTAAAGGGAGTCCTCAAATTTGAGTGTAAGCATTCCAGAAATGGAAGGGGAAGGAGGGAAAAGTGAGCATTTGGCCTCTGCTGTAAGCAAGTCACTTGGGTGCTCTGTGCCTTCAGCTCCTCATTTGGAAAGTTAGATTAGATCCCTCATCCTTACAGTCCTTTAAACCTCTAATTCCTGTTCTATCTGAAATTATTTAAAGTTGAAACAAGGAGAAGGGAATTTGGGTGGAGAGTTAGTAGTTGAGAATTGCTTTTCTTCTGTATCAGAGGTCTGCAGACTGCGGCCTGATTTGGCAAGCAGCCTGATTCTGTATGGCTAGCATGCTGGAAATGGTCTGTACATTTTTAAAGGGTTGTAGAAAAAAATAAAGCATCAGAGACCAGATCGTGTGATCTGCGAAACCTAAAATATTTACAATCTGGCCCTTTGAAAGATAAAGTTTGCCAGCCCATCTGCTGATGTGCAGGGGAGAGGTACAGTCTGTACCAGTGCTATCCACCACAACCCAGTCAGAGGAGGTAGTGTTGACAATACCGCTAAGATTTCTGTCCCTTTGGAGTTTCTGTAAGATTTTGTTTTCCTTTCAACATTTAAAAAACTTGGTCAAAATATGGGATTACCCATTGAAATATGTCCTGCATTTATCATGTCAGAAAAGAGGTTGAGATGCTCCAGAGTCTGTCTAGAAGTATATATATTTTTTTCCCCAGATCTCACCTTGACATTTTACATTATTTTACTTTAAGTTATTTAATATAATTCAGACTTTTTAAATCCCTTTTTATATATCAATAAATTAACTGAGCCATATTACACTGAAAAGTGTAAATAAATAACATAAATAAATGCTGGGTCAAAAAATCTGTCCAGAGGAACAATTGTAGCTAATCTTCACTCTATGCCATTTGAATTTGGGAGACTCCTTCATCTGTAATGGTAGTTTTTCCTTTTGGAACGCAGTTCTTTCTTTATCCTCATACTCCAATGGCATGTTTGGAATGTGCTAAATTTTCATAAACATTTATACTTAGCTTAAATTATCATTATTGATTAGTCCTCATATTTTGGATTAAGTCTCCAAAGATTTTGGAAGATAAATGGGGAAGCACTCGATTACAGGAGAACAGTGTCACTTCTAGATAAAAAGGGTTATATATAGCTCTTTATATTTAAAAGATGAATATTTATTTTTAGGAGGGTGACACATGAATAGGACTTTTTCAAAATTTTGTGTCTTGATTTTGAGGAAGGGGGCAACTAAGTTTTTCTCCCAGAATTAATTTGAATGATGACACTTTACTGTCACTTGGATTCGGTGATTGTGTGTTATTCCTCCACTAGATTGTATGTTCTTTGAAGCCATTGTCTTCTCAATATGCTTAATTTCCTTCAAGTACACTAAAACCTGACTCATCTGGGGAAAAAACAGGCCAAGCTGAGTTCATGTAAAGTTTAAAATAATATAATTTTAAAAATATTGAATGAGTTTCTGACCTAAACTAGAGAGATAGGTGGACCTGCTTGAGGTATCTTTGTTTTTATGGAAAATGCTTTTATTACATGCCTTTTTTTTTTTTTTTTTTTTAACTTTCACTGTTCACAGGCTGAACAGAAGGCCTTTTCCTCAAATAGCAACTTTTGGCTATCTTTGTTAAATTAATAGACTTTAAAGGTATAATTCAAATTAATGGTTTAAATTTAATTACAGATTGAAAATGTTTTCTCTTTTGTGACTTAATTTTAAACGCAGGCCTGACTGAATATGGGACCTGTATAAAACAATTATACTGAACAATTATATTAGACTGAGTATAGCTAATATTTAGCTTGCCTCTTAAAATTCTCAGACTGCTATTCAGTTTTAAAAACTACCCGTAGTTTATGAACTACTCAGGAAAATTTTCCCTTTTAATTGCTTCTTCGTGTAGTACTCATAAGGGCTGGGGCATTTAGGATAAACTAGAACATTTTCATGTGTTTATGAATACTTGTATAAACTGAAAGTGTTTGGATTTCCCACAATCCTCCAAAGGACTGTTTATTTATTGATGAGTTATGCTGATACTTTTGCTGTTATAATTTCAGCAATGGAGTTCAGTGAACATTTGTCGAGGAGAGCCTACTTCTAAGCACTGGGGTAAAACAAAGAGTGAGATATGGTCCGTGCCCCAAAAAAACTTGTGGTTGGTGGTAAGTTCTCATAAGATTTGCTTCATCTGAGCACACTGGGATTGAGGGAACATCTGAAGGCTGCTGTCTTGGAAACTTTTGAGGAAGTGTTTCTAAAACACTTAAAAATACCTGAGTCATGTCAGTCTGTTTGAATAGAAGAAATCGATATGAAAAGTCTTTTCTTAAAAAATGATTGTCTTATTTTATAGTATATTCTTTTTAAAAAAACATTTCTGATAGCTGTGTTTTATATAGTTCTTTTTATCTGAAGCATCTCTGGTCTTCTGGAAACTGTCCTACATAGTGCTAACCTTCAAACTATCAAAGTAAATTTTAATTGTAAAATAAATTAATTGTCTTTGTGCCAGCTAGCAACTCTTTGTAAGGTATGAAAAATTACATCTTTACATTTTTTTTACATACTTCAAGCATTTTACAAACCAGTTAAATAGATGAGGATAGTGCATTTTGACATGTATAAAATAATTTTTTCAAGTAAGCAATCAGTCTCTACTACCATCAGATCATAGTCATTTTTAAAATATTTTAATACATACATATTAAAGTATGTATAAAAAATATAAAATGTTAATAAATATGTTTATCAAATAGCAATGGTCTTGGGGTTTTTTCCAACATAATTAAGGAGTTTTAAAAATATATGAAGATAAAGCACAGTTACCCAACTACAATGTGATATATTATATTCTCTTATGCATCAGTATTACAGATGTTGATTTGCTTTTAAACTTTAAACGTCATATTATTTATATAAGAATTTAAGTGAAATCAAGAAAACACTCCCATTTACCATTGCAACAAAAAGAATTAAATATCTAGGAATAAACCTACCTAAGGAGACAAAAGACCTGTATGCAGAAAATTATGACACTGATGAAAGAAATTAAAGATGATACAAACAGATGGAGAGATATACCATGTTCTTGGGTTGGAAGAATCAACATTGTGAAAATGACTCTACTTCCCAAAGCAATCTATAGATTCAATGCAATCCCTATCAAACTACCACTGGCATTTTTCACAGAACTAGAACAAAAAATTTCACAATTTGTATGGAAACACAAAAGACCCCGAATAGCCAAAGCAATCTTGAGAACAAAAAATGGAGCTGGAGGAATCAGGCTGCCTGACTTCAGACTATACTACAAAGCTACAGTAATCAAGACAGTATGGTACTGGCACAAAAACAGAAAGATAGATCAATGGAATAGGATAGAAAGCCCAGAGATAAACCCATGCACATATGGTCACCTTATCTTTGATAAAGGTGGCAGGAATATACAGTGGAGAAAGGACAGCCTCTTCAATAAGTGGTGCTGGGAAAATTGGACAGGTACATGTAAAAGTATGAGATTAGATCACTCCCTAACACCATACACAAAAATAAGCTCAAAATGGATTAAAGACCTAAATGTAAGGCCAGAAACTATCAAACTCTTAGAGGAAAACATAGGCAGAACACTCTATGACATAAATCACAGCAAGATCCTTCTTGACCCATCTCCTAGAGTAATGGAGATAAAAACAAAAATAAACAAATGGGACCTAATGAAACTTCAAAGCTTTTGCACAGCAAAGGAAACCATAAACAAGACCAAAAGACAGCCCTCAGAATGGGAGAAAATATTTGCAAATGAATCAACTGACAAAGGATTAATCTCTAAAATTTACAGGCAGCTCATGCAGCTCAATAACAAAAAAATAAACAACCCAATCCAAAAATGGGCAGAAGACCTAAATAGACATTTCTCCAAAGAAGATATACAGACTGCCAACAAACACATGAAAGAATGCTCAACATCATTAATCATTAGAGAAATGCAAATCAAAACTACAATGAGATATCATCTCACACCAGTCAGAATGGCCATCATCAAAAAATCTAGAAACAATAAATGCTGGAGAGGGTGTGGAGAAAAGGGAACACTCTTGCACTGCTGGTGGGAATGTGAATTGGTTCAGCCACTATGGAGAACAGTATGGAGGTTCCTTAAAAAACTACAAATAGAACTACCATATGACCCAGCAATCCCACTACTAGGTATATACCCTGAGGAAACCAGAATTCAGAAAGAGTCATGTACCAAAATGTTCATTGCAGCTTTATTTACAATAGCCCGGAGATGGAAACAACCTAGGTGCCCATCGTCGGATGAATGGATAAAGAAGATGTGGCACATGTGTACAATGGAGTATTGCTCAGCCATAAAAAGCAACGAAATTGAGCTATTTGTAGTGAGGTGGATGGATCTAGAGTCTGTCGTGCAGAGTGAAGTGAGTCAGAAAGGACAGGTGCCATATGCTAACACATATGTATGGAATTTAAGAAAGAAAAGATGTTATGAAGAACCTAGGGGTAGGACAGGAATAAAGACACAGACCTACTGGAGAACAGACTTGAGGATATGGGGAGGGGGAAGGGTGAGGTGTGATAGGGCGAGAGAGAGACATGGACATATATATACTAACAAACGTAAGGTAGACGGCCAGTGGGAAGCAGCCGCATGGCACAGGGATACCGGATCGGTTCTTTGTGGCTGCCTGGAGGGGTGGGATAGGGAGGGGGGGAGGGAGGGAGACAAAGAGGGAAGAGAGATGGGAACATATGTATATGTATAACTGATTCACTCTGTTATAAAGCAGAAAAATTAAAAAAAAAAAAGAATTTTAAAAGAACAATTAAGTTCTTTTGTTTAAAAATAAATGTTTTACTAGTCTCAGATGCTGAAAAATGCCCATGCAAATTTTACATGGTAAGAGGTAGGTACATAATTACAGTATTGAATTTTCTTAAAAATTATTTTTCAACTTCAATACAAAGTAATTTTATGTAATAACTCAAATGCAGTAGAGCAGGTTTTTAGATTCTTAACAATGGCTAAAGAATAAGTGCCTCACGTAAGAAAAATTACAGGTGTCTGTGTTTTTTGGTTGAAACTTGCTTTCAAAATAGAGTCCAAGTCTGTTCTTTTTTGCCAGTGATTAAAAGGTAAGATTAGCTTTGGTTGGTTCAGTGGATGAAAGCGTCCGATCACCTTAAAATATAAACCTCAGAAATACAAAATACGAAAGAATATCAGGTCAAGGTCTTAAATAGACAAGAATCTCGTTTAGGTCAAAGACTAGGTAGACATTGGCCCGCTGGGTAAACAATAAATTGCATTTGAGAGAGTTTGAACTTTTATCTATTTGTTGTGTCACTAATGCCTGACAATATTTTGTTTGGCTCAAGAGAATGGAAAGCAGTTCAAAAACTTCATGTTTTCCCACTTGAGTTTAATTTATTCAAGGAATATCAAACCTTCTAGGTCCAAGCATTGTTACTGCCTGTAAATGATACGGATTCAGGATTCACGACCACTTCATGCCTTGTCATCTGATCTGACTCATTCCCTGCAGGAGGACCATGTGTTGTGTATGAGGACCTTAAAGAGTTTGATGTGAACCTAAGTACCCCTTGATTGTGAGTAAAGAGTTCAAGTTTGCTTATAGCTTGATAGAGGGGTAGGATGCCACCTTTGAAGAAGTAAACTTAGATGCAGTTGAAGCCTAAAGTTTTAAACTATTGTCCAAGCCCCATTAATCTCTGAAAGTGGTGATGGGTACTAAGTTTATCGTTCAGCCTAATGTTTCTTTAGAGATGGAGCGGTTACCCATAGCAGCTGTTTGGTATACCTCCCATTGTCTTTATTTTTATTTTTTTATAAATTTATTTATTTTGGCTGCATTGGGTCTTTGTTGCTGCGCATGGGCTTTCTCTGGTTGTGGCGAGCAGGGGCTACTCTTCGTTGTGGTTCACCGGCTTCTTGTTGCAGTGGCTTCTCTTGTTGTGGAGCATGGGCTCTAGGCGCACAGGCTTCAGTAGTTGCAGCATGTGGGCTCAGTAGTTGGGGCTCGCGGGCTCTAGAGTGCAGGCTCAGTAGTTGTGGTGCATGGGTTTGGTTGCTCCATGGCATGTGGGATCCTCCCAGACCAGGGCTTGAACCCGTGTCCCCTGTGTTGGCAGGCGGATTCTTAACCACTGCGCCACCAGGGAAGTCCTCCCATTGTCTTTAGAAAGCTTTTAGCTTCTGCCCATTTATCCCAAGTCACAAAACCGACTTAGGTGGGTTGTGTGTTAAGAGAAGCTTCCTTGTAAAAAAATATGTATATAAGAAGAGTTTGTGATAGAAAATCCCAGCCAGAAAGAGATTGCAACCATGGTTATTTTGGACTTTTATCTCTCCAATAGATAAAGTAGGTGTCTCCAATCAGGTTTTAGGCCATGTTCCCCAGCTTCTGATGTTGCTATTACCCCACCCACTCTCTGCCACTTTTTAAGTTCTGGCCTAAATATTTATTCCATTGATCCAAGGTTGGACAAAAATGAATTTAGAAAATCAAGGGGAAAAAGCACAAAGGCTTAGAAATTAACACACAAAGCACAAATTTCTTACTCTAAGATGATAACAGATAATTTGACTAATAAAACTTGTTTTCTGTCCTCACTCCAATGTCTTAACCACATTTATTACCTATTAATATACGGCCTGATCTATCCATTCCCACTGCCAAAGAAATATATTTTCTGCATATTCAGAAGCATGTTCTTCATGTTGAACCAGTTGTTGATGTTTTGGTTATTTGGGGGGTTTATTTGTTTTTAACAGTGTGAAGGATCCTCATTCTGGCCTCATTTGCAGACAGCCATCATTGAGCTCAGGGTAGTTTGAGTAGAAAAAAAATCTAATTCCAGCTCTGGTTACTAATTCTTTTCACATCTCCTGAAGGGCCAGCTCACCCTCTTTCAGCTCTCTAGAAGGCCTGTACAAACTGAAATGGAATTCTGATAAGGGTGGAGAGACCCTTGAATTAGCTCTCCTGGAAATTTAGAATTGAAGTGAGGCCATTTAGATGATGATGAGCCCTGGAATTTTAAGGTCAACAAATCTGAATGTCATGTGTGAGCAGAGGACATTCTTCATAGCAAATAAAGCAATCAACCAGAAAAATGTAAAGGTAACTGCCTAGAAAGAGAAGCTGTCTAAAATCTTTGCAGTTCTCATCAGGCACAGCTCTGCCTCTCTCTATTTACTTCATGTCTGTGCAATTCCTGTGTTCTTCTTAAGCTAGTTTGAGTGGGTTACTATTCCACAGAATCAGATGCCACTAAGGTATAGTTTAATACCTTTTGTGATTTTTAAAGTCTTAAAAAGCTAAGGACCTGAAACTATACTACACACAGTTTGTTGAACATAACAGAGTATTGGTCTCAAATCAGCATCCATTCTGTACATTCATTGTTAATGTGAGGAAGTAGTCTAGAGTGTGACAAGAATATATGCTTAAGAATATTCATCACAGTATTACTTTTTATCCCATATTAAAGAAAAGATTGCCTTGTACATCCATAGTATGGAGTGATTTTATTGGCTGCAAAATACAGGGAGTTTTTAGTAGGAAAAATGGTCATACTGTGTCATGGAAAAGAACCTATATCAATTTGTATCTAAAATATGATGGCAACTATATAAAACTATATAGAAAAAACGATGAGAATACTTGCCCATGGCTGATAGGATTATGAATGGGTTTTTTTCTGCTTTTTATAACTTGAACTTTACAAATTACCCCTGCCCCACCAAAATAAAGGTGGAAAAGAAAGGAAATACACCTCCCAAATCTGTACTTAAATTTCTGGTAACTCAGATTCATACTCCCTTAGAATTAAAAAAATTTTTAAACTCAATTGAGCTTTGTGGTAGAGGAATATTTTTTAAATATTCCTGGAAAAACATTTCTTCCTATTTTGTAGAGGCATTTGTGTGTGTTTTTTTTTTAACATCTTTATTGGGGTATAATTGCTTTACAATGGTGTGTTAGTTTCTGCTTTATAACAGAGTGAATCAGTTATACATATACATATGTTCCCATCTCTCTTCCCTCTTTGTCTCCCTCCCTCCCACCCTCCCTATCCCACCCCTCCAGGCAGCCACAAAGAACCGATCCGGTATCCCTGTGCCATGCGGCTGCTTCCCACTGGCTATCTACCTTACGTTTGTTAGTATATATATGTCCATGTCTCTCTCTCGCCCTATCACACCTCACCCTTCCCCCTCCCCATATCCTCAAGTCTGTTCTCCAGTAGGTCTGTGTCTTTATTCCTGTTTTACCCCTAGGTTCTTCATAACATTTTTTTTTCTTAAATTCCATATATATGTGTTAGCGTACGGTATTTGTCCTTCTCTTTCTGACTTACTTCACTCTGCATTTGTGTTTCTTTAATCTGGGTTTGGTGCTTGAGGGCTGTAGACTTTAGGAGGGTTCTTTACCAACCTGAATGAGATCAACAAATCAGCTACAGCTCTGAACACAGTGCTTATCACATATAGTAAGCACACAATATTGAGTTGATTAATGTATAAAATGCAGCTCTCATATCAGTTTTTGTGAATGATACTCAAAGGCATATGGTTAGGCAAACCTAGTTCAGTGCTTTGCTCACTTGAATGCATATAAGACTCGCCTAGGGAACTTGTTAAAATAAAAGTTCTAACTGGGTGTGGGGTGGAGCTTGAGATTCTGCTTTCCTAACACGTTCCTAGGTAATGCCAGCACTGTTCTGGGAATTGCATTTGTCCCAATTAAAAATAGGTGCAGTGATTACCCCAAGATGGAACTCCAACTTGAGGAATTCCATGGTAATTAAATCGTATTATGGAACAGTATTACAAAATGGGAAAATAGTTGTAATACTGTAGCTTAAATCCTTGGATTTTAGCTACCAGATATATTGGAGTACAGTCATGCCGTATTTCATAACTAAATACCATTGTGCAAAGATTGTTAACTATTTGTAACAGCAAAGCCAGTAACTATGTTAACTAAGTTCATATTAAGTTGTAGTCATGGTATATTTGGGAACAGCCAGAACATTAAAATTGATTTTTAAATAAGGATAGTTATATTCAGATGCACAACATGAGAAAACGGTGCCAATTTGGGGTAAAGACTGAGAAATTTTCAGATTATCATTTTCAGATAATTTTTTAAGTTATCATTTTTTCATACTTGAACTATTTTTCTGGGTGTATCATTAAGTTGGGCAATACTAAAGTTGGTTGCTTTCCAATAGCTCTAAGAGAAAGAAACCTACTGGAAAATTACAAGTGGATCCTGTTAAAACACGCCTGAGTGAGATTTAAAACTTGGCCTTTGCTCAAAGGAAATCTTGCTGTAGTAGCCAGGAAATTTTCCTAAAGCAACTTCCGTGACTCTTTATTTAATCCTTATCAAACAATTACGTTGACCTCTGCAAAAATTTCTTTTTCCTTGGAGCCCATCATTTTTAGGGACAACGTTCTGGAATTACATTTATCTAGGTTCTACATTGAAACAACAACAAAAATTTCACATTTTATTTGTTGCCAACACCAGTTTTCTTGCTCCAATGGCTTTTCCCCAGCCACTGGGGAATCACAAAGTTTATAAATTGGAGAATCAAAGTTTAGGTAAGTAAGGAGGGTTCAGTCTACAAAAGCCAAAGTTACTGTTCAATTGGTCAGACTAGTCAAACTGTCGGACATTGTACAGACCCAAAAGGCATTGAATTTTATCTCGCAGTCACTAGGGTTGTGTTTAACTCTCACTTGGGGACTTCCCTGGTGGTGCAGTGGTTAAGAATCTGCCTGCCAATGCGGGGGACACGGGTTCAAGCCCTGGTCCGGGAAGGTCCCACATGCCGTGGAGCAACTAAGCCCATGCACTATAACTACTGAGCCTGCACTCTAGAGCCTGTGCGCCACAACTACCGAGCCCATGCGTCGCAACTACTGAAACCCACGCACCCTGGGGCCCACATGCTGCAACTACTGAGCCTACCTGCTGCAGCTACTGAAGCCCCAGCACCTAGAGCCCGTGCTCTGCCACAAGAGAATCCACCATAATGAGAAGCCTGCGCACCGCAATGAAGAGTAGCCCCTGCTCACCGCAGCTAGAGAAAGCCCTCATGCAGCAGCAAAGACCCAATGCAGCCAAAAATAAATAAGTAAATAAATAAATTTATTTTTTAAAAAAAAGAGCTACTTGAAACCCACTAAACTCACCAGTAGGTAAATTGTTTTTGAAGTAAACAGAGTTTATAAAATACTCTGATCTCAAGAAAAATCAAAGATGTCTCCTTCCACACAAAGGAACTAATACTAAAACTGATTGAAAGAAAATAGATTAAATTCAGGGGCTTCCCTGGTGGCGCAGTGGTTGGGAGTCCTCCTGCCAATGCAGGGGATGTGGTTTGAGCCCTGGTCCGGGAGGATCCCACATGCTGCAGAGCAACCGGGCTGGTGCACCACAACTGCTGAGCCTGTGCTCTGGGGCCCGCGAGCCACAACTACTGAGGCCTGTGCACCTAGAGCCCGTGCTCTGCAACGGGAGAGGCCACCGCAATGAGAAGCTCGCACACCGCAATGAGGAGTGGCCCCCGCTCGCCGCAACTAGAGAAAGCCCACGCGCAGCAATGAAGACCCAATGCAGCCAAAAATAAAGTAAAATTAAAAAAAAAAATTAAATTCAGAATATGAAATTGAAAAGTTAAAGCATCCCATTATTTTGAGAATTGTGATAATACTGAACTTAACTAAATGGTGTTATTCTCACGTTATTGGTGTGCTCACTGGATAATGTGCTTTCTTATTACTGCAGATATGGGAATTTCCCATACACAAACTCAGTTGTAACACGGTTGTTCTTAATAACATCAAAATGAAATTGTTCTTTCTCTACATACTTTATTATGATCATTGTGACTCACATCCACACGTGGTTTTGAGCACCATGGTCAAACCCACAAGTCGGTGTTCCTAAAGGGTGGAATGCAGGCTCAGACCTGGGATTGTGAGGAATTCTCCACTGGATTGGAAATATAAAATAATTAACAAACTGGTCCTTCACCACAGATGGTTTGAGAAGCACTGGTCTTGAACATTGCGTGCTACATAGTAGGTGCTCAGAATTACTTGCTGAATGAATGAATAAATAAAAAGGTGCCACTGGTAAAAGAAAAAAAAAATTTCCTCATACTAATGTTTTTGTTGTTGTTGTTTTAAAAAGGGCTTCAAATGCTTGGCTTTTTATTTATTTATTTATTTATATACGGCTGTGTTGGGTCTTCATTTGTGTGTGAGGGCTTTCTCTAGTTGTGGCGAGCGGGGGCCACTCTTCATCGTGGTGCGCGGGCCTCTCACTATCACGGCCTCTCTTGTTGCGGAGCACAGGCTCCAGACGCACAGCCTCAGTAGTTGTGGCTCACGGGCCTAGTTGCTCCGCGGCATGTGGGCTTCTCCCAGACCAGGGCTCGAACCCGTGTCCCCTGCCTTAGCAGGCAGGTTCTCAACCACTGCGCCACCAGGGAAGCCCCCTCATACTGTTTATGTATTGTGCGTGACAGTTTGTTTACTTGTTCAGTATTCATCCATTATCTGTAATAAAGTGAATAAGAACTGGGTTAGGAGTCTTCTACCTGTTAGCCATGTTATCAATACATGCCAGTCAGTCTTTCTCTGCCTTTAAAATTTCCTCATTCAGCTTCAAATGAAACAGTGAATGTGAAAGTACTTTTTCCTTTTTTAATAAAACTGGGTTTTACAATGTGAGGTTTCATTGTTATTAACAAACCTTTTTTTTCTTTAAGTATAAGTTTCAGGTGTACAGCATTATAATTCAACAGCAGTATACATTGTAAAGTGATCACCGCCACAAGTCTAGTTACCATCCATCACCATATGGTTGAGCCCCTTCACCCATTTCTCCCACCTTCCCAACCCCTTCCCCTCTGGTAACCACTAATCTGATCTCTGTATCTATCAGTTTGGTTCTGTTTTATTTTGCTTGTTCATTTTTTGTGTGTTTTTGTCTTATTTTTATATTCCACATATATGTGAGATCATATGGTATTTGTCTTTCCCTGTCTGACTTATTTTGCTTAGCATAATTCCCTCTAGGCCCACCCATGTTGTTGCAAATGGCAAGACTTCGTTATTTTTTATGGCTGAGTAGTATTCCATTGTGTAATACATATACCACATCTGTATCCATTCGTCTGTCAATGGACACTTAGGTTGTTTCCATTTTTTATTCTCTCTAAAACCTAGCATCACTATACTTCTCTATGAAATATGAATTATGAAAAAACTAAAGAATATTGGTTAGGAACATAAAACACAGGAAGAGAATATTGCCATGAAATAAAAGCTGGTCTGACTAGCCCCAGTGCTCTCTTGGCTAACACTCTGCACATCTTTGTGATGTCCACATTGTATCACAACAATAATAAGAAACCCTCAGACTCCTGGAGTGCCTTTTGAACTATCCAACAGAGAATAAATTATTTTTGATATAGTTTTAGTCAAGTGTATTTTACAGTATTTTAACTCTTTAAAAATTAATTATTCAATGTGGCCATATGGTACCTGCATATTAACCAGACAATATTATTAACCAAATCTTCCTACTCTCCAGTCATGCCAGCAAAAGTTTATTAAGTACTATAGATGCCCACATATAAGGCAAGGTTTTCTCCAAAATTATCAGAAAAGAGAGTTGCTTTGTATTTGGGTCTTTACAAAGTCGAATTACAGAGTTCTCTCTCAGTTACATAGCTTTGAGAGCAAAGTACTGTCTTGGGAAAACATTACCATGGAAATCACCTCAGTCGATGTTACTTTTAAATGCTTGTAGAGGTCACCTGAGAGAATTGCTAGAAAAGATAGCAAAGAACATGAATTTAATAACTTATTCTTCATAATCACTAGTATAGATATCAATGTAAACAAGCCTTTTAAAGATAAGTTTAGGGACTTCCCTGGTGGCGCAGTGGTTGCGAGTCCGCCTGCCGATGCAGGGGACACGGGTTCGTGCCCCGGTCCGGGAGGATCCCACATGCCGCGGAGCGGCTGGGCCCGTGAGCCATGGCCGCTGAGCCTGCGCGTCGGAGCCTGTGCTCCGCAACGGGAGGGGCCACAACAGTGAGAGGCCTGCGTACCCCAAAAAAAAGGGAAAAAAAAGTTTAAAAAACAATACTGTATGTGATTATGTTGCAAAGATCAAGAGTAAATACCTATAAGATGCACTAGATATTACTATTATGCAGCTGAATAATTCCCATGGGCATCTGTTATGGGCTGAATTGTGTCCTCCCCAAATTCGTATGTTGAAGCCCTCAACCCCCAGTGCAACTTATTTAAAGATAGGGCCTTTAAAGAGGTAATTTAGGTTAAATGAGATCATGAGGGCTGGGCTCTAATCCAGCATGACTACTGTCCCTAAAAGAAAAGGAAGCGACACCAGGGATGCATGTATTCAGAGAAAAAAGCCACGTGAAGACACAGCAAGAGGTGGCCGTCTGCCAGCCAAGGTAAGAGGCCTCAGGAAAAACCAAACCTGCTGACATCTTGATCTCGGACTTCCAGCCTCCAGAACTGAAAGAAGATAAATTTCTGTTGTTTAAGCCACCCAGTCAACGGTACTTTGCTCTGGCGCCCTGAGCAGACTAATACAGCATCCTATATGTTGATTCAAATGGTGGAGTTTCCCAAATGGGGTAGATGGAAGTTCAGATTACGTGCCCCAGAAACCTGCCAGATGGTTTAAAGTGGCCTTGCTCATGAGGACAAAGCAAGTGGCAAAGATGTTTGTGAAGTTTGATTGAAATTGTTTCATAAAATAAGCATGAAAAAGGTAATGTTCTAAAAATATTTTTTAATATTAAAAGTTGACGTTCAACTATTTCATCTATATTCCTTTACGTTTTTCTACTAGAGTTTGCTAAAAAATCTTTTTTTTTTTTTTTTTTTTTTGATGAGCTTTTATTGGAAGAAATGGGAGATAGCCTTGTAATTAGGCTTTCTGCAAATTTGGGTCTTTTTAAAGATTAAAGTATAGCCCTCATTAAGAAATAACGTGATATTATTTAGTATAGGGATCAAATTAACTTTGGAATAAAAATGGCATTACTGTGTACAGAATTTAGTTGAGTTTCAAACAAATGCTGTTGGGATAAGTTTGGTAGGGGTTGATCCTGTAGGTATATGGTATGAATAGCTATTTGTTTTTTAAATAATAGAACACTCTCCTTTATCCCATGCTCTTACATCAGTGGCCATTGTTTTCTGGTTCACAGAAAATGCTGGTATTCACTGAGTATAAATGGAGATGACCAGTGATGTGCTCCCATTTCTTTTTTCAAAATTCAGAAACCGTGTATTTCTCATCCTAAAGAGTTACAGGTAGTCCCAAATTATGTATTTCCTTGAAAAGTTTGTGCAGAAAAAAATCAGTCTATTCCCAAGTTCCTCAGTGAAGATATCACATTACTGACTTCACTTTGAACTTGGACATGCTCCAAGGTGGAGATCCATGAAGCAGTAACTACTAAACAGGGAACACTTACAAGTTTTCTGGGCTAGTTACCTCTGTGACAAAACTGACAAAATGCATGCATATACCGTCGTCTTCAAAGTTTCCCTACCAGGGAAATTTCCTACCCAAATCAGAAGCCATTGCACCCAATCAAAAGAGCTTTTCTGGTGAAGAGGTAAAACCTCAGGAACCACAAGAGGTAAATAAAAGGAGGAATATTATTATTGCCTTGTATTGAAATCAACATGAGGAGATGCATATAAAATAGGTAAGAGGCTATAAACTGAAGTATGAATTTTGATCAAAGTGGGGTTTAGGTGCATGTATGTTCTATGTAAATGAACTTTAGGTGCTTCCCAGTTCCACCTGGTCCAGAGAATAGAATGACGCTCACATAAGGGACATGGTTCATATGAATAAGCATTTAGTGTCTAAAAGAGGTTGAACCACCGTGTGCCCACCTCACTGGCAGCGTGCTTTTCTAGGGGATCTCAGTAACAACTATCATCAGTTGCTATGGGTGTTTATACCTGCAGCACTGAGTATAATGCTGTGTACACAATAGGTGGTCAGTAAGTGCAAATTAAACCAGTAAGTGTCTTGTCAGTAGTTTTGGAAAGATGGAGATGGGTGGGTACTGTGAACTTTCTTTTCATCATAACCTTAAATTATTTTTCATCATTCAGGTATTTCTGTAGTACATATAGAAGAATGTGAAATTTATAGAATTACAGGCATTTATGAGAAAATCGACCAGTATATTAAATTGAATAAGATGTATGCAGCTGGAAAAATGATTCTGGAGTATTTATCAATGGCATGAGTGTCAATCTTCATGCTCACGTAGCTGCTCCTCTGGCTTTTCCTCTGCGGGGAGCTCCTCTCTGAGGCCAGCGTCAGCTGCACCATCATCCTGTCTGGCTTGTCTCCGTTCTCGGGCGTGTAGTTGCCCAGGTCATTCACCTCCCCATCACTGTAGCTGCCGTCCAGCAGGACCGCGTGTGGCTGAGGCAACCCACAGGTGCAGGGAAGCTGCGGACACAGCAAACGCACGTTGGAATGTGAGCTCAGCATCCTCTCTCAGAAGCCCTTCCAAAGAAGCTGCCTAGTGGAGAGCACTGCCTTTTTCTAGTTTATATTATGGGGTTGGGGGAATAATGGTGGTTGGCACAGTAAACATTCTAAAACAGCAGGTAACCCATCAACTGTTAGGAAACATCACGTCATATCAGAGACCCAGAAGAAGGTTCATGATCAGATAACCAGCATGTTCTCTCCATGAGATCATAAACTGATATGAGCCCTGATAAAAATGTTTACAATTATTGCATGCATGTGTGTGTGTGTGTGTGTGTGTGTGTGTGTGTGTAAGAGAGAGAGAGAGAGAGAGAGAGAGCGGCGGGGTGGGGAGGGGAGGGATGGGGGAGAATTTGAAAGGTGTGGCATTGTGAGGGTAGTTCCTCCTATGTAGCTAGAGTTTTCTGGAGGAGATAACCATTGAATTGCAGACAGGAGGACGAAAGGGAAACCAGGTAGGAGGGAAGATGATCTGGGAAGTGATGGGAGATGTATGAGGTCACATGTGGAGGAAAATTTCCTAGAATGGAGGATATGTTTCCCTGGAAGCTTTTATATATATAAATATATATATATGTATAATTTATATATTATATGTATATGTATATATATAAATATATATGTATATTTATATATGTTTATTGAAGCATTTATTATAGTGGCAAAAAATGGAAACAGTATACTGCCCATTAATAGGGGAATAAATCATGTTACATCCAAGCCATTTATTATTATACCACTATTAAAAAGAATGTCTTGGAAAAAGAAATTCCTGGAAGCTTCTTTTATGATACCTCTATGTTCATAAATCATTTGTTCCACCGTGTTGAACTGCCATTTATTTTTATCACTAAACTACCAACACCACCAAGAGTAAAGGGACCACGTCTTAGTTAAACTGGCTTAGCAGCTCCTGGTATATGGTAGGTGCCAAATAAATATTTGAATGAATGAAAGAAGTAGCCCAGAGTAAATTTCACACCGTTTTTGTTTGCTCTTCACACCAACCCATGAAGTAGGTGGAGGAGGGGGTCTCATTGTCCCATTTTACATAGGAGGTTGGACCTGCCCAGGGTCCAGAGCTAGTCCAGGCGCCCATTCCAGGGCAGACACTCCAGCTCATGGTAAAGTCACCTTCTGCGGCTTCCGCTCTTTCCTCTCCTGCACGGTGGTCAGGTAGTTGACGGCCGCGTACTCCAGCACCGAGAGGAACACGAACACAAAGCTGACCCAGAGGTAGATGTCCACAGCCTTGATGTAGGACACGCGGGGCATGGAGGCGTTCACGCCCGTGATGATGGTGGACATGGTCAGCACCGTGGTGATCCCTGCAGACACAGTGAGAAAGAAGCATGGGTTTGTCTTTCACCAAACCCACTGGATGGCTTCGTGCCTCTGTTCTTTCTCCCAGCTGCTCCTCTAGCCTAGAATGTCTCCATCCCTGCCCCCTCTGTCTAGCAAACACCTGCTCACCTTTCCGGTTTTAGCTTTTATGAAGCTTCTCCTGTTTCTCCATCCCCCATGCTCACCCGCTCCCGGCTCTTTGTCCCTGCATCTTCATCACAGCCTTTGCATCACTGTTCTTCGGCAGAGAGCCCCTGACAGGTTGGCAGGGTCTTTCCATTCAATTGCTCAAAACAAAGATTGCAGGGGACTTCCCTGGTGGCCTAATGGTAAGGATTCCGGGCTATCACTGCCCTGACCCGGATTCAATCCTTGGTCAGGGAACTGAGATCCCGCAAGTCGCGGGGGCACGGCCAAAAAATAAATAAATTAAATAAAAATAAATGAATAAAAAAACAAAGATTGCATATATGAGCAGGTATGTATATTTCTTGTAACTCCTTCTCCAAAAAAGGGAAAGGTACACAAGTTTTATTTTAATCTTTGTGCCCTTGTTGCTGGTGTAGAATCTTGCAGTCCTGGGCCTATATTACCAGCTGTCAGGGCACTTTTGGCAGAGCCCCATCCCACTATGCTGCACCTGGCTGTGCATTCTGCTATGTTGACTTGAGGACTCAGTCAATTTTACCAAGAATGATGTTAACCTCATTTATGGGAAACAGATTTTTTAAACTAGAATGTTTATTTATTGAGCACAGTAACTGTTCAAGCTACAGAACAACCGTTAAAGGCCAGGGCATCTGTCAGTGGAAATTTCCCCAAGATTTCAAGTTAAGCTCAGAACATTTGCTTGGCAAACACCAAATCACAGCGGATTGGGGTCATCTTAAGGGCCAGCACCAATCCTATTTCACTAAAACCTGGTGGGTCATCTCTCCCTTGAAGCTCCTGGACGTATTAGCAATGGTGCCGTGTGCGGAGTGGGTGCAATATTTAAAGCGGGGAAGAGAGTTGATAGCAAATAGCTGTTGATGGAAGGCTTGTAGAGTAGGGATCCTCAGACTTGAGTATGTATAGGAATTACGGGGGCGGGGTAATAATAGCTAGTAGTAATAGCGGGGTAATAATAGCTAGTAATAATAGCGGGGTAATAATAGCTAGTTTGTGAGCTTTTTTAATGCGAATTAAGTGGGATAATGTATGTAAAACAGCCCAATACTTCACAATTAGTATTAGCTGTTACTATGTTACCTTATGGATTGAAAGCAGTGACAGACACCAATGATAAGGTGTTCTTATCTTTGTGAACCAAGGCAAAAGATCACGAAGACTTGATCAACAGATCAATGAGTAAGAAGAGGAAACCAGTCAAGACAGGAAAAGGTAATAGATGCGCAAGAAAGTGGAAAAATAATAATAAAAAAAGAAATTTGGACAAGCAATTTAAAAAAGCGAGACTTCCTAAAATCTGGTTAGTTTTCTGACTTTAAATTGAAGAATGTGGGACTTCCCTGGTGGCGCAGTGGTAAAGAAACCGCCTGCCAATGCAGGGGACACGGGTTCGAGCCCTGGTCCAGGAAGATCCCACATGTCGCGGAGCAACTAAGCCCATGCGCCACAACTACTGAGCCTGCGCTCTGGAGCCTGCGAGCCACAACTACTGAGCCCACGTGCCACAACTACTGAAGCCCGTGCGCCTAGAGCCCAAGCTCCGCAACAAGAGAAACCACTGCGATGGGAAGCCCGCGCACCACAACAAAGAGTAGCCCCCGCTCGCCGCAACTAGAGAAAGCTGCGCGCAGCAATGAAGACTCAATGCAGCCAAAAGAAAATAAATAAATAAAATAAAATTTTTAAAGAGATAAATTGAAGAATAATTTGCTTACAATAAAGTGCATAAATCCTAAATATTGAGCTCAATGAACTTATATATTTCTATAACTACCGTACAAATCAAAATATAAAACATTTACAGAAAAAAAAAAATTACTGGAGGAGCTTGTTCAAAATGCAAATTCCTGGTCCTCTCTCAGAGCTTCTGATCCTATACATGTAGGTGGGACCCATGATTCTTCATTTTAAACAATTTCCCCCAGAGACTGTCACAAAGATCCCTTGGGCCATCTTTGGAGAAACCCCGTTACAGAATGTGACTTTCTTAGGCAGGTGGGCAGAGAAAGCACCACAGACCAGGACCACACACCCCAGAACTCAGCTCTAACAAGATTAAAGATGAGTTGTTTACATGGGAACCTATGGGGACCTAGAAACAGCTTTGCTGCATAGATTTTTTTTGTTTTTCTTTTTTGGCCTCAATGCTTTTGGGATCTTAGTTCCCAGACCAGGGATGGAAGCCGGGCCCTCAGCCATGAAAGCACAGAGTCCTAGCCATTGGACCACCGGGGAATCCCTGCTACATAGCTTCTTAATAGTGGCATTTTACCTGTGAATGAATAACAAAAGTTTTTTCAGGTTATAATACCAACAGGGGTTCAGGGCCAATTTGGAAAGAATGGTTTTATCTGGAAGGAATTACTTGTATTTTCAGGTATCTGGAATGTGCCCTTGAGAGGTTTCTTACCTAAAGGGACTCTGGCGGGCACAGCTCTGCGGTCGATCCAGAAGGACACCCAGGACAGCATGACCATCAGGGTGGCGGGAAAGTAGGTTTGCAGCAGGAAGAAGAAGATGTGGCGACGCAGCGTGAAGTTAATGTAGAGACGGTTGTACCAGCCTGGGGGACACAGGAAGAAAAGAGAACACACAGCAGAGCCACTCAGCTCCTTCATAGGACAAACTTTTATTCAGAGAATCATAAATGCCTTAGATGCTTCCCTGGAAACTTACCCTACCTTTATAAAGGGGAAGTTAGGAAAACCATGGAACAGAGTGATTATACGATAACTCATACCGCATGGGTGAGTCCATCTCAAGGAATTTTGGCCCTCATTCTGTACGTAAAGGGAACCAGGCCATTGAAGACTCTTGTTACTCAAACTACAGCACAGGGCCCGGCAGTACCGCCATCACTTGGTTGCTTGTTGGAAATGCAGACGCTCGGGCCCCGCTCCAGATCCTACTGACTCAGAACCTCCTTTTAACACTCCTCCCCACATGATTCCTGTACACGTTAAAGCTTGAGATGTATGGATTTACAACGCCCGTTGGATTTCTTATGGAGGAAAGTATGTTTGAAGTTAAAATACCAAGCTAACTACAACAATACATTTAGGCTATGCTTTAGCTCCACCCTGTTGTTCTTTACAAGGAAAACTTACAGGGAGGAGTTGAAAGGAACAGGAGAATGGTGGAAGGAGAGGAAAAGGCAGGATAACTTTGACATGATGAGGGCTGAAAATAAAATGGGGACTTGGCAACATTAACTAGAAAACTTGGCATCCAGGACAATTTTAGTGCAACGGTTATAATTATAACAGCTCCAAAAAGTGACTGTGGAGGTGCCTACAGACTGCCTGTGTCCTTCTCAAATTAGTGTGTTGAAATCTAATCCTCTATGTGATGGTATTTGGAGGTGGGGTCTTTGGGAGGTGATTACATCATGAATAGGATTGTTGCCCTTATAACGTGTCTCGGAGAGCTCCGTCGCCTCTCCCCCCCATGTGAGGACACAGTGAGTCTCTGAACTAGGGAGTGGGCTCTCATCAGACACTGAATCTGCCGGGACCTTGATTTTGGACTTCCCAGCCTCCAGAACTGTGCGAAATAAATTTCTGTTGTTTGGAAGCTACCCAGTCTATGGTACTTTGTTATAGCAGCCTGAAATGGACTCACGCAAGGAGGAAGGTCAAAATGCTAAGAGTCAAAGGAATGGGGGATCCCCCAAAGGACCAAGACTGGTGGGTGATGTATGCAAAAGATAAGAGACGCGGGATCGCCACATGATGGAAGGGAGCAGTGCCCTCTGTTACAGATCAGAGAGACTCAAATGGTGGCACTTCTCTGGGTAGTCAACCATGCGGTTTTAGCAACAGAAACTGCATAAAGATTAGAGCAAAATCAGCCTGAAAGGTAATTGGTCGAGAAAGAGGCAAGGGTTGGACAGAGTGAAGCTCAGCTGTAACCTCAGCTGCCAAGAGGAAGACCACAGCACCTGCCCTCAGGCAACATCAGTGCGGGGGAGGGTTGGCAAGCTTGCCCAGGCCCTCGGTTCAGAAAGCAACAACACTGCCCACAGAGAATGACAAATGACCAGTAGTTCCTGCACCGTGGCTCACCAAGAGGGTCATAAGAGGGCCCGTGCAAGCAGTATGGTAGGAGGGGATTGGTTAAGAGAGAAGCACTCAAAGGGGCTGAAGCCAAGAGAACGTGAACGGAAAACAATAAACCTGAAATTGGACTATTTCTTGCCCATGGGAGAGGGCGCTCTGGGAGTTATATCAGGGTGAGATTCCTGCT
>NW_006793169.1:217199-218309 GCF_000442215.2 Lipotes vexillifer
CCTGCTGCTAAACTGGCGATGCCGTCGTCTCAAACAGACCTCCGCATGGGGTTTATGTTGGAGCCCTTACCAGCATTTGCTAGATTATCACTTTTGATGCTTTGGAGGTATCAAAAAAATCACCCCCACCCAATGCTCACCACCCTCTAGACCTGATCTAGAAGTCCAGATCCTTGGTTTCAAATCCAAGTGGCACAGACTCTGCTCACTTGACAACAAATTCACAGGCTTCCTGAGATGGAGGATGCCCCTCCCCTCTCTTAGCCCCGCCCTATGTCTTAGCCACGCCCCCACCTGTGCTGCTGTAGAAGGCCAGTTTGGCGGTGGTGTGGAACTCCTGGATGAGGAACTGGGAGAGTGAGATCCGCTCATCTGTCTTTAAAGAGTCATTGCCTTTCTTCCAGTACAGCATGAGGTCGTCTTCCGTGTAGGCATCTGAAAAGACAGAGACAGCGTCAGACGCCAGGAAAGATGACGAGCCTGTCTGTGAGGCTCTGTGGGGATTGGGATAAGATGGTCTGAATAAACAAACCGCAGTCTAAATGAAGCAAAAGTAAATCCAAAAAGACAAATCGGGGCTTCCCTGGTGGCGCTAGTGGTTGAGAGTCCGCCTGCCGATGCAGGGGACACGGGTTCGCGCCCCGGTCCAGGAAGATCCCACGTGCCGCGGAGCGGCTGGGCCCGTGAGCCATGGCCGCTGAGCCTGCGCGTCCAGAGCCTGTGCTCCGCAACGGGAAAGGCCACAAGGGTGAGAGGCCCACGTACCGCAAAAAAAAAAAACCAAAAAGACAAATCTAATTCTCCTCGGCCTTCCAGAAGTCATCAGGGCAAAGCCCTCGGGCCTAAATGATCATCATCGCTGCAAAAGTGCTCACCCCTCACTTCAGCCTTAAACCAGATGAAATTGCTGTATCTGTAGACCAGAAACTACAATTTGCTCTTTTAAAAAAATGTTTTGCAGGTTAAATAGCGGCAACATTTCATATGGTTCAGCTTTCTAAACCATGGGTGATTTAGACCTTTCTTCTTTCAAAGGGTGACGATGCATTATTGATGGCAAATACCTTTGTTGTTTTTTTCTTGTTTTTTTTTTTTTTTTTTTTTTTTTTT
>NW_006793169.1:218319-250333 GCF_000442215.2 Lipotes vexillifer
CACTGTCGTGGCCTCTCCCGTTGCGGAGCACAGGCTCCGGACGCGCAGGCTCAGCGCGTACTAACTCTCTCCCTGTGTATCTCCTATGGTTCTGCTTCTCTGGTGGAACCCTGACAGATGCTGCTGCCTGGGTATTGTGGGGAAAGCAAGGTTCTGGAGCCAACAATTAGTCCTTTGCTGTGTTACGCCCCTCCTCTGTGTAATGGAGATCACAGTAACCTTCTCACAGGGAGCTTGGGAGGATTAAAGGACAGAGCAGGTGGAAAGCCGCGGTGCAGGAAGCAGTCACCCCCTTGGTCCTGGGGTTTATTCCCCCTGATCCCACACTGAGCGCCCTGCAGAGCTGTCCATGCAGCCCCTACTACATGGGGGTCCACGTCCCTGCGCTCCTCGGCCCTGGATGACTGGAGCCAGGGGACCCCTGCTGCACCACCACCGCCCGGGGAGGCTTACCAAGGTGCCCTGGGCCAACATGACTCCTTACGGGACTTTGACACAGGCTGAGACGTGGCAGTGGGTGTGTGTTGGTTCGGGAGAAGTATAGGAATGGGAGTCATGGGAGGGTCCAGACTGTGCCCATCAGAGGAAACGTTTTGGCAGAGATTGGAGCATGGGGACAGGTTCGCAGAGAGCTAGAGATGCCAGCGGCTAGTCCTAGATGCTGCCGCAGCCTTGCTGTTCCTGGGGCTGGTGTTTAACTTTCCAGGGCATGTGTGTATGTGTATGTGTGTGTGTGTGTGTGTGTGTGTGTGTGTGTGTAAGTTTCCCGAGGTCCCTTAGTTGTACCTGAGCATCTCAACCACCACCTGCACTCACAATGGCTGTCCCCTGGGGCAATTGCTGCCAAACTTGTTTTTGCCAGGAAAGTCTTTCCTCAGTGGAAATCTTATTCAGAAGAGCAATAAAACAGATCCAAAAGGAACTTTCTGGTGGGCTGCGTGTGTGAGTGCTGGGCTGGGGGGCTTGAAAGGAGACCCACGTTTGCTGAGCCCTCTGCTCCCCCGCCCCGAGCTCTTGCCCTGGCGAACTGGGAAACATCTAGGTTCCACAGCACCAAAGTTCAAAGCCATTGCCACGGGCATTAAAAGGGTCAGTTATGGGAACAGAAGGTTTGAGTCCCAAATTTGTTTCCGATTTTCAAACTTACCCGAGACTTCGCTTCTATCTAAAAAAGTCATTTTAAAAGCATAGGCACAGATTAGGAACACGTCCTGCTCCTGTTGAGGGTCAGAGGTGTTTAGAGTAACTTCAGATGTGTGTGTGGATATCTGGGCACAAGCCTACTCACAGCTCTCAATTTCGAGCGAGCACGTTTGTGTGTCCAGGGGAAACCGGCTGAAGTCCATGTTGCACATGGCGGTCACTGTAACCCTAGAAACAAAAAGACAAAATCCAAGTGTGCAGAGGCTTCAAAGTACAAGTGCAAAATGATAAAACAAGCAGAAAGCCCTCCGCTTCCTCCCAATACAACTGCCTCCTTCTTGTAATTCATAAGCAGTGTGCCAGGATTTAGAGAACCAAGCATCTTATGTGTGATACCCACATTGGAGTACTCTTGGGTGTTTATGTTTAACCCCAGGGTCAGTGTGGGGAAAACAATGATTGCACTAAACTCCCATCACATGCAAGCATTGTAGTGAAGCAATGGTCTCATTCGATAAAACAATGTGAAATCACAACTCATCTGATATGGTTTCTTAAACCATAGGAGCATTTATTGCTCTCCTGTTTCAGATCATTCAAATTCTTCTTTTACTGATTTTATTGATATTCAATATTTGTGTCCAGTGTCTTAGAAATAATATTCATAAGTATTTATGCCAGTTGCCAAATCGGCACTTTTTTCTTTTACAATGTTGATATTTCTATATTGATAATAACATCTACTAGTGGACGCAGGTGTTTTTAATGGGTAATTCCATGGAGATCACAGTAACGGAAAAACACTGGAAGATCTTACGGTATCAACATGCAAGCACTTGTTGGCATCTAATGGTTTTGTTTCAGAGTTTACATAGCAAAGTAACATTCTGCATCAGAGAAGAAGAAAATACAGATTGTCAGTCATGGAAGAAAGGTCTCCCGCCCAGTGTGGAATCCCATGGCAGGTTATGATTAACAGTCATTGGCTAGTGAACATACTATTTTTCCTTCAACCACAGAAAATTGGTTATGTATAAGTTGTAAAAATTATCTGGATAATTCCTGGCCAAAAGGGAAAAAAATTCACTTGTAAATGGAAATTTCAAGGAAAAGAGCTTTCTTGAAGAAATTAATTATCCATATATTCACCTTATTTCCTCGTTCCATTTGAGTGTTGGAATGGTTGTGTTCTGGGAGGGTTTCTGTATTGTTAATGGCTGGGCCATCTTATCTCCCCTAGAAATACTGATATACAGGATGTTTTGCGGGGGTTGTCAGGCTGGCCCCTGACTTGGACACCTAGTGGGTAGCCAGCCTCCCATTTCTCTGGGCACATCACCAGATAACCACACCTGATAGCATCACCAGCAAGAAAGAAACTAGGAACTAAGCTTGGAGACACTTGTGGCACACTTTGGGGACATGAAATGTCAAATGCAGGCAGTTTTTGCTGTGAACAAAAGGATTAAATAGCTCTACTCTCTGTATCAGTAGGTACAGGAACAGATGTTTTTAGAACCACAGACATCATCAGACTGGTTCTTGGCACCCTGACTTGATGCTTTTCCACTTGTAGCCCACACACTGAACAAGCACAGGGTGTGGTGTGATCTCACCCGTTTTTATTATTATGCTTCCCACAAGTCCCTTTAAATTGTTCCAGTGGGAGGATCGTCCCTTGTATTGGATGAAAACTTGCCAGGTCCTGTGATTTTCCTGCTTACTCTCATGTGACAGGCAGTCAAAACCCTCAGAAGTAACAAAATACATCTCACTTCCGAAATTAAAAGAATTTGGGTCCGAGATATTAATCAACACTGCAAATTTCATTCACATTGAGACTTCTCCCCGTCCCCAGCTAAGGCAGAGCTGGCATTTGAGTGGTCAGTGTCTGCCCATCTCTGGTCACCTCCTATCTACGTGGGTGGAAGTGAGGGCGTGGGGAGGGCAGGACAGTTCTCTGGTGAGGGTGGCTTCAGGCTCTCTGGGCCTGCTATGCAGTTGAAGCGGAGACTTTCTTTCCTGTGTCCTTCATTCCCACCGCTAGACACCTGCATCCTTCAGCCGCATCTCCCATACCAGCTCTTGGCTCACCCACTGTCCATCCCACACACACTGAACTACTCCCAACAACCCTGGCAGTGCAGACCGAGCCCACCTGGCTCTGCCCCTAGGTGATTAGGTAGCTCTTCTCTCGCCCACTAACTGCAGTGTCCCCCAACTGTAGGCACACATGCTCCAAGCTCTCCAAGTGGTACCCGTGGTCCTACTGCAGGCCTGCTCATGCAGTGCCCCCAGCTCTCCCCCAAAACATCTCTTCCTCCCACCATCACTGACTCTCATATCTTGAAGCTGACTGGGAATTCAAGAGCCATGGAATTGGTTTTTCAAGCTACCTAGTGTTTTGGTCTAGTCCTCGGAATCCCTAGTGTTACTCGATCGTGTTATTTTGTTGGTAGTTGTTGAGCTGAAGATGTCTTGGCAGCTGCCTCAAATGTGAGGACTCCTGGGAGAATCAACCCAACATGGCTTGGGGAAGGGGTTGCACACCCTTGAGCCACCTGGGTACTCCTGTGAGAGGAGGTATTTCAGGCCCTGCAGAGGAATACCCCATAACCCTGCTCTGAGTCTGGTATCTAACTGCTTAGATTCCAAGCCAGCATCAGTAATGAAGGATTATTATAAATATTCCTTTGGGAGATGGGGGCAGAAATTCAGCTTCGACACTGCCATCTCTGACTCTAAAGATACACTGCATCCATGCAGACACCCACTACGTAGACACTGGTGTGTGGATTCAGCTTTACCAAAACCAAGTCTGTAAAACTGAAATGTACCATCAGCACAGCACAGGAGTAGATCTCAGCCAGTAGCTGAGTCGCTTCTCTGTGAAGGCCTGCAGCTCATCTCCACACGCCCTCCCAGGGGGAGGCGGGCACCACAAGTTTCTAAATTGGGTGTACAGGGAAAGCCCCACTGCGTGCCTGTGCTTAAGGAAAGCTTCCCCAGGTCAGTGCTTGATGAGCAATTAAACATTTCTAAGGCTACTGCACAGCACAGGGAATAGAGCCAATATTTTCTAATAACTGTAAATGGAGTAAAGACTATAAAAATATTGAATCACTATGTTGTACACCTGAAACTAATGTAATATTGTAAATCAGCTATACTTTAATAAATAAATAAAAGAAACATTTCTAAGGTATCTAAGCTTGTGAGAAGATTTTATTCTTTATGTTTTCAAAGTGATGCTCAAAATACCATTTAAAATCATCAAGCGGCCCAGTGTCCCCATAGTTTCTCAAGGAGAACACCAGGGAGAAGGGACAAAAAACAAGCCTGAGCTGGCCAGGCAAGGTAAACAAATTTTTTTCTAAACCAAAATTTCAAATCGGAGGAGTTGAAGGAGGCAGGTCTTTGAGAAGAATACATTAGCTACCTCTCTGACCCCTACTAGAGAAATAAAACTTTCATTAAACGTTTGAAACTGAACCTGAACAGGGCATAAATCATAAGCACCAGCCTGAGAAATTTCCCCAAGTGTATTTGCAAGACGAAATAATTCTTTAAAATGTTTACTCTGGGGCTTCCCTGGTGGCACAGTGGTTAAGAATCCGCCTGCCAATGCAGGGGACACGGGTTCGCGTCCTGGTCCGGGAAGATCCCACATGCCGCGGAGCAACTAAGCCCGTGCGCCACGATTACTGAGCCTGCGTGCTACAACTACTGAGCCCAATGAAGAGTAGCCCCCCCTTCGCCACAGCTAGAGAGAACCCACGCGCAGCAACGAAGACCCAACGCAGCCAAAGATAGATAAATAAATAAATAAATGTTTACTCATGTGTAGAGTTAGGTTTTCTTGATGTTGAAAAGTCGGCAGCTCCTGGAAAGTTAGAAGCTAAGCTGTTCAAAGCCAAAAAGCAGAATTCCCTGGTGGTCTATGGTTAGGACTCCGCTTCGACTGCAGGGGGCACCCGTTCCATCCCTGCTCGGGAACTAAAGTCCCACAAGCCACGCGGCGTGGCCAAAAAAAAAGGTAAAAGCAAAACTGCTGTGGTGGGACCAGTGATGTTCTTGGTTGACAAAAGTTTTCCCTTCCTCCCAGCTTCGGGGGTAAGAGGACTCCGAGGGGAAGAGGGAGGCCAGGAAGAGCTCACCTGAGGCTGTACAGCACTGTGCCGTCGGGCTGGACCCGCAGCATCACGTTGTCCGTGGTGGTGTCGTGGATGAAGGAGCGCTTGGAGTGCACGAAAAACATGTCGGGGACCCAGATCTTCTTCACCAGCCGGCTGTCAAACGTCATGCTGAGGTTTTTGGTGCTCGGGAAGGACAGCCTCTCGTCCTTCCAGTAGTGCCGCAGGTAGAGGGTCATCGTGAAGTCCTGGGGGCCGAGGGCAGAGAGGGAGACCCCACCCACTGAACAGCTGGGTGATGGCAGGACCCCCTGTACCCCAGGCTGGGGAGGGAACTGAGCCCGGGAAGGCCTTGCTTCTAGTCCCTGGGGTTGGCTGCCGCAGGAGGCCCTCGAACCCTGCTTGGGGCGGGGGGACTCAGCAAGAGGCTCTACAGAGGGGGGACCTGAGCCCCACTCCATCCTCTGACACTCGCCTCCACTGGGCAAAGGCTGCTACCGCCGGCAATGAGACCCGCAGCCTGAGGGCTCCCAGCCCACGCACAGGGCCAGCGCCAAATGCCAGACAGTTCAAGCCTCTGGAAGCAGCCCTCAGCCAGGGAGTGGAGCTGGGGGAAGGGTTGGGAGATGGATAAGTAACCCAGCTCCCGGCCCCTCAGCTGGGACAACGCTGAGGTGAGTTCTTTGCTGACTCGGAGTACCCCCAAGGGACTGAGTCTCACATAGATCTGGTTGGATGGCATGGCCCTTTCTGCTTCCTTCCCTTGCCCTGTCCCCAGCCTCTTCTTGTGTTTCCCGGGATCGCCTGCAATAAACTGCTTGTGCTGGAATGCTTGTCTCAGGTCTGCTTCTTGGGGAACCCAAACTAAGATAAGGCCCTAAAAAGTCCTGTAAGTCAAGGAGTTGTGGAATGTTCTATTTTTTATCTAAGCCTACTAAAAAGGAAAAACAAAGGAAACGTTTGCTTTTTCTGCATTTTCACAGCCAGACACAGAATCCACAGCAGTAGCATATATCTGGATCCTTGGACGCCGCTGTTTATCTTGGAGAGCCTTTGCCCGGAGAACAATCCCAGTGGCAAGACCCTGGACACTGGGGCAGGGAACATCATGTTTGTCATCTGGCTCTGTTTTAATACCAATTGGGTAGCTTTGAGCAAGTGTCTCAACCTCCCTGAACTGTAAAACGAGTGTGGGAATTCCCACCACCTGGGGCGTTATGAGCCTGGTGAATTCTGGTGTGTGGAACTCCTGGCCCAGCATAGGCCCTGTGGGAATCTCCCTGTCTGCAGCTCTGGTTAGAGAAGCACTTACCATGTCGACCTCTGAGATGCTGTCCAAGCTCTCCACCTGCACATCCACGCCAACAGGAATGGCCGGGCCTGGGGACAGGGCACGACAAGAGCATTTATTCTTTTCACTTGAACTCTGACTGTGAATGAGACAGGCGTAAGGAGCATTTCCCCTGGAACCTCCGTGTCTTGTCAGATTTGAAGGTTTGGTGTCCCACATTCCAGGATAACCAGAGATAAAAGGGTGGAGTCATGGGCTGGCTCCCTGGAATATTCCAACTAAGGTGAAAAGAACTGTTTTTGGTCTGGATCATCCAGGTGATTCTGAAACAATCAGATTAATATAAAGCATCTGTCTTTGGTTATGCATGCTCATCTAAGGGGATGATGAAGACCTAGATCAAAGTCAGGTCCCAGCTAAAGAGTTACTCCTCAGCATGAGGTCACACATTTTATTTTTTTATATTTACCTCCTGGTTTTGTACCCTCTTTCATCTTGGAAGCTGATGTCTCTGGCCATAAGAAAGGCATTGCTTGGTAAATCAGTGCCCAAAGTCATATTCAAAACATTAGCCAAGCCTACAGATCTGCATCTTTGCTACATGATGGAGTAGCTTCCATGGGCGATGTGATACACTGGGATGGATATGAAAACATTAGATTTGGGGGGGGGGTGTTTCTAGGCCATAAACACAATATTCATAAAGAGAAAGAAAGTATTATAAGGGAAGTAAATTGTTGCCTCTTTTCCTCCCTGCTTTCAGGCGTGTAGGGCAGGCATGAAACACACTTAGATCATCACAGAGTAAAAAGGTGGGTTTGGATCCAACAGCAGCTGATTATGGACTGGACAGAGACTCCCTTCCAGAACCTGTTTATTCTTTAGGCAAAGGTGACTGGAAGAAATAAAAGGCATGAGAATGATTTCTGAAATAATTTTTTTTTCCAGGGAAAAAACCCATAAGGATGAAAACCCTATTTGACACTAAGAAAGCTGAAACCTGGCAGCTGCAGGCTAAGCTTCAGAGGGCTTTGGCATCCCTTAGCACTAAGTCATTATTTTCTCTAACTATTTTCATTTAATTAAACCCAGCAGACCACACTCTGCCCTTGGATATGGACCCAGAGTTCTGTCTGCCAGCTCCCAGATGAGAACAAATTTAGTCCAAGATCATTCTTTCCGAGCATTTTCAGGAGGCAGCTTTGGGCTGCAGCTGCCTTGTCTTCCCGTTGCCGTCCTCACAGCCAGCTGCTGGGCTCCCCGATGCTGAGCCATCCTTGTCAGCGGTGGCTCGAGGACAGCTCGGCTGGGCCGGCCTGGCCACCAGCCAGCAGCCGCCTCCCAAGAATGCGTTCAGCAGAGCCCAGGGCAGGCCGGCCAGGGGAGGTACTCAGATGATGCTGGGGGCTCAGGGGCCTTGTTCACCAAGCACAACCAAGGCAGACTTGAATGCAGGGAGCGGACCCTTGGCTTGATTTCTGCCCACAGACAGACAGAAGGACCTGTAGAAAGAAGACAAGCCCCCACAGTGCGTGTTTCATACCTCCAAAGCCAGGCCTCATGCTGAAATCGTGGTCATCTATCCTCAGCAGCTGTTCTGACTTTGTCAGTGGCGATTTGGTAATATCAGGGCTGCGTTTAAGAACTGGGCTGCAGAGGGGAGAAAACAGGTTGAATCCATTACCTAATTAAGCCAGATAAAACCCATTTGCATTCAGACTTGATCTTGACAAGTTTGATGGGATGTGTTATTTCTTCTTTAAAGCTGCTGGAAATCCTCTCTTCCTTTCTCCAGCTTTCTGGATAAATGAACTGACCCAGAAGGTTCAAGACAGGGGTTTAGGAGTGTGAATGAGGGACTTTAAAAATACCAACATCCAGGCCCCATCTTAGAGGTGCTGATTTGGGTGGTCTGGGAATGGGGCCTGGACATTGGTGTTTTTAAAAGCTTCCCATGGGCTTCCCTGGTGGCGCAGTGGTTGAGAGTCCGCCTGCCGATGCAGGAGACACGGGTTCTTGCCCCGGTCCGGGGGGATCCCACATGCCGCGGAGCGGCTGGGCCCGTGAGCTATGGCCACTGGGCCTGCACGTCCGGAGCCTGTGCTCTGCGGCGATAGTGAGAGGCGCGCGTACCGCAAAAAAAAAAAAAAGCTTCCCAGATGATTTAATGTGTAACCAAGGCTGAGAACTGCTGGTCCTGGGCTTACTAATAAGTCTAACCCACCCAAAGCTCCTCGGCCATTTTGGGCAGGTTGGAGTTAGAGGGGAGAGGTGGCGGGTGTGGGCTGAGCCCAGCTCCCTTGGCCTCTGCTGGCCCAATCTGTGGAGGGAGCATGGACTTGCCCTTGGGTCAAACGCCAATCATCCTGGCTCCCTGGGAGGCAGTTTCTTGTGCTTCTGTTTCTGAATCGCATCTAGGGCCATTTTAATTTATTTTCACTTTTTCTAAATAGGCATTATATTTGCAGGGTTTGACAGTTTTTTTAAATGGAAATAACAGTGAAAAGTTGGCCTCTTACCTGTGCCTCCACCCATCCCATTCCCCTATCCTCTCTTATTGGCTTCTGGTCTATCTGTCCAGAGTATCTTGTAAATACAAATATATATTCTTAGATCTCCTACTTTTTTCCAGTTTCACTGAAATATAATTAACACATAACATTGTCTTAGTTTTAGGTGTACAACATGATGATTTGATACATGCATATTTTGTGGTAAAATTATCACTGCAATAAATCTAGTTAGCATCATCACCTTACATAGTCACAGATTTGTTTTTTCCTTGTGATGAGAAACCTTGAGCTACTCTCTTATCAGCTCTCAGATATACAATACAGTATTGCTGTAATGTAATGCTGTACATTACATCCTCAGGACTTATTTATCTTATAACTGGAAGCTCGTACCTTTTGATCCCCTTCACCCATTTCACCCACCCCCTATCCCCACCTGTGGCAACCACCTGTCTGTTCTCTTGTGTCTACAAGTTCGTTTTTTCAGATCCCACGTAGAAGTGAGATCACACAGTATTTGTCATCCACATTGTCACAAAGGGTCTCCTATTTTTATACACAAAGTTTACATATTATATAAACTCATACTTTTCTTTCTCTCTTTCTTTATATGTGACTTGGATTTTTTTCCCATAGCAAAGTGTCCTAAGCCTCGTATTCTGTTTCGCACTGCACAGTGTTCCATTGCACGGATGCACCATCGCTCACACGCTCAATCCTCTATTGGTGGACATGTGAGTTGCTGCCAGTCTTTTGCTGTTACAATCAGTGTACAGCCTTCATTTACCCATCATCACCATCTCTAAAACCCACAGAAACAATGAACTGCTCTCCTAGTTCCTCCTTGTTCCAACACCAGTGTGTGTGCTCTCCCAGGTAACACACACACACAGTTCTTGCTCTCGATGTACATTTCCCACACTTTGGCCTGCATCAGCATCTCCTAGAGGGCTGGTTCAAACCTATGCTCCTGAACCTCTCTGTGCCCCATAGCTTCTGATTTAGTACGTCTGGGCTGAGGTCTAAGAATTTGCATCTCTAATGAGTTCCCAGTTGCTCCTTCTACTGGTGGTCAGCAGACAGTACTTTGAGAACCACGGCCCTGATGCATTCATCCTCAACACACAGTTTCCTTCCTTATAACTGGCTCCGTCCACCTTTAAAGTCCTTTGCTCTCTGCTTTCCTGAAGAAATTCCTTATCCTTTGGGGTGGGGGGGATATATGTCTGGGAGACAGAAAAACAGAGCTCTGCCCTCCACTGACCTGCCTGCTCTGTGCCTATGGGCATCTTATTTCCCTGAGACTCGGTTTTCTCGCCTGATTAAAGGCGAAGCTCTGTGACCTGACCAGGGGTGTGAGGGGCCAATGAGATCGTGCGTGTGCGTGTGCTTTTCAAGCTCTAAGGTGGAAACGCAAATGGGAGGAGCCATTGTCGTTTCTGAGCCAATAAGGAAGATTCCTCCTAAAGGAAGGAAATCATTGTGCTGGCAGCAAAGGCAGCGGCCCAGGGGAAGAACTGGAACTAGTGAATCAGGCGGAGCTACAATGCTGGTGGATGGAATGGAGGAAGCTGGGGTCCCCATTGCCGCCCACCTCCTCTCTCTCTCCCACTGGAGCCGGGAGCCCCCTCCCTTCTCCTCCTTTTCAGCTCCCCCTTCCTCTTGTCCCACCCTCTGCATCCCGCCCCTTGGCCAGGGGTTGGGGTGCTGCTGAAAATCACTGCAGCCGAGGTGTGGGGAAGAGACCCCCTTAGGATGGTGTCTGTGCACCTCTGGCCAGTGTCTGCCTTACTTGAGGGCATCTTTGTGTGCTCCTGGTCTCTGTCTTTGAGGCTTACCATGAAAATTAAAAATAAAGGTGTTCTAGAGAGTCTAGGTACTCAAATCAACAAGGCATCCCTCACCCTCCAGATTTGCTTCAAATCTAACCAGAATAAAATGTGAAAGAAAGAAAAAAAAACAACTATGAAGCTGCAATGCATTAATTTAGCTCTTTTTTTTTTGTGGTACGCGGGCCTCTCACTGTTGTGGCCTCTCCCGTTGCGGAGCACAGGCTCCGGGCGCGCAGGCTCAGCGGCCATGGCTCACGGGCCCAGCCGCTCCGCGGCATGTGGGATCTTCCCGGACCGGGGTACGAACCCATGTCCCCTGCATCGGCAGGTGGACTCTCAACCACTGTGCCACCAGGGAAGCCCCTAATTTAGCTTTTTGATGAGCATTTTCGCAGGACCCACAGGAAGAGGAATTGGAGGATTAATTACTCAGTAGGCCTGATTTGAAAAGGTCTGACCTAAACTATCTCCCCCACTGAAATTGATGGCATTCTTAACCTGGATCTACCACGAAGCTGTCAGTACAGAAAGGAACACATTGGCAGGTGGACTGTATCGCTTGGGCATCCTTGCCCCCGGGCTTAGGGATTCAGCCAAATGGGCACTGGCAGGAGATGAAACACAGAGTGTTTATTCCTCCTTTTCTCTCTGCTTTGATGCCAGGGACTAGCGATGTCTGTGTTGCTCTGTGATTACAGGTAATCGCAGTTATCGTCGATAAGCTCCAATAACACAATTTACCCTTCAGGCCTGTGGGTCGTCATGGCTTCCTTCTGTTCCTAGTGCTTGGGGGGCATCCACCTGCCTGGCTGCTTCCCTGAACCCTTTGCCCAGCTCTGCGAGCAGTCCCTTTGTTCAATTATTGGTTAAGCCCTTTTGAGTGCGGCGCTGTTTTCTGTCAGGACCAGACTGATGCCCAGGGACACGTCAGGGCTGATGCATAGGGATTATGTCATCCGTGGCAAAGTGGAGCAAGGACAGGTGTGCGGGGGCAGGTCCCAGGGGGTGGGAAGGGCTAAGATTACAGGGAGGGCGGCCTGTTGGGTGACGGGCAGCTGGTCAGGACGGGCAGGATGAGACCACAGGCCACCGAGGGCAGAGTCCTCTTCATCATCAGCACTTTGCACAGTGCTGGGCCCCTGTGGACTCCCAGCACATGTTCGTGAATGAAGGAAGGGTTCAGCCCCTTGGACAGGCACCAGAAAAGAGAGCCAGGAGGGACCAAAAGAGGGGATAGGAATGAAAATCAGGTTTGGCCCTGGTCTTACTGTGGCTTTGCACCAGCCTGAAACAGAACTGGGCACTGACTAAAGGGAGGTTTGTCAAATTCTGAGATGTCACTGCCTTTGCCGTCATGAAGCTTAGATTCTAGCTTAGAAAAAACTGATAAATAGGATGCTTAAAGTCTTTTTTTTTTTGGCCTCACCACACGGCTTGCAGGATCTTTGTTCCTGGACCAGGGATTGAACCCCGGGCCACGGCAGTGCAAGTCTCAAGTCCTAACCACTTGACCTCCAGGGAACTCCCTTAAAGTCTTTTTTTTATTGTTGTTGTTTAATATTTTAAAATAACTTTTTTTCTGTTTATATGCCCATGTTAAAACTTTTTGAAAAATAGATTTAAACATAAAGGAGAGGCTAAAAGCCACTAAGAAATAACCTGTGCCATCCTGAGTATATCCTTACACTCCTGAGAGAGAAATACTGTAACTTGCTTTTAACTCAAGTTACAATACATCTTCAAATATTTTTCCTGTCATCAGCATCTTTTTACCAGCTGAGGTATGATTATTAACCTTGAAATGAAGTGTGACACACATCAAATAATAGGAATAACTAACACTGCCTGAGCACTCTGCCAGTTATTATGCTAACTATATTACATGTATTAACTAGGGTTAGTGTTCAGAACAACCCTGTGAGGTATGCTTTGCCACTGTCCCCATTTTATACACAAGGAAACTAAGACAGAGAGGGTTTGAATAACTTGTAAAAGTGAAGGAGCCAGGAGTCAAATCCAGAGGCTCTGGTTCCTAGGGTGAGAGGCTAGGTTGGCCACAGTGTCTGGATGGAAGACCTGGCTCCCATTGCCTGGAATTTGGGTTCCATGCGGAACATCCAACCTCACCTTTCTCCTCACAGAGAAGCCAGCATGGACCTTGCAGAAAACTGGTGGCCACTCACGGATTAAACGAGTGCATTTATTGAATGCGTCCCTGGAAAGTTATGAAGGAGGAATCGACATGTCCCAAGTTACGACGATACAGGATGACATTTGAGACGGCTTTTCAGAATGAACAGCAGGTGTACGTTTTTTGAACATCTATTGATATCTTTTTTCTATCCTCTTGGAGAGAAGGAAACGTTCTGACCTATGGTTCTTCTTCTTGATGTTTCCTTGCTGTAGTTCCTCATCAGTTTGTGTGTGGATGATGTTTTCCCAGAACATCTCCCAGAGGTTAGATAAAACAGGGATGGGGGAGTGTGAGAAACAAGGGATCTGCCGGAAGTCTCATTCAGCCAATAGCAGAGCACTTGGTAAGTTACACTTCACTTTGCTGATTATTTCACCTCTGAAGGTAGAGAACTTAATTTTGACAAGAAAGCAAGAACTAGCTAATGAACCATATGACCCAGCAATTCCACCCCTGGGCATATATCCAAAAAACCAAAAACCATTAATTCAGAAAGATACATGCACCCCATTGTTCATAGCAGCATTATTTACAATTGCCAAGATATGGAAGCAACCTAAGTGTCTATCAACAGATGAATGGATAAAGAAGATGTGGTCTATACATACAACAGAATATTACTCAGCCGTAAAAAAAGAATGAAATAAGGCCATTTGCAGTGACATGGATGGACTTGGAGGGCATTATACTTAGTAAAATAAGTCAGACAGAGAAAGAAAAATACTGTATATCACTTATATGTGGAATCTAAAAAATAAAACAAACTACTAAATATAACAAAAAAGAAACAGACTCACAGATATAGAGAAGAAACTAGAGGGGTTACCAGAGGGGAGAGGGAAGGGAGGCGGGGCAAGATAGGGGTAGGGGATTAAGATGTACAAACTACTACGTATAAAATAAATAAGCTACAAGGATATATTGTATAACACAGGGACTATAGCCAATATTTTATAATAACTATAAATTGGGTATAACCTTTAAAAATTGTGAACCACTATACCGTACACCTGTAACTTATGTAATATTGTACCTCAACTACACTTCAATTTTTTAAAAAATCCAAACAAAAAAAAAGAAGAAAGAACGAACTTGCTTTCTTGGCATATGAATAGCCAAGGAGAGAAACCCTGACTGTGGGGTCCAAATCGCCTGGATGTCATCCTCCTTCACACCCCCATCCAGGGCCATGGAGAGCAGCGGGGCATGTGCAGCCCTAGCCGCACTGCTTGGAGGTGTATCTGTTCATAGGGCTGCCCTCCGGCTCGGCCAGCCTCGCCCACCCCAGGCACTCAGCCAGTCCTGGATGAGCTTCCCCCTCACAGCCTCTCTCCATATCCTGGCCTCTCCATTCCCACCCCCTCTGCCCATCATCTCTCCCATGGGAAGCAGAAGACTTCCTCGCCTCTGGTCTCACCCTCCTCTAATCCAACCATCACACCAACAGCATGGTATGGGAATCACAATCATGCCACTTCCCCTCTTAAAACCCTTCACCCTCAAAGTGAAATCTATACAACTTTAGGCATACAAGGCCTATAATAAGCCTCCTGCCCACCTCCCCAGCCGCAGCTCCCTCTCTGCCCCCCTCTTCTTGCAGCTGCCAGTTATACCCCCTCATGCCTTTGCTCCTGCTGTCCCATCTATCTGGAAGGTCCTTTCCACTAGTCTTCGTACACTTTCTTACCCAGACGATGCCTTGCACACCCAGATCAATATCACCTCCTCCGGGAAGAATTCCTGGGCTTCCCTCCTTCCCACTGAAGTCAATACCTTCATTAGACTGTGCCCCATCCTGCACAGCGGGGTCTTTCTGATCAGCCCACCCACTTCTCTGTGCACTCAATGTCGGAGGGACTCTATCTCAAACATCTCTGTGGCCCCAGCTCCTAACGGTTTGCAGAGCTCAGACTTTACTAAGATATATACAAAATATGGAAGGAGAAACACAAACCCACAGGTGTATTCCAAAGAGATGAATGGGTCCATAAGCAATGGGGCAAGAAGACCAAGGTGTAAACGAGGCAAGGCTCAAAAAAGGTGCTAAAGACAAGCAGAATTCTTTAAAGTTGGGTTCTGAACCAGGACAGTCAGTAGAAGGAAATACTGCTTGAAAAAGATGGAGCAATGTGAACAATTACAATAAGACAGTAATTCTGCTAACAGAATCCAATTTTACTTTGATACTCTCCATCAAAGAGAATGGTCTTCAACTTGGGAAGGGAAGAGTGAAAAGAATTAGCGGCTGACCAGCGTGGTGAAAATGATAACCTGAGATAACCTCACTCGGTGTTTCTCAGCCTTGATCACACACTGGGTTCACTTGAGAGACTTTAAAACTCCCAGGCCACACCCCAGACCAAGGGTGGGACCCAGCCATCAACAGCTTTCAGACCTCCTCAGCCAACACAGAGAACAACTGTGCTAGCTTTTTAAATGGAACTCAAGCCTACAGACCCAGATGAATTACAGCTCAAGAAACTTAAGGATCCTGCAGCAGAGAAAACCTGGAAACTAGGAGAGAAGCCAGAAAACTGGAGACGGAAAGACACTTTCTTGAGATTCACAAAGAAGAAAAAAAGAGTATCGTGGAAACTGCTGAGGTTAAGCTCCAGGTTGATTCCTCGCCATGTTCTAGAGCTTTGATTACAAAGACGACTTAGGAACATTATTGGGTCCAATCATGTCAATAGAATGTGAGTTCAGTGTGAGTTCGGACAGGGCAAAACACCCTGAAGTGGTCTCCTTCCCCTGGGCAGGACCCCCATGTTGGCAAATCAGGGAGTATCACTGGGTGATGTGTAGAGTATAACTGTCCTCAAAGCAAAGGCAGCTCTACGGGGCTCCTGGTGGATGAGGGTCTGCACTGGCCTTTCTGATCTGTGTCCACCATAGGACGGCATAAATGAGGACCAGCATCTTTATGGGTTTTCGAGCTTTACAGTCAAAGTTCTTTGACATGCATTGGCCCACACGATCCTTACAATAACCCTGAGGTGATAGACATAATTGACTCCGTTCTATGGAAGGGGCAGACTTGAAGATATCCAGCAACTTGTCCAAAGTCATGGTGTGAGAATGTGGCAGTGGCAGGTCCCAAAGCCAGGCACTCTTACAGTTTGAGCCTGACTTCCCACCATGGTCCCTCTGGCTTGGGAGCTTTGGTGATGGATTCTTGGGGTTGCCCATAACTGTTCGTGCCCAAGCCAAAACTTTGAAGGAAATCCTCACGGACACACATCCAGGGCTCCATCTTACCTTATGGGAACAAAATTCGGGGCTATGATGGTAAGCAGGGTTAGGGGTTAGGGAATGGGCCGCTGGGGGGGTTGTTTTATATCAGTGGCCAGGGAACACATCCCTGAGAGGGTGACAACCTAGCAGAGGCCTGAGGGAAGTGAGAGAACGACCTGCCAATTCTGGAAAAGAGTGGTCCAGGCAGAGGCACAGCAGAGACAAAGGCCATGAGACGGGACTTGCTCAGTGTGGCCAAGCTGGTTGGACAGCAGAAGGGAGAGGAGACCCCTGCCAGACCAGCTGCGCTCCCTCTGCCGCTGAGCTAAGGTTGAACATGGGCTAGTGTCTTGGTTTTCCACCCAAGTGATGCTGCTGTGACATTTGTACACCCTGCTCTTCTGCACAGGTCTTTGAGGCAGTGACCTGTCGTGGCAGGGAGGGCACTGGGCAGTTAGGGGGCTGGCACACTGCCGGGAGCCCTGGCTTTTCTGACTGATGAGGAAACATGGCACGGTCCTCCCCTCTCTAAGTCTGTTTCCTCTGCCATGAAATAAGGGATTGGGCCACAGGGCAGCTTTGAGACCTTTCAAGTCTGTTCCAGAAGCATCATCCCTCAGACGTTAGAGGTACTTTACAGCTCTAGTCCTATTGGCAGATGGTGATGTGGAAAGGGTCAGTCCACTGTCAGGGCCCCACAAAGACGGTTCTGTGTTCCCCCGGACCCACCAGCATGGGGGTGTGTGTGTGCATTTAATTTTTTTTTTTTTCGGTACGCGGGCCTCTCACTGTTGCGGCCTTTCCCGCTGCGGAGCACAGGCTCCGGACGCGCAGGCTCAGCGGCCATGGCTCACGGGCCCAGCCGCTCCGCGGCACGTGGGATCCTCCCCGACCGGGGCACGAACCCGTGTCTCCTGCATCGGCAGGCGGACTCTCAACCACTGCGCCACCTGGGAAGCCCATTTAATTTTTATTTATTGTATTTATTTATGTTATAATAATGTTATTTACATTGCGCTTCTTGAATTGCTATAGAGGCTGTGCATTCGTCCACATCATGAGTCAGTATTGTGTATTTTCCCTCAAGTATAAATAGTTTATTTCCTTTGATTCCTCACTAAGTGGATTTTGGAGTAACCAACAATCTCTTTTTCAAACCACTGCCTCTAAGAAGGTGTGATAGGTAATTTTAGGTGTCAACTTGGTTAGGCTATGGTACCAGTTTTTAGTTAAATGCCAGCCTAGATGTTGCTGTGAAGCTATTCTTAAGATGTAATTAACATTTAAATCAGTAGCCTTTAAATAAAGCAGACTACCCTTCATAATGTGGGTAGTTCTCACCTAATCAACTCAGTCTTTTCTCCTAAGGTCCTCTGAGGAAGAGGGAATTCTCCCTGCAGACTACCTTCAGATTAGAGCTGTAACATCAACTCCCTCTGGAATTTCCAGGCTGCCTGCCCCATAAATTTCAGACTTGGTGGCCCACACAATCATGTGAACCAATTCTTTAAATAAATCCTCCTCCCCCTGTCTCTCCATACACACACACACACACACACACACACACACACACACACACACACATATTACACTATATATATGTTACACAATACACATATGTGTGGGTCAGATAGAGAGAGAGAGAGAGAGAGAGAAATAGGTATTATATATATCCTATTTGTTCTACTTCTCTGGAGAACCCTGACTAATCCAGAGTGTGAATATTCCTTGACACCTGAAGTCTGCATACCCGTGGCAGACCTGAGTCACCTGGACCCAGAAGGCTGTGTCTGGTGTGGGTGGGACCAGCCCAGCTTGGATGTGGCTTCTGTGTTATCTTGGGTTCCTCTGATCAAGCCTTCTTCTTGCCACCATGACAGACCCAGGTTCCCACCAAGCTGACGGGTCCTCAACTTGCAGACCTGGCCTGCTATGGCCCTCCCAGGGAGACAAGAGGGCACAGTAGGAGCATGTTTGTCCACCTGCTTTTCAGGTAAAATCTCGACCTAGATCATCCCTTTTTCCTTGTTTGTATGTCTGAACATAAATTCTCTATGCCTTCCCATTGGAAGACACTGCATTACTTTCTTTTTTGTTTTTTTAGTTTAAAGCTCTGAATTTTCCCCACCTATTCTCTTTATCAGAATTCTCAGGTTGTATTTTCCCCATACGTTATAGAACATTCTACTTTCTAACTTGTAGATCAATATCTATCCCTAATACCAACACCACCTGCTTTATGAGCAACCTTTGTTTAGTGATCATATCCTATTCACAATGTACCTATATGGCTTTGAACATTTTAGACTTGCAATAAATGTCTTATGAGTGGAATTCCCATCACTAATTAAATACACCAGCTGTTAAACAAAACAAAACAAAGCGTATGTGCATCAAGGAGCCTGCGATGCGTTTGGGAATGAGAAGTTGCTGGGTGACTTCTCAGCCTAGTGACCTCCCGCCCTCTCGCCCAAGGAATGGGGAGGAGACCAGGCCTAGAACAGGGGGGTCACAGATCCCAATGTCACAGGAATCACAAGTTACAATCACTTGTTGGAAGTTAGATTTCTTTAACGAGGCTGCTCGTGGTACTGGAAGGGTCACTGCTTTGGCACCATTCAGACTTCAGTTTGAATCCGAGGGTGGCCACCAACTAGCTGTTAACCTCGGCTGGGTTACTTGATCTTTCTGTTTCCCAGTTTCCCATAAAATGGGGGAATAATACTAACCTTAGGGGGTCACTGTAAGGATTAAACAAGAAAATGTTAGCTAGAACCACGGGAAATGGCTGATATTCCACTGTTTCTGAAGGAACAAAACATGCTCATATGGTTCAACCCGACTTTCACATCCATGAATAGAACTTCCTGGTCTCATTTTATGCTGGTCAGAGGAGGGCACAGGAAGTAGAGAAACAGGGTACGCGGACTCTGAGGGTACGCAGGGTGGCATGAGTTCCACACATTTCTGGGCCTTTCTCTCCTCGTCTTTAAAAGGAGGGGATTTCTAAAGTCTTTGATATTCTGACATTCTGTAAAGATTATTGGATTAAGGTCTGTCATCCCCACTAAACTGTCAGCACGTCACGTGCTGGAGTGAGGAGTGAGGTCCACGTTCCTCTCCATTGCCTCCAGTGCCTGGGGCAGTGTGGTCAATACATATTTGCTGAATGAATGAATGACTGAAGGAATGAGTGGGTGAAGTACAGGAATAGCAAGGGTTAGGAGTCACTCATTTATTCATGCCCAACATTTCTTGAGCATCTACTATCTACCAGATATTGTACTTGAACCTGGGGAGACAAGAATAAATGTGCTGGTTGAGCCCTTGTTCTGAACTGAATTGTGCCCCTCCCCAGTTCATATAGTCCCCTAACTCTTTGCGTGACTGTCTTTGGAGATAGGGCCTTTAGGGAGGTACTTAAGGTTAAATGAGATCATGAGGGTGGGCCCCAGACCCAGTAGGACTGGTGTCCTCATAAGGAGAGGAAGAGACACCTGGATCCTCCCCCACTACCCCACTCCGCATTGGCGAGCACAGAGGAAAGGCCATGTGAGAAGGTGGCATCTACAAGGCAGGAAGAAAATCCCTACCAGAAATCAAATTTGCCAGCATCTTGATCGTGGCCTTCTAGCCTCCAGGACTATGAGAAAAATGAATGTCTGTTGTTTAAGCCACCCAGGCTGTGGTGTTTTGTTATGGCTGCCTGAGCAGACAGCCCGCAAGGGGCTCAGAGTCTAGAAGCTGAGACAGATGAAGAAAAGTGATAATGCTGAATGATTAGTCCTCTGAGATAGGACCGATCAGGGGCCGTGGAATTTCGGAAGAAAGTTACCTAAGACTTGAGAGGCAGGGGTAGGGGAGGGCCGAGGAAGGCTCCTCAGAGAAGGTGACATCTGTGCTAAATATTAGAGGAGGAAAAGACTTGAGCCAGAGGAAGTGGGAAGAGACGGGTGTCATGAGCATGGGAGCAGCCCAGCAGAGGCTCAGGAAGCCATCAGTATGAGGGGCAGCTCATACCAGATGAGAGAGAAGCACAAAGTGGAGACTCAAAGTTCCAGCAAACTCTCTGGAGAATGAAGAGATGAGATGAAGAGAGAACACTAGTAACTTAAGAGAAAATCACATTCCACGGTGTTTAGGGCAATCAGAGAGATGCTGTCCATAAGCCAGAGGCTTGCGCTTTGTCAGGACAGGATGTGACAGCAGTGCCTCGTGCGTGATCACTGCCTCCCTCCTGGCCTCTGCCCTTCATCATCTGAACCCGCTCGTCTCCCCTTGCCTGGAAGCTCTTGCCTGTCTCTCCCTCTCACCTTCTCTAGTCTCAGTCTCCCAGTTCACAACCAGGTTTCTTGTTAAGAGTGAACCACATTCAGTCCGTTTTCTCTTCTCAACACACCACCACCCGTCTCTTCTCGCTGAGGTTGTTAATGGCTCTTCGTACCGTATCTCTTGGCCCGCTCACATCTTGGCCCTCTACCTAACTGATTTTGACTCTGGTGGGATCTGACCCTGTTGATCGCTCCCTCCTTCTGGAAACCCTTGACACAGCACTGGAACACTTCTCTGGTCTGTAAGCCTCTTGCAGGCAGAGCCTGTATCTGATTCAGTCATTGGCGAGACACCCGTTGCCCAGGGCAGTGCCTGCCCTGTAACAAGCAACTGATAACTGTCCCAAAGATGCTCCCTTCGCCTCCTTGATACCTCTGTATTCCAGTGCTACATCTGTTTCTCTGGCCCTTCATTCTCAGCTTCCTTCACCGAGTCCTCTTCCTCCAACTTCTCCTTAAATGTCGTTCGTCCCCAAGGCTCTGTCCTTTGTCCTGCTCTTATTTTATGCTACACACTGTCTTTGGGTCCCCTCATCCACCACCACCTAGGAGGACTCTCTTTACAACTACATCTCCAGGCCCGAATTCCCTCCCGAGCTGCGGACCTGTAGGCCTTCCTGTCAACTGGACAACCATCTCCTGGTATCTTGCAGGCACATCCAGGTCCACATGCTCATACTAAAATCATCATCTTTTCCCCTAAACGTGCATCTCTTCCTGCTCTCCCTTCCCTGGTACCACCCTCTACCCAGTTATACCATCCAAATACCTGCTAGACTTTCACCCAATCTAATTCTGACAATTCTACCTCCTTAAAGCTCTCATCCATCTCCCCCATCCCTGTTCATTTCATCCTATTCATATTATCCTGGTTCCGGCTCTCACCATCTCTCATCTGGTCTAAAGCAGACACACTGGATGACTTTCTCTGTCCCCCGTGTAGCACTTTTCCCATCCTCCTGCCATCCTGCCACCAGTGTCATCTCTCCAAAATGGAAATCAGCTGAAACTATTAGATCCTCTCTACCTTCAGAGTAAATTTGAATTCTTTAGCAAGACGAAGCAATATGATAATGGTACTTTGTTTCTGATGGGATCAGTTTACCCTCCTAGAGCTTGAGCCAGCATTTGTCCAGGGGCCTGTGGTATAGACAGGCTAGATCTTTATTCTTTTTCTTTTTCTGGCCACACAGTGTGGCCTGCAGGAGCTTAGTTCCCCAACCAGGGATCAAACTCGTGCCCCCCTACATTGGGAGCACGGAGTCTTAACCACTGGACCGCCAGAGAAGTCCCTAGATCTTCATTCTTCCAGGGAGGAGGGAGAGACCATAAGTATTGATTCATTCTAGAAACATTGCCCTGGCATTCTGATCTTTACCGAGAGTCAAGTAAGGCACAAAATGTAAGGAGGCACTTCCTCTCAGGTCGTGCAAGGGCCTCCTTAAATTTTGCATCATAGCCACCTTACTTGCCTCAGCCCCATTGTGTGCATGAGTTCACCTTGCTTCCTATGTTATTATTATGACCCATGAAACGAAGCCTGGATACAAATTACCAGCAGCTTATGAGTTTAGAGTCTGGCTGAAATTAAGTGAGCCTTTAAAAGTTGATGCTACATAAAAACAAAAACCTGGCTGGGTTCACCATTCTGGAAAGCAATTCTGCCAGTTATATTGGAGCTTTAAATGTTCTTCTGCCATTTGACCCAGTACACTTCCAGGAGTCTATCCTAATTAAATAGTCGTGTATGTAGACAACTACCCTAATGTACAAAGATACTCATACAGAATATTTATAATAACAAAGAGGAAGCAATTAAATGTCCACAAATAGAGGAAGATGCTTAAATGGTGGTAATTATACACTATTATGCATTATAGTGTGGCCATTCAAATGATAATTCTATAGACTTCAAATAAGTAAATAAGCAGACAAAATCATTGTATTAAATACAATGAGGTTACAAAATTATATGCATAGAATAATCCCAGACTAGTAAATACTCAATATATGCTTAGAGAAAAAAAGGACTGGAAGAAAATACACAAAAATGTTAACAAGGTTACTTCTAGGTTTGGGGATTATGGGTGATTTCTGTGTGTTGAAAAAATTTTTGTTCCTATGGTTTTTAAAATAATGGTCATATATGGCTTTCATAATTTTAAAAAAGTGAAAGTTCTTTTAAGTAATTTTTAAAAGAAAATCTATTTCACTCTCTAGACTTCTCTTCCTCGATGGTATTTACTAATAGATCTCCCCTCCAGCTCTGGCTTGGGAGAGAGGCTGAGAAGTTTTTGGCGACAACCCATAGGATTTGTTGCTGTCGTTGTTTTTAATCCTCGAGAGCACATTTGGTTCAGATCATCTCTATGGCAGCACCGCTCCACTGATTCCACCGTTTGCCCAGCAGCTTCTGACAATTGACTGTAACAGGACATATGGCTCGTGCACAGCGGTCTCTGTCTGTGTCCCGGGCTCACCATGACCACTGGATATTTCAGGTCCTAGCTTTGTGATGTTGCTAAAACAGCTTGAAACAAGCGCTGTGAGCCAGAGCTGGCTGTTCCGGATCCCATGTGCAGAGGGCTCTCCCAAACACAGAGCTGGGCACTGAGGAACAAGACACCCAGCCCAACCAGTAGCCCCAAACTCCAGAAAGCTGGACTTCCTTCCATACTAATTGCTTTTTTATGACCTCTATTTATGTTACGTTCAGAGATGAAGAAAGATGGAGCTCAATTTGGACTCAGGCTGATAAAGAACCAAGAATCAGTGCCCTTCCTGCCTCCATCTCTTCCTCAGTGAAAGAGAGAGAGTTGGATTGGGGGATTTCCAAATGTCCTATTTTATTGATGCATATCGGACAAGCAGGTATGCAGGTATTCCATTACCAGCTCTTTCACAGAGCTGCCCAGGTGAGACGGATGCTGAAGGATCTGTCTGGCTCTGTCTAAGCTCCCTCCGCAGGCTGGTATGGCCAGGGTGGCGTGTACCGTGCTGGTAACCAGCAGCGGCTGGTCCTCAGGCAGGTCCATCCCTGCATCCTCCCGATTTACTACTGGTGGGGACAACCTAATGATCCTCCTAGCCACACAGCTTGAAGACAGTTGCTTTCTTCTCTTTTAAAAGATGTTAAAAGGGACTTACACATCTAGCAGAAATAATTAGAACTCACAGAATCATTCTCACTAATTAGAGGTCCCATGGGTTATTTGAGAATTCCCAGATTTGCTCCAACCTAGGATGCAAACATCAAATAATTGCCCTTATTTTTTTTTAATGTGCATATATTCTTTTATCCAGTATCTACTTTTACCCAGGACAATTCCTAAGAGATTGAAGAATATGCAATGATAGCACTGTATCAAATCTAGCATCATTTAAAAAGAAAACATAATTCTAACTTCCTAAAAGGGGGAATAGGCGGAGGCAGGAAAACAAAGGGAAAAGGAGTAAAAAGGGGAAAGGCATTCACGGGAAACACCATATATTGTAAACGATTCCACAACAAAACCAGAAGCTTGCTTTACATACCCTCTTCCCCTAAATTCTCCATCAGGAGAAGTCCACTCACCTGCCTTTCTTCGACATCTCCTGTACGTCTCTTTTTCGCCAGTGCACTCTGTTTTCAGTAGCCAAAGCCCATGGCCACCACAAAAGGAAAAGGCCAACTTTCATGTTCTGGACAGCCAACATGCGTTTCCAAATCCAAACAGTTCTCTCAAGAAACAGCAAAAAAGGAAAAGGATATTCTTTTTCTCTCTTAACACATTATTGTTCTGTTCATTATTAGAAAGATGTTTACTCATGCAAAAAAAAAAAAAAAAAATCAACCCACAGTCTGTAATCTGGAGGGCAGGAGAAAAAGCAATTTCCACTAAACCTATAAATCCTCCTACGTCAGATGTCAGGGATTTTCTGAACTGAGGTTGAAGTCCTGTGTCCCTGTCGGACAATTATTTTGGCTGGTCTAAAGGAGTTCATCGTCAGACGCGGTGAATACGTTCGTAAAAGGTCTGTATTTTCTGTTCCAACAGAAGAGAAGGAAGTAAAAACAAACCAAAGCAATTTCTGAAAGAAGAAATACCTGAGGTGCTGCACTGCTTCTTATGCCCCGAAAATGAGCTCCTCCCTGGATCTATTTAAAGCTTTTCGCCATTATTATTTGCTTTAGCTGAGGGCTGGATTTGTATGGTTCCCCACCCTCACTCCTTCCTGTGGATGAATCTGTGGAAACTCAGGGCTCTGTACCTGTGCCGTTATCTATCTGGCTGAGGTTGGGAGGGCTAGGGGGAAGGAGGCTTTTTTTTTGGTCTTTGTTTTTTGCACAGTAAGAGTGAAATTCTCTTGTCAGTTGTACTATTCATACTGTGAACCTCATCAGACTTTTCACGCTTGGAAAATATCAGTAATAAATTAACAATAGCAATTAAGTCTGAGTTATCTATTGCTAAAAACAAGACAGAGGCCCAAAATGGAGTTGCTTATGCTAAGCTCCACATCACCAAAAGGAGACAACTTCATTCGTTTTAGCTCTCCCAGAAATGGAATCTTTTTTTTTTTCACATCTTTATTGGAGTATAATTGCTTTACAATGGTGTGTTAGTTTCTGCTTTACAACAAAATGAATCAGTTATCCATATACATATGTTCCCATATCTCTTCCCTCTTGCGTCTCCCTCCCTCCCACCCTCCCTATCCCTCGCCTCCAGGCGGTCACAAAGCACCGAGCTGATCTCCCTGTGCTATGCAGCTGCTTCCCACTAGCTATCTACCTTACGTTTGGTAGTGTATATATGTCCATGCCTCTCTCTCGCTTTGTCACAGCTTACCCTTCCCCCTCCCCATATCCTCAAGTCCATTCTCTAGTAGGTCTGTGTCTTTATTCCTGTCTTACCCCTAGGTTCTTCATGACATTTTTTTTTCTTAAATTCCATATATATGTGTTAGCATACGGTATTTGTCTTTCTCCTTCTGACTTACTTCACTCTGTATGACAGACTCTAGGTCTATCCACCTCATTAAAAATAGCTCAACTTCGTTTCTTGTTATGGCTGAGTAACAACATTGTATATATGTGCCACATCTTCCTTATCCATTCATCCGATGATGGACACTTAGGTTGTTTCCATCTCCAGGCTATTGTAAATAGAGCTGCAATGAACATTTTGGTACATGACTCTTTTTGAATTATGGTTTTCTCAGGATATATGCCCGGTAGTGGGATTGCTGAGTCATATGGTAGTTTTTATTTGTATTTTTTTAAGGAACCTCCATACTGTTCTCCATAGTGGCTGAACCAATTCACATTCCCACCAGCAGTGCAAGAGCGTTCCCTTTTCTCCACACCCTCTCCAGCATTTATTGTTTCTAGATTTTTTGATGATGGTCATTCTGACTGGTGTGAGATGATATCTCATTGTAGTTTTGATTTGCATTTCTCTAATGATTAATGATGTTGAACATCCTTTCATGTGTTTGTTGGCAGTCTGTATATCTTCTTTGGAGAAATGTCTATTTAGGTCTTCTGCCCATTTTTGGACTGGGTTGTTTGTTTTTTTGTTATTGAGCTGCATGAGCTGCTTATAAATTTTGGAGATTAATCCTTTGTCAGTTGCTTCATTTGCAAATATTTTCTCCCATACTGAGGGTTGTCTTTTGGTCTTGTTTATGGTTTCCTTTGCTGTGCAAAAGCTTTGAAGTTTCATTAGGTCCCATTTGTTTATTTTTGTTTTTATTTCCATTACTCTAGGAGGTGGGTCAAAAAGGATCTTGCTGTGATTTATATCATAGAGTGTTCTGCCTATGTTTTCCTCTCAGAGTTTGATAGTTTCTGGCCCTACATTTAGGTGTTTAATCCATTTTAGCTTTTTTTTTTTTTTTTCCGGTAGGGGGCCTCTCACTGTTGTGGCCTCTCCCGTTGCGGAGCACAGGCTCCGGACGCGCAGGCTCAGCGGCCATGGCTCACGGGCCCAGCTGCTCTGTGGCATCTGGGATCCTCCCAGACCGGGGCACAAACCTGCGCCCCCTGCATCGGCAGGCAGAATCTCAACCACTGTTCCACCAGGGAAGCCCCGGTCTTTAATCCATTTTGAGCTTATTTTTTTGTATGGTGTTAGGGAGTGATCTAATCTCATACTTTTACATGTACCTGTCCAGTTTTCCCAGCACCACTTATTGAAGAGGCTGTCCTTTCTCCACTGTACATTCCTGCCTCCTTTATCAAAGATAAGGTGACCATATGTGCGTGGGTTTATCTCTGGGCTTTCTATCCTGTTCCATTGATCTATCTTTCTGTTTTTGTGCCAGTACCATACTGTCTTGATTACTGTAGCTTTGTAGTATAGTCTGAAGTCAGGGAGCCTGATTCCTCCAGCTCCATTTTTTGTTCTCAAGATTGCTTTGGCTATTCGGGGTCTTTTGTGTTTCCATACAAATTGTGAAATTTTTTGTTCTAGTTCTGTGAAAAATGCCAGTGGTAGTTTGATAGGGATTGCATTGAATCTATAGATTGCTTTGGGTAGTAGAGTCATTTTCACAATGTTGATTCTTCCAGTCCAAGAACATGGTATATGTCTCCATCTATTTGTATCCTCTTTAATTTCTTTCATCAGTGTCTTATAATTTTCTGCATACAGGTCTTTTGTCTCCTTAGGTAGGTTTATTCCTAGATATTTGATTCTTTTTGTTGCAGTGGTAAATGGGAGTGTTTTCTTGATTTCACTTTCAGATTTTTCATCATTAGTGTATAGGAATGCCAGAGATTGCTGTGCATTAATTTTGTATCCTGCTACTTTACCAAATTCATTGATTAGCTCTAGTAGTTTTCTGGTAGCATCTTTAGGATTCTCTATGTATAATATCATGTCATCTGCAAACAGTGACAGCTTTACTTCTTCTTTTCCGATGTGGATTCCTTTTATTTCCTTTTCTTCTCTGATTGCTGTGGCTAACACTTCCAAAACTATGTTGAATAAGAGTGGTGAGGGTGGGTAAACTTGTCTTGTTCCTAATCTTAGTGGAAATGCTTTCAGTTTTTCACCTTTGAGGACAATGTTGGCTGTGGGTTTGTCATATATGGCCTTTATTATGTTGAGGAAATTTCCCTCTATGCCTACTTTCTGCAAGATTTTTATCATAAATGGGTGTTGAATTTTGTCAAAAGCTTTTTCTGCATCTATTGAGATGATCATATGGTTTTTCTCCTTCAATTTGTTAATATGGTGTATCACGTTGATTGATTTGCGTATATTGAAGAATCCTTGCATTCCTGGAATAAACCCCACTTGATCATGGTGTATGATCTCTTTAATGTGCTGTTGGATTCTGTTTGCTAGTATTTTGCTGAGGATTTTTGCATCTATGTTCATCAGTGATATTGGCCTGTAGTTTTCTTTCTTTGTGACATCCTTGTCTGGTTTTGGTATCAAGGTGGTGGTGGCCTTGTAGAATGAGTTTGGGACTGTTCCTTCCTCTGCAATTTTTTAGAAGAGTTTGAGAAGGATAGGTGTTAGCTCTTCTCTAAATGTTTGATCGAATTTGCCTGTGAAGCCATCTGGTCCTGGGCTTTTGTTTGTTGGAAGATTTTAAATCACAGTTTCAATTTCTTTGCTTGTGATTGGTCTGTTCATATTATCTATTTCTTCCTGATTCAGTCTTGGCAGGTTGTGCATTTCTAAGAATTTGTCCATTTCTTCCAGGTTGTCCATTTTATTGGCATAGAGTTGCTTGTAGTAATCCCTCATGATCTTTTGTATTTCTGAAGTGTCTGTTGTAACTTCTCCTTTTTCATTTCTAATTCCATTGATTTGAGTCTTCTCCCTTTTTTTCTTGATGAGTCTGGTTAGTGGTTTATCAATTTTGTTGATCTTCTCAAAGAACCAGCTTTTAGTTTTATTGATCTTTGCTATCATTTCCTTCATTTCTTTTTCATTTATTTCTGATCTGATTTTTATGATTTCTTTCCTCCAGCTAACTTCGGGGTTTTTTTGTTCTTCTTTCTCTAATTGCTTTAGGTGCAAGGTTACGTTGTTTATTCGAGAGGTTTCTTAAGGTTAGGATTGTATTGCTATAAACTTCCCTCTTAGACTGCTTTTGCTGCATCCCATAGATTTTGGGTCGTCGTGTCTCCATTGTCATTTGTTTCTAGGTATTTTTAAATTTCCTCTTTGATTTCTTCAGTGATATTATATTGATGGAGAAATTAAAACCTTTACAGACAAGCAAAAGCTGAGAGAGTTCAGCACCACCAAACCAGCTTTACAACAAATTTTAAAGGAATTTCTCTAGACAAAAACACAAGAGAAGGAAAAGTCCTATAATAACGAACCCAAAACAATTTAGAAAATGGGAATAGGAACATACATATCGATAATTACCTTAAATGTAAATGGACTAAATGCTCCCACCAAAAGACACAGATTGGCTGAATGGATACAAAAACAAGACCCATATATATGCTGTCTACAAGAGACCCACTTCAGACCTAGAGACACATACAGACTGAAAGTAAGGGGATGGAAAAAGATATTCCATGCAAATGGAAACCAAAAGAAAGCTGGAGTAGCAATTCTCATATCAGACAAAATAGACTTTAAAATAAGGACTATCAGAAGAGACAAAGAAGGACACTACATAATGATTAAGGGATCGATCCAAGAAGAAGATATAACAATTGTAAATATTTATGCACCCAACATAGGAGCACCTCAATACATAAGGCAAATGTTTAATGTATCATTTAAAGCTTGTGTTTCCTTATTTATTTTCATTTTGGATGATCTGTCCATTGGTGAAAGTGGAGTGTTAAAGTCCCCTACTGTGATTGTGTTACTGTTGATTTCCCATTTTATGGCTGTTACTATTTTCCTTATGTATTGAGGTGCTCCTATGTTGGGTGCATATTTACAATTGTTATATCTTCTTGGATTGATCCCTTGATCATTATGTAGTGTCCTTCTTTGTATCTTCTAATAGTCTTTATTTTAAAGTCTATTTTGTCTGATATGAGAATTGCTACTCCAGCTTTCTTTTGGTTTCCATTTGCATGAAACATCTTTTTCTATCCCCTTACTTTCAGTCTGTGTGTGTCTCTAGGTCTGAAGTGGGTCTCTTGTAGACAGCAAACAGCATATATATGGGTCTTGTTTTTGTATCCATTCAGCCAATCTGTGTCTTTTGGTGGGAGCATTTAGTCCATTTACATTTAAGGTAATTATCGATATGTATGTTCCTATTCCCATTTTCTAAATTGTTTTGGGTTCGTTATTATAGGACTTTTCCTTCTCTTGTGTTTTTGTCTAGAGAAGTTCCTTTAGCATTTGTTGTAAAGCTGGTTTGGTGGTGCTGAACTCTCTCAGCTTTTGCTTGTCTGTAAAGGTTTTAATTTCTCCATCAAATCTGAATGAGATCCTTGCTGGGTAGAGTAATCTTGGTTGCAGGTTTTTCTCCTTCATCACTTTCAGTATGTCCTGCCACTCCCTTCTGGCTTGTAGAGTTTCTGCTGAGAGATCAGCTGTTAACCTTATGGGGATTCCCTTGTGTGTTATTTGTTGTTTTTCCCTTGCTGCTTTTAATATGCTTTCTTTGTATTTAGTTTTTGACAGTTTGATTAATATGTGTCTTGGCGTATTTCTCCTTGAGCCTGCGGCAGCAGAGGCTCTCTGTGCTTCCTGGACTTGATTAACTATTTCCTTTCCCATATTAGGGAAGTTTTCAACTATAATCTCTTCAAATATTTTCTCAGTCCCTTTCTTTTTCTCTTCTTCTTCTGGAACCCCTATAATTCGAATGTTGGTGCGTTTAATGTTGTCCCAGAGGTCTCTGAGACTGTCCTCAGTTCTTTTCATTCTTTTTTCTTTATTCTGCTCTGCAGTAGTTATTTCCACTTTTTAATTCGAATGTTGGTGCGTTTAATATTGTCCCAGAGGTCTCTGAGACTTTCCTCAGTTCTTTTCATTCTTTTTTCTTTATTCTGCTCTGCAGTAGTTATTTCCACTATTTTATCTTCCAGGTCACTTATCCGTTCTTCTGCCTCATTTATTCTGCTATTGATCCCATCTAGAGTATTTTTCATTTCATTTATTGTGTTGTTCATCATTGTCTGTTTCATCTTTATTTCTTCTAGGTCCTTGTTAACTGCTTCTTGCATTTTGTCCATTCTATTTCCAAGATTTTGGATCATCTTTACTATCATTATTCTGAACTCTTTTTCAGGTAGACTGCCTATTTCCTCTTCATTTGTTAGGTCTGGTGGGTTTTTATCTTGCTCCTTCATCTGCTGTGTGTTTTTCTGTCTTCTCATTTTGCTTATCTTACTGTGATTGGGTTCACCTTTTTGCAGGCTGCAAGTTCGTAGCTCCCGTTGTTTTTGATGTCTGTCTCCAGTGGCTAAGGTTGGTTCAGTGGGTTGTGTAGGCTTCCTGGTGGAGGGGACTAGTGCCTGTGTTGTGGTGTATGAGGCTAGATCTTGTCTTTCTGGTGGCCAGGTCCACGTCTGGTGATGTGTTTTGGGGTGTCTGTGGACTTATTATGATTTTGGGCAGCCTCTCTGCTAATGGGTGGGGTTGTGTTCCTGTCTTGCTATATGGTTGGCATAGGTTGTCCAGCACTGTAGCTTGCTGGTCGTTGAGTGAAGCTGGGTGCTGGTGTTGAGATGGAGATCTCTGGGAGATTTTCGCCGTTTGATATTATGTGGGGCTGGGAGGTCTCTTCTTGACGAGTGTTCTGAAGTTGGCTCTCCCACCTCAGAGGCAGAGTCCTGACTCCTGGCTGGAGCAGCAAGAGCCTTTCATCCACTCGGCTCAGAATAAAAGGGAGAGAAAGTAGAGAGAATTAGTAGAAGTAGGAGGAAATAGAGGGAGGGAGGGAGGAAGGAACGAAGGAAAGAGGAAAGGAAGGGAAAAAAGAAAGAAAGAAGATAAAGTAAAATAAAATAAAGTAAGATAAAATATAATAAAAAATTTTTATTAAAATAAAAAAATTATTATTAAGAGAAAAAAAAAACGGATGGATAGAACCCTAGGACAAATGGTGGAATCAAAGCTATACAGACAAAATCTCACACAGAAGCATACACATACACACTCACAAAAAGAGGAAAAGGGGAAAAAATAATAAATCTTGCTCTCAAAGTCCACCTCCTCAATTTGGGATGATTCGTTGTCTATTCAGGTATTCCACAGATGCAGGGTACATCAGGTTGATTGTGGAGATTTAATCTGCTGCTCCTGAGGCTGCTGGGATAGATTTCCCTTTCTCTTCTTTGTTCTCACATCTCCCAGGGGCTCAGCTTTGGATTTGGCCCCGCCTCTGCGTGTAGGTCGCCGGAGGGCATCTGTTTTT
>NW_006793169.1:250809-268439 GCF_000442215.2 Lipotes vexillifer
CCCGGCTAGCTGTGGTGCACTAGCCCCCTGCAGGCTGTGTTCACGCCGCCAGCCCCAGTCCTCTCCCTGTGCTCGAGGGAAGCCTGAGCCTCAGCTCCCAGCCCCGCCCGCCCCGGCGGGTGAGCAGACAAGCCTCTCGGGCTGGTGAGTGCCGGTTGGCACCGATCCTCTGTGCGGGAATCTCTCCGCTTTGCCCTCCGCACCCCCGTGGCTGTGCTGTCCTCCGCTGCTCCGAAGCTTTACCCCTCAGCCCCCCCGCAGTTTCTGCTCGCGAAGGGGCTCCTAGTGTGTGGAGACCTTTCCTCCTTCACAGCTCCCTCCCACTGGTGCAGGTCCCGTCCCTATCCTTTTGTCTCTGTTTATTCTTTTTTCTCTTTCTCTACCCAGGTACGGGGGGAGGTTCTTGCCTTTTGGGACTTCTGCCAGCGTTCAGTAGGTGTTCCGTAGGAGGTGTTCCATGTGTAGATGTATTTCTGGGGAGGAAAGTGATCTCCGCGTCTTACTCTTCCGCCATCTTCCTGAAATGGAATCTTAAACCAGTCAATGAGGTGTCATTTGATAAGCGCTAGCTAGCTAATCTGCCTGGTTGGCCCCTGCTGTCCCCTAAAGGAAAGTAATCTTGCAATAACCAACCTGCTTTTTTACCTAATGTTCCCACTCCCTTCTGCCTGTAACAGTCTTTTATTTTGTACCACTCCTCGGAGCTCCTTTCTAGCTCCTTGCTAGACTGAACGCTGCCTGATTCATGAATTGAATAAAGTCAATAAGAGCTTCAAAATTTACTTATTTGAATTTTGTTTTTTAACACTGTAGATAGTTTTTCTTTTCCTTTGATGCTTGATCAAAGACTCTGCTATGGGGGCTTCTCTGGTGGCACAGTGGTTGAGCGTTTACCTGCAGATGCAGGGGACACGGGTTTGTGACCCGTTCTGGGCAGATCCCACATGCTGCGGAGCGGCTAGGCCCGTGAGCCATGGCTGCTGAGCCTGCGCGTCCGGAGCCTGTGCTCCACAACGGAAGAGGCCACAACAGTGAGAGTCCCGCGAACCGCCAAAAAAAAAAAAAAAAAAAAAAAAATCTACAGGCCAGAGTTTGTGTCTTCAACCAGGAAGGACAGTCACAAAGCCTTGTGGAAAAGGACAGCAACTTTCAGAGCATATTGGTAGATGGAGTCAGGATTTCTAGGATTCTTTATAGTTGAAAAGCAAAAAGTTTTCATCAAACTGCTAAACCAAGATCTAACAGAACAAGAATTCATTACACAGAATGGAACGAATTGATGGGGGAAACTTTATTGAAGTTATTTGGAATATTGTTGATTTGTTTTAATGTTCTATTTCCTGGATATGTAAGGAAGCCCTTTCTTCTTCTTCTTATGCTATCTGCAATTCACAATAATTTTGTAAATTCTGTTGTAAACCAAAATGAGACACTTAAAAATGATATATGGGGCTTCCCTGGTGGCCCAGTGGTTGAGAGTCCGCCTGCCGATGCAGGGGACATGGGTTCGTGCCCCTGTCCGGGAAGATCCCACATGCCGTGGAGCGCCTGGGCCTGTGAGCCGTGGCCGCTGAGCCTGTGCATCTGGAGCCTACGCTCCGCAACGGGAGAGGCCACAACAGTGAGAGGCCCGCGTACCGCCAAAAAAAAAAAAATGATATATGAGTCTTACTGACACAGTTCCCCTCCTCCGAATTCAGAAACTCTTACACAATATCCTTACTTCCCATGGCAGTATAGTGGCATAGGTTCATTAACAATATGCCTTCCCAGGGAGCTCCCTGGTGGCCTAGTGGTTAGAATTACGGGCTTTCACTGATGTTCCCCAGGTTCAGTCCCTGGTCAGGAAACTGAGATCCTGCAAGCCACACAGCATGGCCAAAAAAAAAAGTATATATATATATATATATATGCAAACACACACACACGTGTATCTTCCCTTCACAGATATAGAGAACAATCGAGAGGTTACTGGTGGCGGGGAGAGGGGCAAAATGGGGAGGACTGGTAGGTACAAACTATTGGGTATAAGACCGGCTCAAGTATGTATTGTACAACATGGGGAATATAGCCAATATTTTGTAATAACTGTAAATGAATATAACCTTAAAAATTGTATTAAAATTGTTTAATTCAAAATTAAAAACATTGTTTTAAAAAAAGACTATATCTTCTTTTTTACCAAAATATAATTGGAAAAATCAATTCTACAATCAAGGCCTTGCCTGGAATGGTGTAGTTGAGAATGATGTTCCGTTAACTAGGGGTGACAAGCCATTTTAAAGAACAAAGTTTGGCTGTACTTATGAAGCCAATGGCTACAAAGTCCTCCCAGGAAAACTGGCCTGGGACTAGTTTATAGGATCCAGCATCACAGGTAGCAAGGAAGGTCACTTCCAGGCAGGCCTTTGGGGTAGTTTTTGAAACTTCAGGAAGAGAAATTCACCCAAATATATAGGTACTGCAGGTACCTACCTTAAACCAGCCAGAAGAACCTAGAATTGTTTAAGAATTAAATTGGCATGAGACACATTAACAGGAAAAAAATCAAACAAAAGTTTAATAACATGTATACATGGGAGAGACCCAGGAAAACTGAGTAACTCACCAAAATGACTTAAACCCTCCCCTTAAATACCATCTTCAGCTAAAGATGAAAGAGGATGTTGCAGGCAGCTCATTTGGGACCTCAAAGGGGAGGCAGGCAATTCACTTGGAGATGAAAAAGCAAATGTTTGGTAAACAAATGTTTGCTGGGTCCTATAGAGGCAATGGGACACAGAGAGGAATTTTAACAAACAGATTTTGCTAGGATCCTTCCTGTCCATACACCTAATTCATACTACAGTGATCTATGGTGATATCTCCCTTCCCAGAACAGGTCCTCTATCTTCATTCTTTTAGGCAGTTAGGGGGAAGGTCAAGAGTTCTTCCTGAGTCCTTCAGGCCTTGATGGTTTTCAGCTCAAAATAATCCGCATGCCAAAGAGAGACATTTTGGGGTGGCAAGTTTTGCTCCCCTATAATAGCAAATAAAAGTTGCTTTTAAAAGTTCAATCTAAGATTCCTTATAATTTCCAGGCCGAAGTTTATTTGCAATCATTCAATACTCTATGGCTCTAGATTTTTGCAAAGCAGGCTGAAGGAGGCCTCTTTGGTGAATTAACACTCTCGAGGCACCTAGTTCAGTAAACAAGAATAATCTTGTTGATCAAGAATAATCTTTCTTTGAAATTATGTATGATCACAGGGGAAGGAAGACTGTCAGGAAAAGCTGTCAGACTTTGAAATGGGCAAAAGAGATTACTGGGGGTCCTTTCAACAGAAGGCTAAGTCTTGTCCAGTGGACCCTCCAGGGATTTTCTGATCCTCTAGGGATGTGGTTTGGATTATCTTTGTTTTTGTTTTGTTTTGTTTTGATGTGGAGAGTGGTAAATATGTTCTTTTTTTGTATTTTTTCATTTTTTCTTTATTTTTTATATTGGAGTATATTTGATTTACAATTTTGTGTTAGTTTCAGGGGTACAGCAAAGTGACTTAGCTATACATATACATATGTCTATTCTTTTTCATATTCTTTTCCTGTATAAGTTATTACAGAGTATTGAGTAAGAGTTCCCTGTGCTATACAGTAGGTCCTTGTTGATTATCTATTTTATGTGTAGTAGTGTGTATATGTTAATCCCAAACTCCTAATTTATCCCTTCCCACCTTGCCTTTCCACTTTGGTAACCATAAGTTTGTTTTCTAAGTCTGTTAGTCTAATTTCTGTTTTGCAAATAAGTTCGTTTACCATTTTTTTAGATTCCACATATAAGTGATATCATATGATATTTGTCCTTCTCTGTCTGGCTTCATGTAGAATTCTCTAGGTCCATCCATGTTGCTGCAAATGGCATTATTTCATTCTTTTTTCATGGCTGAGTGATATTCCATTGTATATATGTACCACATCTTCTTTATCCATTCGTCTGTCAATGGGCATTTAGGTTGCTTCCATGTCTTGGCTATTGTAAATAGTGCTGCAATGAACATTGGGATGCATGTATATTTTCAAAGTATGGTTTGCTCCAGATATATCCCCAGGAGTGGGATTACTAGATCATATAGTAGCCCTACTTTTAGTTTTTTAAGGAACCTCCATACTGTTCTCCATAGTGGCTATACCAATTTACATTCCCACCAACAGTGTAGGACAGTTGATTGTCTTTGACCAGGCTATTTTACAACTCTGTGAAAGGTAGATATTAACATGTAGAAAACTGATAGTAATGCATATCTTTCCTGTCCATAGCTATGCAAATTATTCCTTTCGTCCACTAGAAAATATAAATCTCTGTAAATCAAATCCTCATTTGAGCCAGTTATAACATCCTACTGGTCCCCTCACTAATTAATGAGTTAAACAAAATCTTTGACACATGTTCATTTTATAGTATATGAGTCATGATTCAATCCTCTTATATAAATCAGCCTAAAGCACTTTAAATAAACACGTGTTGGAAACAGTTCAACATACAGAAATAAAGGCAGAATATGTGATGTCTCCAGAGGTCAATATAAGCTAAGCATGATTACATACTTAACTGATAGTGACTTGCTGATCTGAAGAGCCAAAGTAGCAAAGAGGGAACATTCTGGAGTTGAGTACCTTAAAAACCTCAGGCCACGAATGCACTGAGGGAGACTTTAGATGGCTTTTTTTTTTGGCCCCACTGTGTGGCCTGTGGGATCTTAGTTCCCCAACCAGGGATCAAACCCATGCCCCCTGCAGTGGAAGCTCAGAGTCTTAACCACTGGACCACCAGGCAAGTCCCTAAATGGCTTTTTGATGCTCAGATTAGAAAATGTCTTTCTTTCTTATTTGGAGGATCCTGGACTAGCTCCAGGGGCCAGGAGCCCGGACATAACCGAAGAGCAAATCCGGATGGCCTCACACATGCATTTCTTAACCTTGTCTCTGTAGCTTAGCAGAGAGCTGGCTCAGTGGGTCTGGGTTAGCTGTGCGGGAGAACAGGCTGATACCAGCTGCTGAGCCTTCCCAATAAGGCCACTTCTTCCTCTACCGGGAAGTTCCCATGGCAGAACCAGAGGGCAGGGGCCCTGTCTTGGAGCCATTTGGCCCTGGCCAGCCATGCCCAACCCAACTCAGGGGGATCATGACGGCTAAGAAAGCCGTGTGCACTTTGCTACTTCCTGCTTGTAAGTGCTCTTAATAAGAAAACTTTTTTTCCCATTAACACCACATGACTCTGCTGCAGAGTATCTGTGCCCTCTCTGCAGAACGCGGACATAGGAGGAGTTGTCAAGAGGACATGGGCGTGAGACAACCAGCTGGGGCCAACCCCCAGATTCAGGAACGCAGAGGAGTTAGGAAGCAGGATCAAGCCTTACTGGGGATCCAGACTGACTTACCCAAGTATTGGATTTCCAGACCAATTTTAAAAACCACTGTGTCTTTTTGTTTCTTTCTTTCTTTCTTTGGTTTTGTTTTGTTTTACCAAACCCTCCTTTCCCTTTCCTCAGTATACCAGTCTCCTCTTCTTCCCACTTCCCTTTTTATTCCTCAATCATCATGCCCTTCCCTACATCAGCGTAAGGCAGCCAGGGTCGTAACTCCTTCCGTGGAGAAAGGACCAGGCAGCCGTTGGGGCTCGCTTACTTTCTCATTGCCTCTTCTAGGCTCTGCAAGTGTCCCCTTGGCTGCCGCCCTCAGAACCAGCCAACACTCCACGCCGTAGGCACTCACTGACTGAGAGGGTCAGCTTCAGACACCATGCTCCCTACTGCTCCCGGACGATGACCCCAGGCCCACATTAACTGTTTTTGAGTTGCTCCCTCTAGAACGTTCTCTAGCTACCTGCCCACCAATAATTCTCTGGCTCTGAGTTCAGTGCCTAAATGTGTTTTCCCAGCATGGATTGGACTGGACCTTGCCAGGTAAGGAATTAGGCATAAGTGAAAGGACAAAGGAAAGAAATCTATTGAAACAATGACCAGAAGCATCCCTGATACAACAGTGTATTACTCACTGTATTGCCTAGGCTACAAATTAAGCTGCTGCTGTAATCAAGACATTTAAAGATCAACAAATAAGATAGAAAAGTAAAAGTTCAGAGGCAAATAGTCCAGGCTGATGGGGATATCTGCTCCATATGATGGCCTTTCTGTCTTGTTGATTCTTCTTAGCGTGTGGTCCTTAGACGCATGGTTAAAATTGGGTTGCCACTAAGATTGTGGCCCAGGCCACCGGGAGAGGCAAAGAGAAGAAATGAAAGGCAAGCAATTTCACAAGTGACACAAGAGCTGTACTCATCACTTTTATTCACATTCCATTGGCAAGAACTTGGCCACGTAGCCACTCCTAGCTGTGAGGAGTCTGAGAAATGCAGTCTCTAGCTGAGTCACCTTCTGTCTAGCTAAAACTCTATCGCTACGGGAAAAAAGGAGAATAAACTAGGGGGAACACTCAACAGTCTGCCAAACTCCCCAGTTTTGCTTTCCATCTTAGGAATCAGGTAGCAGTGACTTGAATCACAACTTCTATTCCTATAAACCCCTTTTGCTGGGGTTTACTGGGCCCCTTTTCCTCCTTGGCCCACTTTATATGTAGAGCTAAACATTCCAGATCGGTCAGAGCATCCAGACTAAAGAGAGAGGGGACAAAATGTCAGTCAGACCATTAATCTGAGGCATGTTGAGAAGGCTGTGGTATTTATGGCGAGCATCCACCCGCTTCTGCATCGCTATTTTAATTCAGGTCAGAGTCCTTGATCCCTAGGTCTTTTAAAGCCCATCTGTAATATGCACTCTCTTTGTCATTTCCCTGTGGCCCCTTCCCTGTTGAACCACCAATCCCACTAAAAGCACTTAGATTATTTAATTCAAGTTATTTAATATAGCAATGACAATAGGCTATCTGGAGACTACCCACCATGTATACTGAAATTTGCATGATTGATGAGAAGTCTAAATTAACAAGAAGCTTCTAGTTACCTAGAGTTGACTTTTTTTAACAGTGTAAATCTTGTGATCTGAACATACCTTGTTGATATCCCTGACTAAGATTTTAATCATCAGTGAGGCATATCTGTTTTGCTCATCACTTAGAACACTAGCTGGTAAACAGTAGGTGCTCAATAAATATTTAGTAAATGAATAAATGAGCCTATTAAATGCCCAATGCTTTTATTTCCTAAGGAAGATAATGTATAAATTTGTTTACATTTCTGTCTAAGTTTAATTTCAAAATATTCTAAAATATTATAAACAATTTCAGATCCTCATGCATTAATACATCTTGGGAAAATTTTTAACAACAATGTTTGAAACAAAAATTATTTATGACTAGTATTGATTTAATTTTTTAAACACCATACCATAATTGCCCCAATTTTCTCACCTTGAAAGTTCATCCACATCCAGACCATCCTGTTTAGCTCTTTTCCTCCATAAAAAACCTCTCCTGATCACAATAGTTCATTCTAAGCCCTTTTCGCTGTGTACTGATAACACTTATTCTATACCTCTTAACTTGAGCATTTCATTTTCTGCTGCCTAAAATATTTGGCTACTTATTTCCCATATACTGTATGAGTCTTCTTTCTCTAAGGACATCTTTTAATTACAACATTACTCAGCACAAGACTTTGTATACTGTTGGCTGAAAAATTACATTCCTTTTTGATTCTTTTTCTTTTTTTTCTTTTTTTTTTTTGGCTGTTCTGCACAGCTTGCAGGGGGATCTTAGTACCCCAACCAGGGATTGAACCCGGGCCATGGCAGTGAAAGCACCAAGTCCTAAACACTGGACCGCCAGGGAACTCCCCTCCTTTTTGATTCTTTATTTCTCATAATTATGACCAAATAATAACTGTTTCATGAATGCTTAGACCATTTAGCTGGTGATTCTCTGAACAATCCCTCAAACACTTGGCCAAAATCCTTGGAATGTTGGGCCCCCCGGTCTCCTTCCTGTGAGGCAACCTCTACTTCCTGCTTTGGCAAGCTCTTTCCACCAGGAGCCACAAGAGGCTTTTAAAATGTGGTTTTTGGTTTAAATTCATTCGAAGTTATGAATATAAACTAGCAATGAAAAATCAGTAAGAAAAAACACATGTATAATCTGCCAACCTTGAAAAAGAGAACAGGGACTTCCCTGGTGGTGCAGTGGTTAAGAATCCACCTGCCAATGCAGGAGACACGGGTTCGAGCCCTGGTCCGGGAGGATCCCACAGGCTGCAGAGCAACTAAGCCCGTGCTCCACAACTACTGAGCCCGCGAGCCACAACTACTGAAGCCCGCGCGCCTAGAGCCCGTGCTCTGCAACGAGAAGCCACCACAATGAGAAGCCCGCGCACCACAATGAAGAGTAGCTCCCGCTCGCCGCAACTAGAGAAAGCCCGCGCACAGCAACGAAGACCCAACACAGCCAAAAATAAATTTATAAAAAAAAGAAAAAGAGAACAAAGTAAGACAGCACTAAAGATTTCTGTTTTTTAAAACTACCATAGTTTGCTATGTTAGATAACCTCAAATTTTCCCTCCATCAGGCTAGAACTACAAATGAGAACAGCACTTATGAAGTACACAGTATTTTCAGCACAGTCATGGACATATTGGGTGACTTTGTACATGTTTTGACTTACTGTACTGCAATCTCTCACTTAGAGATAACCCCTCTAAGTTATAGATCCATCTAGGACTAGGAATAAATAACAAGTATCTCTAAAGCACTGGGTTAATGAAAAGGATAATATCACAGAAATAATATGCAACAACATCCTCAGCAAGTGACCCACGGAAAACCAATAGATAGTTTAAGATAAAAAATAGTCCAGGGGCTTCCCTGGTGGCGCGGTGGTTGAGAGTCCGCCTGCCAATGCAGGGGACGCGGGTTCGTGCCCCGGTCCGGGAAGATCCCACATGTGGCGGAGTGGCTGGGCCCGTGAGCCATGGCCGCTGAGCCTGCGCATCCAGAGCCTGTGCTCTGCAACGGGAGAGGCCACAACAGTGAGAGGCCCGCGGACCGCCAAAAAAAAAAAAAAAAAAAAAATAGTCCAAAGTAGTTGCTCTCAACCACTATTTCAGCCTACCCAGTGGGTGGCCTTGGGAAAAGTGAAGGGAGCTCATTAATCCATATATGTATGGTATCTGCAAAAAATAAATGCTTGGCCAAAGCAGTTTTAAACAGAAATGTATTATCTCACAAGACAAGAAGTCTAGGTGACAGGGTTGTTGGATTTAGTGGCATCACCAAAAACCTGGGTTATTTCCTTCCCTCCTTCTTTTTCCTCTGGCCATTTTACCCACCCTGTATTACAATATGGCTGCCAATAGCAACAAGTTTCCTCATTCATATCCAGTGGGAGAGAGAGAGAGGGAAAACTTTTTCCCAGATCATAGAAGATAAGCCCTACACTTCAGTCTGACTGGGCCAAGTAAAGCCCTAAGTCCATCCCTGGACCAGTTACATTTACCAGGTTAAAGCATGCTCTGATTGGCTTAGACTAATCAGGACCCTCTTCTGGACTGGAAATGGGACAGATGCTTGAACAACCCCCAGGTTCTGATTCAAAAAGAAAGAAAACAGGGTGAATGCTGGCTCTGCCACCAATGGTGCCCACAGGTGTGAAGCATGCGGAGACTGAACACGTTATGTGTCTTTGTTGCTGTTTCCAAATGCCCCAGCGGCTCCTGTGATTAAAAAAATGCAGACCCATTCTGCAAGTGTTTGGGAAGTGCAGCTGAATGCATAATGGCCTTTAGCCATGTCTTTTCTCTACAAAGAGGTATTAAAATTATGACTATAATCATCTGATTAGAAAGGAAAGAAGAAAGGCAGGCTCTGTGTGTTGTTAACCTTTGAATTACATTGCAGTTCCTGTGGGAGAGTCACTGCAGCCCTGTCGCCCTCTACTGGAATCATAGCAAAATTGTTGAACTTTTTATTTGTTTCCAAGTCTGTTTTTAACGGAAATGCATAGGCTTCTAGGTTCAAGTCTAACTTCGCAAAAGTTTGCCTAGTTTCTTGTTGATGGACTGTGATATGCTTGTCATTCCAGGGGAATCGTTGTGGAGAAAAGAGGAAATACTGTGAGATCAATCCAGGCCTAAAGCTGCAGAAACCATGAGGAACCCCTTAGGGGCTCTGCTGGGTTGGAAGAGGGCATGCAAATGTGGGGTTCCCTCAGCAGAATTACGTGGTCTGAGGGCTGAATGTAAAACACAAGAACTTTTTCTGTTGTCTCCAAAGCAACCCAACTACTGAATAATTGTAGTTTGCAATTGAATGGTCCTTTGGCATTTACAAAACATTTTTACATGATTCATTTGGTCCCAAGAATGAGCTCTGGAAGCAGGCATAGCAGGTTACTACCTTCACTTCATCAATGAGGAACCTGAGGCCCCAAGACATTAAGTTATTTTCCCCAGGACACATGGTAATAAATAGGAAAATTTGTGCTTTCAATCCCAGGGCCTGTGCTTTTCCATTGACTCTATACCCTCTTCTCCCTTCCTGGCTGTTCTGTAAAGTGATTTTATTATCTTACTTAACATGTTTCCCAAGGCATTTTGATGACAACTCAGATCTTTTAAAATTTCATTTATTTATTTATTTTTTATACAACAGGTTCTTATTAGTTACCTATTTTATACATATTAGTGTATAGATGTCAGTCCCAATCTCCCAATTCATCCCACCACCATCACCACCACACCCCTCACTCTGCTTTCCCCCTTTGGTGTCCATACGTTTGTTCTCTACAATTGTGTCTTTATTTCTGCCTTGCAAACTGTTTCATCTGTAACATTTTTCTAGATTCCACATATATGTGTTAATATACGATATTTGTTTTCCTCTTTCTGACTTACTTCACTCTGTATGACAGTCTCTAGGTCCATCCACATCTCTACAAATGACCCAATTTCATTCCTTTTTATGGCTGAGCAATATTCCATTGTATATAGGTACCACATCTTCTTTATCTGTTCGTCAGTTGATGGGCATTTAGGTTGCTTCCATGACCCGGCTATTGTAAATAGTGCTGCAGTGAATATTGGGGTGCATGTGTCTTTTTGAAATATAGTTTTCTCTGGGTGTATGTCCAGTAGTAGGATTGCTGGGTCATATGGCAATTCTATTTTTAGTTTTTTAAGGACCCTCCATAGTGTTCTCCATAGTGGCTGTGTCAATTTACTTTCCCACCAACAGTGCAAGAGGGTTCCCACAACTCAGATCTTTTAGTTAATTAGTTCCAGATTATTTCCTGCTAATTAGAGGAGCTGATTCATTTGAATGAAATAGAGGGTTTTTGGCGATGGTAAGAATCAATTCTTTGAATGAAAAGTCACATTTGGAACTATTCAACTGTTGAAGAAAAGAATGTAATTTAATCGTATGACAAAATAAAAAAGAGGCTTAAACTGAACTCATGGGTAAATGTACAACAGAAAAGGACAGTTGGGCAATTTAATATATGACTATTCTAGGCGTGGCAAAAATTTCCATTCTAGGTTCTTTGGCTGGTCTAATAAGTAAATTGACATAAGACAGATTAGCAAGAGAAAACCAAATTTAATTTTGACAAGAGTCCCACAAAAATTTGAGACCTAAAGGTAAGTTGGGCAACTGAGGCTTATTATATGCCTTCCTGAGTCAAGGATTGGGATAGGGGCCCGAGGTCTTCAAAGGGGAGGAGGGTAATTCACAAGAAGATAAAAGAGCAGGTGTTTGACGTATTAGATGTTCACCCTGCCATGAAGACAGGTCATTCAGATAAAACGTTATCTCTGGTAGTATCTCTCTTTCAGGACCAGGCCGGTTATCTAAATTCTTTTAGGCAGTTAAGGGAAAGGTGCAAGTTTTCCCTTAGTCGGCTGGGTCTTGACTGCCTTCAGCTCAAAATAATCCACGTGTCAAATTGGCCTATTTGGGGGTGACCTATTCTGCTCCCCCTCACTATTTAACTTTTTTCAGCATGTCACTATCTTCTTTTTTTCCATTTTTTTTTTTTTTCGGTCATGCAGCACGTGGGATTTTAGTTCCCTGACCAAGGGTCAAACCTGTGCCCCCTGCAGGTGAAGCAAGAAATTTTAAGCACTGGACCACCAGGGAAGTCCCAGCATGTCACTCTCTTGGCTCACAGATTAACTTTGGTTGCATATAATTTCTTAAAGTAATTTAACATAAATTCCATTTTTTCTTTGAATCTGTTGAAAAAATTTTTTAAATAGCAAGCTTCAGAGTGTATTCATTTGTTGCCATGTTTCCAAATGATTTGGTTCTTTGCTTTAAGGAGAGAGAAACCACTGGAGATCTTTAAGAGTCAGTGACACAAAGGATTTTTGTAGATTTGTGTCCACCTTCTGCCCTCTGAGGGTTAGGGTTAGGATTTCTCTGGGGTCTTCTGCAATCACCCTGCCACCCCACCGGGAGAACACCCAGGACAGCTCAGATGTGAACATCGCAGGTGTGTGGAGGATTGCAGCCCTTGACCGTTGGTGGCCCAAGTGTACAGAATCATGACTCTTCCAGCTGGCATAGGTGTTGGGACTCCCCCAGGTTAACCTACCTCATTTACCACCAGAAGATGGGCCCAGATGGGTTATTTGGTTTTAGTTGCTTTTTCCAAGTGGCTGTAAAGTCAAAGGAGGTTCTTGTTTTATTGCTTCCATCTAGTTACAACTAGTATTTCCTGTTTTTAGGCAGTGCTGGAGTTAGAGCCGGCCAATCCCTGTTGACTGTGGGATTGGAGCCGTGACTCCTGCTTCCAATTGTTCTGTAGAAAATGCAAAAGAGAGCAATGCTGGTGGTTTTCTCGGTTGATTCTTGAAGTGTATAGTCAGTCGTTTCAGGAGTTGCTGAATGAGGTTTCATCTAACTTTAGAATTTTCACAGTTCACGCTCTGAAACCTCATTGTTAGGGACATATAATTTTTAGACATGGTTCGTTTGTTTAAAAACCACATTTTACTTTCAGGTCCATTTACAGGCATTTATTGGTTGTCCCTAGTCATTTTTTTTTTAATTGAAGTATAGTTGATTTACAATGTTTCAGGTGTACAGCAAAGTGATTCAGTTATACATATATATATGTGTGTATATATATGTATAACTTTTTCAGATTCTTTTCCCTATTATAGGCTATTACAAGATATTGAATATAGTTCCCTGTGCTATACAGTAGGTCCTTGTTGTTTACCTATTTTATATATAGTAGTGTGTATCTGTTAATCCCAAATTCCTAATTTATCCCTCCCCCCTGCCACTTAGTAATTTTTAAATGGAAAAGAAAAACGAAAGCTGGGCTGCCCATCCCCGCCTGTCCGCACCCAGTCTTGCAAACGGCTTCCCCAGCTCGGTTATTCACAACCTCTCAGACAGAAGGAGGTGGGCCCTGAAGTGCCTTAGGATTCTATAAGAAGCAAGTCCAGACCGTCCAGGCACTGAGGACAGAGACACTGAGTAAATGACCAAATGGCCTTGGGTGCGGAGAGGCTCTCTTCTTAGCAGTCAATGCCATGGGGCATTTCCCACCTCCGTGGGACACCACGCTGTGTCCTGAGAAAGGCAGCCACATGTAGGAGCTCACGGGATTTTGTTCCAGCTGGTTAGAGGTTTTGATTGTTTTGCAAATACAAAGTTTACCCCAAGAATATGGCTGACTCAACCGTCTCACTGCAAACCTCCAGGAAGACCAAAAAGGGAAATCATTACGATTTTAGGCAAACTTTCAGCTTCCTTCTGTTACATCTAGTAGATACCATGCCAAAGAATTTGAATATAGCAACCCTCCCACGAGGAAGGAAAGGCTGTGGATGAAGACATTTACTGTACAGTGGGCGGCTTGGAGGAGGTATGATGACAAGTGCTTAGAAAGGCAGATGGTACAATAGTAACAGCTCAGATTTGAGTTAGTTTGACCTGGGTTCAAATCCCAGTGCTGCCATGTGTACCTGGGTGGCTTCTGGGTGTAAACCTGACCAGGCTTCAAGTTCTTCATCTGTAAAATGGAAAGACATCAACTGCACTTACTTCTTAGGGAGGTAAATGAGTTAATAAACAAAAAGTGTGCGACATGTAAAATGTTCCGCTGTAGTCTCTCAAGGGAAAACTGTGAAGTTGTGATAGATACCACCACCACCTTGCCCTTAGAGCTTTAAACTAACGTTCTCTCGTTTGCTTCTCACACCAACCCTAGGAGGTCGGCTAGGTAGGAATTGGTGCCTCCGCTTTACATCTAAGGAAACTAAGAGCCCAGGGATGTTCTCCACCGTAAAATGGAACAATTAAGAGCCCATGAGGATTGCCTCATCTCTAAATTGTAGACATGCCTTTTCAAACCAAGCATGTTTTCTTCATTTGATTGCAGCTGATAGATAACAACTTTTTTAAACTGCATGAATTTTGCTTCATCCTACCAACTTCTACAAATTTTTTATTCCTGTCCTGCCCTTAGGTTCTTCAGAACCATTTTTTTTTTGATTCTGTATATATATGTGTTAGCATACAGTATTAGTTTTTCTCTTTCTGACTTACTTCACTCTGTATGACAGACTCTAGGTCCATCCACCTCCATACAAATAACTCAGTTTCATTTCTTCTTATGGCTGAGTAATATTCCATTGTATATATGGGCCACATTTCTTTATCCAACCATCTGTCTATGCAGTCCAGGGACTTCTTGATGAGCATGTTTCTGTGCTGCTAAGTCAGGCACACACACCTGCACACCTGCCAGTTTCTTTGTTTAGGAGTTATAAAGTCATTATTTATTTATTTAACTTATTTAATTATTATAAGAGGCTTTACTTCTCCAAACTGGAAACCATCCAGATATCTATCACAGCAGAATGGATAAAGAAATCACAATTTATTCCAACAATGGGCTATTTCTCAGCAGCAAACAGGAATGAACTACAGATACATTGAACTACATGAATTCATCTCAAAAATGTTATGTAGAGTGAAAAAACATAAAAGGGTGCCTACCTTATCCTACCATTTATATGCAGTTTTAGAAATGACAGAACAAATCTAATGGTGATACAGAACATTGGCTGTCGGGTCATGGGGAGGTGAACATGAGGACTGACTGGAAATGGGATGCGAGGAGGCTTTATGAGGTGTCAGAAATGGTCTATCTTTCGACAGGAAGGTGGGTTAAAGGGTATATACATTAAAATTCATTGCACGGTACACTTAAGGTCTGCGCATTTTACTGCATGTAAATCATGTCCAATAAAAACTGTCAGCTGTAGGTTATGTAATAATTGTTTATTAAAAGGTAGCTTTTCCAGAAATACAGATATGACTAGACATGCCAACTATTTAGATGTCCATATTCACGCGGACTATTGACTAACATTCAATAGACAAGAGCAGGATAATTTGGTAGAAAACAACAGATACCTTTGTTCTTGGACACTACAACCTTAAGGTAAGCAGTAACTTGAATCAAAGGGTCCAGACTAGTAACTCGTTTGGTGACGCATTGTTATTCACAATGTTGTTTTTAAATGTAGTCTTTTTCCTTTTATTAAGAAAGAACCTCCAGAGCAATAAACTCCAGCTACTTATCTCACTCCGGTATTCTTCTTATTTTCAATACATGTCTATCATATTTGCTGACTGACTCGATTTCTTAAAAATATTCAAACTCAGAAGAACCTCTCCTCTCCTCTCCTCTGTGATCATATTTACATCCCTCCAGCCAGCAGGACATCTCAAAACAATGTACTATTGTTGACGACGAGGATGGGGGTAACTCTGGGCAAACCCTCCACCACTCCTGGGAAGACAACTAAGGCGGTGAATCACCCTGGAGGCCGTGTGCTGCCCTCTTGAATCTGGTGATCAATCTCCCCTTAGAGCGTGTGGAGGACAGGGGGCAGCCGGTGGAACTGGGGGCTTTGGGACTCCGCAGTCTACCCCAAGGAGAATTGCTCAGATTTATCGACCCCATTGCTTGCCCCCCACATCGGCAGAGCTGGAGGGAAAGGGAGAAACCCTACACTCTCCCAAAATAAACAGCGGTGGGGACTCACTGCCCAGTTCCTATTTCCAGGCACAAAAACATTCCAAGTCTCTCTGAGCTCAGCTGTAACAGAAGCTCCTGGCATTACCACAATGCTTTAGAAAGCCCCATTTCTCTCTGCCTCACACTTGAGGTAGAACACAAAGGGAGGGAGAAGGCAAAGGCTAAATATTTTGTTCTCAGATATGAGCTTCCTCACAATTCTCAGCTGGTGCTTAATGGAAAACAGTGGGTGTGCTCTTGCCTAGTATGGCAGGAACTGCTCTTTCCTACGCTCTAGGCATTCCCTTTCTTCCAGACTTCCCTGTTTGGGGCTAGGTATATGTCTGTTCAGAATAAGTACATTTCCCAGCATTCTCTGCAGGGGTGTGTGACCAAGGGACCAAGTTCTGGCCAATGGAAAGTGTGTGGCAGCCTCCCGGAACTTTCCTTGAAAGATAGCCAGCATGCCCTTTTTCTCCTTTATCCCCTTAAGCATCCTGCTTCTCCAGTGGCAGAAATGATGGCTAAAGCTCTTGCCACCATCTTAGATCATGAGGTCAAGGGCCACACTCTAGGGCCACACGCCGTGAGCTGGGAAGAGCCTGAGTTTTCAGTCCCTGAGGACTGCATAGAGCAGAGCTGCTATACCACGCTGGACTGCCACTTCCGGACTTCTTTCCTCTTAAGCCCATGTTCTGTTGCTCGTACCTGAGTCTAATTGAAACTGAGGCAGGTGACATTCAGCAAGTCACTGAAAGCAAATGCATCAACCTGGATGGTATTCAGTGACATCAAGCAAATTTTTTCAAAGGACTCCTCCTGAGGCCAGAAATATACTCTATGATGCTCAGTGAAAAGCATGATTCAGTGAAGAATCCTGAGAGGTGGGCCATCATATTCCAACTTCAGAGAGAACCTGTGCAGTCTGGGTGTTCACAGGTGTCCCAGTGGGTCAGAGGGCTGAGAGGATGAAATCTGTAGCCAAAGTGAAAAGTCTCAACCCAGGTCACGTGCTGTCACCAACTTCATGTAATTCGATGCATATTAACTAATTTGAATTCTATAACCAGCAGAAGAGGATATATGCGCAGGCACTTTTCCTTTAAAAACTAGCTGTCTCACATGATGCCTGTTACTCAACCTCTCTGGCTCTGTCTTTTTATCTGAAAAATGAAGGGCGAGACATCCCCCTAGAAAGGTGGTCCCCAAAAGCTCCGGTTACTCCCTGACGAAGTTTTCATCTGTCATTTTGATGAAAATGTCAGGGTAAAGAGCAAACTAGAAGGATTTTATATTCTGAGATCAGGTCTTCCTACATTTTCAGTGTGAAAATTTTTGTTGTTGGTTTAGAAATGATTGCAATTATAAATGGAAGTATATTTGGGTTATAGGGTGGTTTTTTTGTTAGTTTTTTGGTTTTTTTTTTTGCGGTACGCCGGCCTCTCACCGTTGCGGCCTCTCCCGTTGCGGACACGCAGGCTCAGCGGCCATGGCTCACGGGCCCGGCCGCTCCGCGGCATGTGGGATCCTCCCAGACCGGGGCACGAACCCATGTCCCCTGCATTGGCAGGCGGACTCTCAACCACCGCGCCACCAGGGAAGCCCTATG
>NW_006793169.1:268526-281736 GCF_000442215.2 Lipotes vexillifer
CGCTCTTCCTCCCCTTCTTCCCTCTCCTTTCCTTCTCTTCCTTCTTCCTTCTCCTCTCCTTTGTCTACTTCTTATTTTTCTGGGCCCAGCACTGGGCTGAGTACTTCAGACACTTTAACTCAGTCCTCACATCCATCCTAAGAGGCCAAAATTATCACCTTCTTTTTTTTTCAGATGGAGGAACTAAAACTCAGAGAGAGTAGTAGATTACTCAAGGGCACACAGCTGGCAAAATGCATTCACTTAATCTCTAGTTTCCTGCCTGCATATTGAACAGGAATAAGATATTGCAACAGGTAAGAGTAAATGACATGACGTAAGTAAAGCAACTTTTTTTTCCAATTGCAAAGCTATAAGGCAATATCTTTGAAACAATTTCTCTACAAACAGGAGAGTTAAAATTTTTTTCTGTAAAAAACATACCTGTGGGGCTTCCCTGGTGGCGCAGTGGTTGAGAGTCTGCCTGCCGATGCAGGGGACACGGGTTCATGCCCCAGTCCAGGAGGATCCCACATGCCGCGGAGCGGCTGGGCCAGTGAGCCATGGCCGCTGAGCCTGCGCGTCCGGAGCCTGTGCTCCACAACGGGAGAGGCCACAGCAGTGAGAGGCCTGCGTACCGCAAAAAAAAAAAACCAAAGAAACATACCTGTGTCCTTATGTGTAAACAGTGTAACTATGAAGAATATCTTAGTTTGAGGAAGTTTATTGTTACATTTTTGCAATAGGTGAGGCACAACTGTCTCCTGCTTCTCCAACATCTCAATTAAAAAAAGAAAATAATCAAGGAAAACAGTGAAATTAAAATTAAACAAATGCAAAAGCCTAAGGTTTTTGGAGAGAAAAATGACCATAATCTGTGTGTAGCACAGCATCTAGAGCATAGTGGGTACTTACAAATGGTAGCTTTCGTGTCGCTTCAGCAGCACATACTGTATACTAAAATCAGAACAATACAGAGAAGATTAGCATGGCCCCTGCTCAAGGATGACAAGCAAATTTGTGAACCGTTCATATTTTTTATGTATAACTGTATCACTTTGCTGTACAGCAGAAACTAACACAACATTGTAAATCAACCATACTTCAATTAAAGGAAAAAAAGAACGACAACAACAAAAAAAGTAGCTTTCATTAATTCCTTCTGTCAGTACTTACTGAGCATCTAACGTGTGCCAAACACTGTTATGTACCCTGAGATACAGCAGCTAAGAAAATAGACAAAAACCCTTCTCCCTGGAGCTGACGTTCTAGGGCTTGTTACCTCTGTGATTACATCCTCTGCTACAGCTTTCACCCAGGTGCACTCTGCTCATAGGAGGAAGGAGAGAGGTTCGTGGCCATGCTCCACTCTGCAGCCCTTCCAATGCCACGGCAGCGCAGACATGGGGGAGAAGAGGTGCTCTCTGGGGGAAAAGGAAAGGTGACAGGAGGAGGACCTGGATGAAGGCTGGAGGCTAGAAGAGTCTGGCAACCGGAGGACCAGGACCTGGGGTTGGAATCTTCCTCCCAGCAGTTTGGGCAAATCTGATGTCAGAGCAGAAAACCAAAGCTCTGCGGGTGGTGGTGCCTGCCTGTCCCTCCCACCTCCGGCCTCCATTCCACCCATGCCAGGAGGCCAGGTACCTTCTGGACTGATGGGAGGAATGTTGATAGGAGAAGGTGGAAACTTCCCTTGGGCCCTTTGTGTCTCGGACCCCAGAGCTTTATAGGAGGAAAACGTAAAAAGTGAAAATGTTTTGGGGCCAGAATTTCCATTTCTGGCCTGTAACTTGCCATCTTTACCTCTTACCGCCTTTAAACCCTACCTCACTGGATTCTTGGAAGGATTAAAGGACTGGGTTCCTGTAAAAGCACCTGCTCACAGTAGGTTATGTATCCCTGTTGGGCTGGTTTGTTTGCCCAAGATTGGGATGAACAGATCGCTGGGAAGAGGAAGGGTGGGCTTCTATTCCTCAGTGCCCTCCCTCACTTTCTGGCTGGGTCCACAGCCCAGTCCCCACACACTCTGCTCATTCCTGCCTCTGCTGATTCCTGCTCTCCTATCTCCCAGGGTCCTCCCCCAGAGCAGACCCTGAAGCACCCCCAGAGAGCCCCTTGTATCCCAGGGAACCCAGTTTGCAAACTATGCAAAACTCTCCCAGAGAAATTTATTTCAGACTTTAGTACCAGCCTTTAAAAAAGAGTTAGTGTTATTAACAACAGCAACCAAAAAAAGAGTTGTGAGTACAAGAAAGCCAGGAACTCTGGGGACGGGCTCAGACACAGATTTTTTTCAACAGCTCCCCAGGTGACTAAACCAGGGCTGGGAAGCATGAATTAAGGAGAATAATCACAACATAGAGGAAGTGCGTCAGTGCACAAATGCATAAGATGCTTTGGAAACACAGGTGAGTTAAAAATAAATTAAGCCTGGGCAAGGGAGAGGATGTCAGGAAAAGTCACAAAGGGGAGGTGACATCTGAGCTCAACTTTAAATAATGAGGGAAGGTGGTCTCTAGGGCCTCCTTACTTGAGATATGGTCTGCAGACCAGCAGCACTGACGTCTCCGGGACGCTTGTTAGAAACGCATAATCCTAGGTCCCCTCCCAAACCTACTGAATGATAATCTGCATTTTAACGAGGTCTACAGGGACTTTCCTGGTGGTCCAGGGGGTAAGATTCGGCGCTCCCAATGCAAGGGGCCCAGGTTCGATCCCTGGTTGGAGAACTAGATCCTGCATGCATGCCACAACTAAGAGTCCGCATGCCGTAACTAAAGATCCCATGGGCCACAACTGAGACCCGGCACAGAAAAAATAAATTAATTAATTTAAAAAGTTTAAAAAATAAAAAGTTTATTAACAAGGTCTCCAGGTTACTAATAGGCATGTTAAAGTGTGAGATGCCTTGGGCTAAATGGACAAGGTGAAGTGCATTTGCCATCATAAACTGGCCAGTTTAGATTCATCAATGGTTTCCTACACCTGAGGTTGGTTTTTCTATTTATCTTTTAAACCCCAAACGTAATGTTCTCAAGCGTTGACCCGAATGGCATTTCATGATGACATCTGCAGGTCTGAAGGTGAGGACTGAGTGTTTTAGTCAATCCGCTAGTGGGAAATGTATTTATACTACAGGTGTGGACACTCTCCGATGGCTCTGGAGGTTGGACAGGCTGGGATATAGGGCCCTTCTGGCACCAGATTTAGCTCTCAGTGCAGATAGACCAGTGTACTCGCCTTCAGACACATGTTGGGCACACAGCCTTCCTTGTGGGTACCATTTTAACTTGTGTCACATTTCTTAGGGATTGGTGGGGAGTTGGGGGTGGGTAGGCCCCTCTGAATGGCTGCACGTCCCACAGGCCAGCTTCCAGCCTCAAGGAGCCAACCCCGTGTCCTAGTTTAATTCCAGGTTCCATTTGGGTGTAGGGATAACTCCAGGCCGACATGTTTCAGCACAACCCAGGCCAGTTTGGGTTTTATTTTCATCCCCTTCTCTGTCCATCTAAGTAAGGAAATAAATCACTTTTCCCTGAAAATACCGTGAGAAATGAATTGTTTCATGCAAAGTCCACCTACCTGATGTGTTCACACAGTTATGGAAGGCAGCACTCTTCCGTGGGTGTGTACTAGGGGAAATCCTTCCAACCTTGGCAGGATTTATGTGAGAACTGAATTAGGAGCCCTACGTCCCGCTCTCACCGTGGCGCCAGGCACAGAGAAGGCACTCGATATGCCATCCTTTACACAACGCAGCTGCCCACACTGTGTGGCATGCGAGATCCTAGTTCCCCAGCCACAGATCGAACCCTCGCCCCCTGCAGTAGCAGCTCAGAGCGTTAACCACTGGACCGCCAGGGAAGTCCCGGTGCAGTTGCTTTAATGTCTGTCCTCCCGTCTTCTGTGGTGGCTGAGGCAGGTGCCGCGCTCCCTCCGGGCAGCGCCCACCCCACGTGTATGGAGACGGAGGACGGCACGAGTCCTCGAGACTGCTGCTGCCCAAGCTCTGTCCACAGACCTGGTAGCTGGGTTATAGACTCTGTTCTTGGACCACGCCCCCCCAGTTCCAACTGAAGAGTTTGGGGAACGCACCATCAAGACCATAACCTTCACCCACACTAGGTATGCCACAGTGTTATTTTTAAGTCCTCCAAGTAAACAAGAGTCTAAAATAGACTTCCGTGGTATTATTATTTTTTTGGCTTCTCCACGCAGCTTATGGGATCTTAGCTCCCTGACCAGGGATGGAACCCACATCCCCTGCACTGGAAGCGTGGAATCTTAACCCCCGGACCACCAGGGATGTCCAGTTTTCCATTGTAAATAGCAGTTCTCTGAACATTTTTCCTTCTACCGACATAAACCTCTTATACTGGAGAGAACGGTCTCTCTTCTTTGCCACGGAAGGCCATCTACCTGCATGATTTATCCCACCTAGCCCCTGGACTCCATCTTGCCACGTCTGTTCAAAGCCCTTACCCTTCTCAATTTTTGTGGTTATTATTTGCCCCCAGCCCTACCCTCCTCCACTTGAGAGTATGCCTTCTTCCTGCATCTGTGACAGACTCTTCTGGTTCTCCTTCCATCTCTCTGATCAACCCTTCTCTTCCCACCTAAATAAATATTCCCAAGCTCTCGTTTGCAGGCCTTCTCTCTTCTGCTTCTCTCCTTAGGAGTTTTGTCCACCTTGATAGCTTCATTCATTGAGCACATCGGGGAGGGTAGTCCCAAATCTTTACCTCCCTCCAGCCGCAGACCAGTGTTTATAACTTTTTACTTGACATCTCCACTTGCTTGCCAGACCAAACTCCTCACCTTCCACTGGAATAGCGCCTTCGCCTGGCTTCCTGGTCTCTGTCAACGTCAGCACACAGGTGGAGGTTCTCAAACATCACTGAGCTTAACATTATTATCATTATTTTCCTGCCTCATTGGTTCCCTGAAACTCAGCAGCTTTCCATTTTCCAAATTCATGCTCTCCCTTCTGCTGAGGTTTACAAAAAGATTGAACCAAATCAAAGTGGTTTCAAAGAGTTCTGTCTCAAATTACTCACAGCCCAGAACACTGATTATCTTTGACATACATGGCCCAGACCAGACCCGTCCAGTTTCTTCCCCAGGTTTATTCTAAGCGGAATGAACCTGGAAGGACCCTTGACACCAGGGTCATGGAACTAGAAGGATGAGAACCCAAGACTTTTGTGCATTTGATGGAGTGTCTGCTCGCTGTTCCCTAGACACACCCAAGCTTTCCTTCTCCGTGTTAATATTCCCTCCCCTGCTTTCTACTAGTTGAAATTATACCTATCCATTGCTCAGAATTTACCATAAGTAACACTACTCTTCAAATGCTGTAATCTCCCCCTCCTTTGAACCATGCCCGCTGCCACTGTAAGCTGCTTAATGAGTGAAAGCTGTTTCCCATGCATTTCTTTATCTGTCACTGCCCCCTCCCCTCAACCCAGGCACAAGGCCTTGAAGACAAGTGCACAATACATGTTGGTTCCTTATTGTCAAAGAGGTATGTCTGAGTATCAGTTTTTGTATAACACCTATTTCTTTTATTCTTACATGCACATTTTTCACAATATGGGTGAAGTCAGGCTTCATCTTATAATCATTGGCTGCTATAATTTAATTAGGAGCATTTTTTCTTTCTTGGTGGTACATAAACTACGGGTGCATCTTACACTTGATAGTGTCTTAGATTCAGTGAAATAAAGTATCATTCAAGCATCCCTGATAACAATTACTTTTACTCTTCTATCTTCCTGTCTCTAAGGTGAATTGTTCCGTTCTCAAAATTTCCTTATTTCCTGTTCTCTACTCCTACTGTTGTCTCCTTTTTACCTCATTTAATTTTCTACTTTTCTCAAGTAGAGTCAGATTATCACACTGCAATAAAGCTGTGCTAAATCTGATGGTGTCATTGGTTTGTGGTCCCACATGATAAAATGCTATTTACAATTCTACATGTTTGCTACAGAACGAACTCCAGTTTCACTGTATAAGCTAGTTAAAATACATCTTTATTGTTTTTTAAAGTGTGATCAGGCCACCATGTTATATGAGCCTCAATTTATGAAGACAACGTAGTCAGAAGCAGAGCAGTATTGGAATTACATAAGACAACCAAAGCAATAGGATATATTTAACGACAATGTATCAATAATTATCATTCTTTGAGTAGCACTGTGGCCTAGGAGAGTCTCTAGAGAGAAAAAGTTTCTAAACATGTCCAGGTGCCCTGTACCATCCAATTTCCTTGCTTATGTACCTTCATTCTTCATTTGTCCCTGAAGCTGGGAGAGCCGCTGGTCTTGGGCCAGGCAACTCCATGGAGGGGAAGCTGTCCTGATGAACACTGGGAGGGATGGGGGACCTGCTGTGACCCCTAGAGTTGCAGAAAAAGCTGGTCTCTCACCTCTTCCTACAACCTAGGATCCAGCCAAAACAGATGACTTGCCCCACAAACTATACTCTGCAATCCCACACTTTCCTGCCTCTCTCATGCCTTTGCTCAGGCCGATCCTTCCATCTGCAGTAGCACTGTCTAACAGGACTTTCTGTGACTGTGGAAATGTTCTCGAGATCTGCACTGTCTAATAGAGTAGTCACTGGCCACATGTGGCTGTTGAGTAGAGCACTTGAAATGTGGCTAGCACAACGTGGCAAGAATTGAGTTTTTAATTTTATTTAACTTTAATTAACTTAAATTTAAATAAATATATAGCCAGTGGCTACCATATCGGACCGCCCATATCTAGCATGTACTTTCTACATGTGCACCTAGCATGAACATTTCTTCTCCAAATCCCCAACCTTCAAGGAGCAGCTCAGAAGCTGTTTTCACCACGAGATCCAGTCTTCCACTGGAAATCATTCTTTCCTTCCTTACAATTCCCATTATACGCGGAACCATTTTTGTTGTGCTTAATACTCTTTTAACTTACACGTTAATCGTATACCATATCCTTGACCAGTCCTTTTTTTGAGAGCAATACAAGAATAAGACGATCTCTTACTCTTCATGTGGACCCTACTATAACTAGTGCAGGGATTTTTTAATGTTTGCTGCATGAATCTATACTAGAAGCAGAGTAATTCACATTAACAATGAGGAACTGACAATGATTGCTGTGCAGTAAAGGATTAACCTTGACAAAAGAAAGGTTTGGGCCTTGGCCTCTAGCTCCTGGGAGGTAACTTCTAAACCCCTGGACTGTCCTGCCTGATTGGAGGGTCTTTGTTCACCTGGGGGCCTACGGCCATGCCAGATGGTCTAAGCCAACAATGTGATTTATGATGGGGTCTCAGGCTGAGATTTATCAGCTCAGCCTCTGAAGGAAGTGGAGACTAAGGTCAGCCATACAGGCAGTCAGCTGTATTCAGATGGCCAGCCCCCAGTAAAAACTCTACACTTTGATGGGTTTGGGTGATGTTTCCCTGGTTGGCAATACTCAGTGCATGTTGTCACACATTGCTGAGAAAAATAAGCGCTGGCACAGGGCAGGTATTCAATATTTAATGAATGGTTGAATGGATGTATGAATGAATGATGTCCCTTAATATTGCAAAATCATGCGAGTTGCCAGACTCACCCAGGTCAAATCATTTCCTGTCTGGGATCTGAGGTTTTTTTTCCTTTCCTAGATAGGCACTTAATCCAGTGTGGGGTTTACAGATTTTTTTATTCCTATTTTGAATCTTAATCTCCTGTCTCCTATCCAGAATGCCCCTAAGCTTGCCCTTCTTTTTTCCCTTCCCTTTACAACTGAACCCTAGGCTTCATAAGGGTCTCAGAACATTCATCTGGGAGGCATTTGAGTCTTTTTTTATTGGAGGGAGGCTCTCATGAACCTGTTCACACACAAGAACAGAAGAAGACAGTCCCAGAGCGGCAAGAAGTGGGACACAATACAGCATGAATGATGAGCAAGACCACGAGGCCTGGGGGAGGGCAGCTGGAGGGCTCCTGGGCTCCTCCGGGAGCCAGGATGCTGCTTGAGGTGGTCCAGGCCTGCTGCTCTGTCTGTGAGGGGTCACGCTCAGCAGGTCCACGTGTGGGCGGCCGGCCAGACACCAGAGATGTCCGTGCCCTTCCCCAGGCATAGCCTCAGAGCCCCTAGGCTAACACTGACCAATAAATTAAGTTGAAAAATATGTAGGAAGCTGGGAATATCAACCGGGAGTATTTGTCGATGGCGTGGGTGTTCTGGAAGATGCGAAGACCCACCTGGCCCTTCAGAAGCCCCTTCTTCCTGGAGGAGTTGGATTCACTGCTCAGGGCCAGGTGGACCACTATTTTGTCTTGCCTTTCTTCTTCTGTCAGCATATGGCTTCTCGGGTACCCGGCCAGGCTGTTGGCCTCAGACTCACTGTAGCTTCCACCCAGCATCATGGTTCTTGAGTGGAGCATTCCACACATGCATGGGAACTGTGGGCAGCAAACACAAGGGGAGATGTCAGGCATGTTTCGGCCTGTGAGAGGCCCAGAGGAGGCTGCCTGGGCCGAGAGTAAAGCCCATGGCTTCTCAGAACCACAGAAAAGGCAGAACTAGAAGCATCTCCAGAGATCACTTTGTCCAACGATTCTCTATCCTGTGTATTGGAGTCACCTTGGGAGCTCTTTAAACTGGCCATGCCCAGGCTCCACTCTAGACTAATTAATTTAAGGCTCCCAGGTGATTCTGCTATGCAGCCAGGGTCCAGAACCACTGATTTAGTCCAAATGCCCTCAATTGCAGAAGGAAAAACTAAGACCAGGAGAGGCTATACAATTCTCCTGGGGTCAGACAGTGTCAGATTCAGGACTTTAAACACACATCTTCTGGTTCCAGCCGTGGACCTCCACCACTATGTGCATGAATCAAAAGATGATTAGGTAGGAGAGTGTCCTTATTCTAAAGAGTTCCACTTAAGGGTAAAGGGTCATGGTACCTATCATGTATTTTTATTTTTATTTTTTTATTTATATATTTTTTCTTGGATAATCCTCCAAGTTTTTTTTTTAATTGACGTATAATTGATTTACAGTGTTGCATAATTTCAGGTGTACAACAAAGTGATTCAGATATATATAGAGAGAGATAGATACATATACGTATACGTAAAACATTTTCTCAGGTTCTTCTCCATTATAGGTTATAACAAGATAGTTCCCTGCACTATACAGTAGGACCTTGTTGTTTATCTCTTTTATATATAGTAGTGTGTATCCGTTAACCCCAAACTCCTAATTTATCCCCCTCCCCACTTTCCCCGTCATGTATTTTTTAATGGTTCAGCTGCACCAACAAAAGTATGTTTACATGAGAAAAAGCTCACACAAAAATGGCAAAATGTCAACAATGTTGGATGGAGGGGCAGGGTGTATGAATGTATATTATCCTAGTTTTTTCAACCATTTCCGTGAGTATGAAAATGTTTATAAGAAATTATAAGGTGGAGGGAAGGGAATGGTCTTGTCTAACTCCTCTGTTTGAGTCAGCAAAGCTGGCTCCGGTTAACAGCTGGTTCATGAACCCATATTTGTTGGATGAAGGCTTTGCTATGTTTTGTTTTGTTTTTAATTTATGTATTTATTTATTTTTGGCTGCTTTGGGTCTTCGTTGCTGCGCACGGGCTTTCTCTAGTTGTGGCGAGCGAGGGCTATTCTTCATTGCAGTGCTCGGGCTTCCCATTGCAGTGGCTTCTCTTGTTGCTGAGCGCGGGCTCTAGGCGCACAGGCTTCAGTAGTTGTGCCACATGGGCTCAGTAGTTGTGGCGCATGGGCTTAGCTGCTCTGCGGTATGTGGGATCTTCCCGGACCAGGGCTCGAACCCGTGTCTCCTGCATTGGCAGGCGGATTCTTAACCACTGTGCCACCAGGGAAGCCCTGAGGCTTTGGCATGTTTTGAATGACTCTATACAGCAAAGTCCAATGCATTATAAATCAAAAGTATTTAAATATAATCCAAAGGTATTTGATAATAATCAATGTACAGATTATTGAAAATTTAAACAAGGATTCACATACCCAAGTAAAAACGGTTTGTGTTTGGCTGATGCTGGCCAGAGGTATGACACCTGCCTGATCCAGCCAACTGACCTTGGGTTTATTCTCAACCCGTTGGCTTTAATATGTTTCTAACCTGGCTCTCAGCCCTGTGGTGCCTCTGTTTTTCCATCTGGGAAAGTGAAATAATGACATTTCACACATTTCCTCCTATTGTCATGGATCTTGAAATACGCACGCAGATGGATACCACGAAGCTTTAGAATGCAAAAATAGATGAATGATTTTATGTCAAATCAGAATTACTTGAAGTATTTTTACACTTGAAGAAATCTGTGGTTTGGCGAGCTATTTTTTTAATCAGGCATTACTGATTCATTACTATTTCTATGTCTTGTCCCATCAGCAACAATAATTAAGCAGCACATCAATACATTCCTAGAATAATTAACTCATAGATTTTAAGGATAGAAGGTCAGTGAGAGGTCATCTATTCAATTCTTTGCATTTAGATAAAATCACACCCAAACTTTGGTAAAATTGTGAGCTATTGTTATATCTCTGGGGACTTCTTTTTTTGTAAGACATGGGTCTTCTTTTTCCTTGCTCTAAACTGAAATTCTTTCTGCTAAAATAAAGAGACATTTAAGGTTTTGAGTTAAAATCAGGAAATGCCCTAAATTATGGAAAATCTCTATTTCCCACATCAGCTCATTTCTAAGAAAAATTAAGTGGCACCTGGCACATTGGACAGGTCTGGATGATCAGCCAAAGAATTCAAGCACATATAGGGGAGCAGAACTATACTCTGCCTGCCGGCTTCAACCCAAAGCAGCGTGGGTCCCCTTTTGAACTATGGTGAACCTAGCAGGCTCCAGTCAACTTTGCCCTCTGCAGAGCAGAAGTCAAACCTCAGTGAACATCAGAATTGCCTGGGAGCTTGTCAGCAAGGCCAATTCCAGGGTGCCGTCTCTGGAGATTCTGAGCCCGTAGGTCTGGGGTACAGCCCTTAATCTTCATCTTTACTAGGCTGAGAAGGTGAATCCAGGCCAGGTGCTCCTGGGCTCCCACTTTGGGAACCTCAGCTCCACTGGGGGCCATGTTAACGTTGTGAACAGTGGCTTCTCTGTGGGGCAGCGGGAGAGAGATTTCGTGTCCTCCCACCGGTCTGCCTCCCCAGCAACCACAGCTTCTCAGCCTTTCAACCGCGTGCTTGACAACAATGGAGAACAAGCCCTCGCTTCCCGGCTGTCTGTTCCCATAGACATGGAGCTAGACTCGGAGACCAAAGAGCTGTCCACGTATGATTTCCTCATTGCTCTTTAGCCAGCATCATATCATCACTGGCAAACACCGGGCCCGTCATATGGTAACAGGTTAATAATGATCTGCCTGAGTACAAGTTATGCGCTGTTAATGGTTCATGGGCGCATATCTGTCAGATGAAGGCTTTGCTATTTTTTGAACAGCTCTACACAAGGAAAGCCTAACAGATTACAAATCAAAAGTGTTTAAGTATATTCCAAAGGCATTTGATAATGATCAATGCACAGATTATCAAAATTTGAGGGAATTCCCTGGTGGTCCAGGGGTTAGGACTCGGCACTTTCATTGCCAAGGGCCTGGCTTCGATCCCCGGTTGGGGAACTAAGATCCCACCACCTGGGAAAAAAATTGAACAAATCCTCAAATGCTGAAGCAAAAGTATTTTGAAGACAATTTAAAATATAAACTCTTAAACAATCTAGCATATTTGAAGACAATTGGAAATATTTAACAGGTATAATGTGGGCATTAAAAGACTATTTTTAAAAAGGCAACAGGTCCTCTTTCCTAAAACTTAAAGCTCCCTTTGCTAAGGATCTCCCAGCCAGCTAGACACACATAAATGTGGAATTTTCAGGTCCCCTGATCTCTACAACTTTTAGGTAAACACCCATTTTGATCAGTACAATGACTAGCAAGGATTTGGTAACAAGTTGGCATTTTATTTCTTAATGTGATTAATAAGAGTCCACATATGAATAGATTTTCCCTCTCTGCCCAGGTGCATTGCCCTGAATTCCCCATTTGCAGTCCATCCCATAGTAGACTTTACTATAGTGCAGTATCGTATAGATAGCATAGTATTTCCAATGAGTCTAAAGGCTAAGGTTGTGTGTGGCTGAATTTTCACTGGGCCGGAGCACTGATAAATACAGGAGTTTTTTATTCTAGAACTTTCCTCTTGTCTGTTCACAGGACGTAGAGACATTCTCCCTAGACAGGTTCAGTAATGATAGTGATAATTTATGTGCATCTAGAACCACACAGTTTCAAAACAACTCTCATATACATTTTTGTAAGGGTATTGTGACCCTTACAATAACCCTGGGAGGAAGATGGGGTGAGGGTTCTGTTATACTTTTTTTTAACAGATGAGGAAACTGAGGCCCAACATAAATGGCAGAGTTGGGCCCAAGAACCCAAGTCTTCCTAGTCTTTGTCCAAAGGCTTTCTACTTTCTGGGATCCTTTGTGACAGAAGCTAGAATATTCTAAAACGGATCCTCCTCCTTTTGCACAAACATCTCCCTTTTCTCCATGAAAGCTCCCTCCCGCTATTCTCATCCAACCAGCAGCATGGGCTCCAACAAGGAAATGAATGAAACTTCTCTCACCTTCTCCTGCAGCTTCCGCTGTTTCCTCTCCTGCACGGTGGTCAGGTAGTTGACGGCCGCGTACTCCAGCACCGAGAGGAACACGAACACGAAGCTGACCCAGAGATAGATGTCCACGGCCTTGATGTAGGACACGCGGGGCATGGAGGCGTTCACACCCGTGATGATGGTGGACATGGTCAGCACCGTGGTGATCCCTGCAGCATCCAGCTTTAGTTCAGCCACTGACAAGGGTACACAGCTGCCCTCACATTTCACTAAGTCCCTTTTTTTTCCAACTATTAACCATTTTATATTGATTTTTGTAGTATGTTTCTTCCAAGGTCTTATGATGCTTAAAGAGATTTTATGTATAGTAGTGTGTATATGTCCATCCCAATCTCCCAATTTATCCCTTCCCCTCTGGTAACCATAAGGTTGTTTTCTACATCTGTAACTCTATTTCTGTTTTGTAAATAAGTTCACTAAGCCCCATTTTACATTTGCTCTCTCTCTCTCTCTCTCTTTTTTTTTTTTTTTTTTGGGGTAAATGGGCCTCCCACTTGTTTGGCCCCCCCCTTTGTCGAGCACAC
>NW_006793169.1:281778-297508 GCF_000442215.2 Lipotes vexillifer
GCCTCTCACTGTTGTGGCCTCTCCTGTTGTGGAGCACAGGCTCCGGACGCGCAGGCCCAGCGGCCATGGCTCACGGGCCCAGGCGCTCCGCGGCAGGTGGGATCTTCCCGGACCGGGCCACGAACCCGCGTCCCCTGCATCGGCAGGCGGACTCCCAACCACTGCGCCACCAGGGAAGCCCCATTTGCTCTCTCTTGCATCTAATAGGAAGTGGCCCGGGCACGTTTCCACCTCATAGAGGTGTGAGGATCTGCAAGGATCTGCTCCCGAGCAGCCAACCCATTCTCCTCCCAGCCAATTGCCTGTCCCCTTTCACTCTGAGCCACTTGGGAGCCTGGGTTCCTGTGATGTGGTTGCTAAGATCAGCAGAGCTTCCCAAAGGATCTGCTCAGATGTGGACTTTAAAACAGTGGCTGTGAAAATCAACTCTACTTCAATAAAGATTAAAAAGCAGGGGCTACAGGGCCCCTCTCAAGGAACTTTCCCAAACTTCAAGGAAAGAACACATCCTCCCTCATCTGAGTCCAGGAAGGCTGTGGAAATTCCTGGAAGCCTGTCATACAGGTTTCTTCTTCACTGTGCCTTGCTGGTCAAACCCTCACATGTCTCAGTGCCCGACCTGATTTTGTCCAAATCTCGATGATGAGTTGCAAATGTTTACTCTGGCATTTAGGGTGTGTGAAGGACTAAACCACAGCTCCAGGGAGTACAGCCCTCTCCTTCCCAGAAATCATGAAATATGGGCGCTGCTCCCAAACTCTCAGTCTGTCTAAATAAGGCCAACGAAGTTTTTGAATTTGCAGAGTAAGTTTGGGCATTTGTCGAATTGTCTTATTTATCAAAGTACTGAGCTCTGATACTGCCAGTGGTGGAAGTCTACACCCCAGGCAGGTGCTATCTTTCTGAAACGATTCGAGCAGAGCTGATGCGGTTTGAGCGCCCTGTGGTTTTCACAGTGTAGTCTGGGAAACTGAGGGCAGTATGTGAATGGAAAGCAAGAAGCAGGAGGAAGGTTCGCTCCTTCTGACTCTGACAGTCCGTCGGTTAAGGACCCTGAATGATGATTTTACTTCTTTACATAGTGATCGATTGAAAAAAAAATAACCACCCTATCACACCTTATCAAATGCTTTTACCCAGTGAAACTCTGGCGGGCACAGCTCTGTGGTCGATCCAGAAGGACACCCAGGACAGCATGACCATCAGGGTGGCGGGAAAGTAGGTTTGCAGCAGGAAGAAGAAGATGTGGCGACGCAGCGTGAAGTTAATGTAGAGACGGTTGTACCAGCCTGGGGGACACAGGAAGACGCCAGTGAGGTTCCATCGCAGAAGCAAAAACAAACTCCTTCCCTGGGGGCCCTTCCTCCCCTGTCACCACACTCATCTTCAGCAGAAAGTTAAAAGTTAATGATCCAAGGGGCTTCCCTGGCAGTCCAGTGGTTAAGAATCTGCCTTCCGATGCAGGGGAGGTGGGTTTGATCCCTGGTCAGGGAACTAAGATCCCACATGCTGCGGGGCAACTAAGCCTGCACGCCGCAACTACTGAGCTCACACACCACAACTAGAAAGCCCATGCACCACAACTACTGAGCCTGCATGCTCTGGAGCCCGGGCACCACAACCAGAGAGAAGCCTGCACACCACAACGAAGAGCGCTCACGCCGCAGCAAAAAGATCCCGTGTGCCACAACTAAGATCCGGCACAGCCAAAAATAAATTAAAGAGAAAAAAGAGTTAATGATCCAAAAAATAAAAAAATAGGCAATTCCCTGGCCGTCCCGTGGTTAGGACCCCTTGCTCTCACTGCTGGGGCCCGGGATCAAACCCTGATCGGGGAACTAAGATCCCACAAGCCTCACAGTGCGGCCAAAAAATAAAAGTTAATGATTAGTATAATACATTTCCTTTCTAAAATCTAATCTCTCTGAGTCTCAGTTTTCTCATCTGTAAACTGGGGATACTACGATCTACACCATAGATTTGTTGGGTAGAAATTAGTTAATTCACACAAAGCACTCAAAACAGTGACACATAGTAAAAGTTATACTGGGAACTCTTAAAAATGATTTTAGAAAGAGAGTTGATTTGAACTTGCCAAGAACAGATGAGAAAAGAAAATTGTGTGGCAATGCACATCAGAGCAAAAGAGAAGGGATGGGGGTGAGCGGTACGGGCATAAAGGGAAAGCAGGTGTGGGCTGTCCTGACACCAAGGCAACCTTGGCTGGGGCCCCCTCTTCTCCAGTGTTTGATGTTGCGAACAGAAGGGTGGGGCTGGGGGCAGGCGAACGGGGGGATGGTGGCCATGCAGGGGCAGACGGTAGCCCAAAAGCTTCCCACAGTCAGGCCTAGGCTTCTCAGCACTGGGACAAAGGGTAAGGAAGTGAGAAGTCCTCCAGGGTCCCGTGGCTGCTGCAGAGCTGTGTATTGCAGCTCTATATTGCAGAGCTGTATAGCATATAAAGGTATGTTGAAGTCCTAAATCCCACCACCTGCGAATGTGACTTTATTGAGAAATTGGGTCTCTGTACATGTAATCAAAGTAAGACGAGGTCATATTGAGTTAGGGTGGCCCATAATCCAGTGACCGGTGTCCTTAAAGAAGAGGGATGTTTGCACACAGATGCACAGAGACACACCATGGGAAGACCAGAGTCACAGGGAGAATGCCACATGACAACAGAGGTAGAGGTTGGAGTGATGCCATAACCACCAGGGCCAGTAAGAGGCAAGGAAGGAGTCCTCCCCAGAGCCTTCAGAAGGAGCATGGCGCTCAGGCTTCTGGCCTCCAGCACTGTGAGTGAACACATTTCTATCGTTTCAAGCACCCAGTTTGTGGTACTCTGTTAGGACGGCTCTAGGAAACTAACACAAGGGCTGACGGTGAGATTCAAGACGAGTGGACAAATGGATCCTCTCAAAACTGCAAACATGGCCCCAAGGTCCAAGAAGAGGTCACACTATGCATAAGAAGTGAATCTATAGCTCTGAATATAGGTAATAAATACATAGGTAAATCCAGTAATAAATACATAAATAAATAGGTAATAAATACATTTCCCCATATCGTTAAGTCAAATGAATCAGGTTACAGAATAGCATGTACACTCTGACCCTACTTTTGTAAAATTACATAATTAAAGCAGGATGTCGGCAAGGGTGTTTGCTGAATTGTTCAGAATGACTACCTCTGACCATGGAATTTCAGAGGGCAGCGACTTTTAAAGCCTCTGCTTTTAAGTGTTGTTTATGTCTTGGGCATGATTAGAATAATGAAAAGTTATTTTCATTGGAAGGGGAAAAAGTTAACACTGAAAAAGAATTCTAATGTGTTTTCTTCCACATTTGACTCTGACCATGGCAGAAGTTAGCTACCAGTGCTGCTGTAGAAGGCCAGTCTGGAAGTGGTGTGGAATTTCTGAATCAGAAACTGAGACAGCGAGATCTTCTCATTTGTTTTCAGGGATTCGTCCCCAATCTTCCAGTATAGCATCAGATCTTCATCTGTATATGCATCTTTGGGAAGAGGAAAATAAGTTAATTTCACTCCTTTTCTTCTGAGGCAGGAGCAACAGGGCCATCCTACCTCAGCCAGGGATTAAATAGGTCTTATCCCTGGCAGGCAGTACGCAGTCTCATAGTTATTGAAATGGCACAGAGAGGGAATAAGGCAAAGATTTGTCATTACGAATACAGACACTTACAGCTTTCTAGCTCCAAAGAACAGGTCTGGGAGTCCAGGGGAAAGTGGCTGAAATCCATGTTGCACATGGCGGTGACTGTAATCCTAGAACCCAAACAAACATGTTGGCTCATGCAGTGAGTTACTGGCTCATATACCTGCCCAGAGTAAGGAGGACAAAGACACGACCAAGGGCAGCTGCCTCTTCACGTCTACGTCAGAAGCTTGGAAACCCAGGACTCTATAACTTTTTTTTTTTTTTTTGCCGCGCAGTGCAGCATGCGGGATCTTAGCGCCCTGACCAGGGATCGAACCCGTGCTGCCAGCATTGGGAGCACTGAGTCTTAACCACTGGACTCCCAGGGAAGTGCCTCTAAGTTAACTTTTAGAGTTTTGTCTTCTGCAGATGATGGTATTTGCTCTGCCCGGATCCCAGCTCCTGAGGCTGCTGGCTGTGCATGGCCCACACCTGGACCCTTCTCTGGGCATTGTCCGCATCCAGAGACTCGTCTTCCCCAGAGATGCCCGGAGGTTATGCCCTGCCTCCTTAGCCCCGACTCAAGGCTATTAGCACTGAATTCTGGCGAACTGTACAAGGTGTGGGATGAAACTGTGTAACCACTCAAGTCAGCCCAGAAGCCAAGCTGCAGTAGCACCTAATAAAGAGTAGCTATGGTCATTTTCCTAATTTTTGTTTATTACCAATAATTACCTATTTTTGTTTATTACCAATAAACTAGAATCATAGGCTCTCAGGGGTGGAGGGTACATAGAAGGTCACTGTCTCCCTCAGATCATTCAGGTTCAGTTAGTCTCCTAACCTAACCTTAAGATCCCTGATGACAGGGAAGTCAGCACCTACTACGGTGCTCATTTCGTCTTTAGAGAGTTCTAACTATCATCAGAAGGTTCAGACCCTCCCATGTAACCCGCAGACCCAAACACAGTGACAAACTCTTCAGGGCCAAAGGGACAGACCACACGTATACATTTTTTTTTTAATAGAGGGTTTTTTTTGTGGTGGTTTTTAAACCAAGAGTTGACTAGCTAATTCATTCCACAAATACTGTTTTCTCACCTACTGTGAAAAGCACAGTTTAGCTCTGACGATACAGTGGTAAATCAGTCAAACGATCCCTGGCATTGTCCACACATATTAGGATGCCATTGGACACAGAGACCATGACCCCGTGGACAGTTACCTCAGGCTGTACAGCACCTGCCCATCTGGGAACACCCTCAGCATGATGTTGTCCGTGGTGGTGTCGTGGATGGATGACCTTTTGGAGTGAACAAAGAAGACGTCGGGGACCCAGATCTTCTTCACCAGCCGGCCGTCGAAGGTCATGCTCTTGTTGCTGGTGCTGGGGAAGACCAGCCGCTCATCCTTCCAGTAATGCCGCAGGTAGAGGGTCATGGTGAAGTCCTGTGGGAGTGGTGGGGGAGACCAGACAGAGATGGCTTACAAAGCTCTCTTCCTGACAGCCGACCCTCCGTCCACCACTGTGACGGACACCTCAGGCTCAGCCTCTAGAGTTGAAGGAAACAGTTCTGCAGACCTGCGGGACGATGGCCAAGGCAGTGGCGCTGCTGCCACAGGAAAGAGAATGGCTCATGTTTGTGCCTCATGAGGTTGGAGCCCAAGAGACAGCACAGCCCCTCCTTCAGGCTTTGCAAAGGAAAATGGCAGCTGTGATGCCCACCGCTTGCCCTGGGGCTAGCAGGGCTGGATTACCACAAAGCCCTGCACTCTCACCTAGACCTTTGCACACATGGCTCCTTACCTATTGGCTAACCATTCAATTCAACTTAGCAAACACTTCTAGAAACCTGAACAGTCAAGTGTCCCATTTTGCCTTTGTGTGTGTGTGTGTGTGTGTGTGTGTGTGTGGCCACACTGCATAGCATGAGGGATCTTAGTTCCCTGACCAGGGCTCAGACCTGTGCCCCCCTGCAATGGAAGCATGGAGTCTTAACCACTGGACCGCCAGGGAAGTCCTAAGTGTCCAATTTTGGAGGGTTTCTACCATTAGGCTTGTAGTATCTTTAAAGGCAGAATTGTTTCCTGCCCACCCCTGAATCTCCAGTCCCTAGTTTAGTGCCTGTCAAGGCACAATAGTGGATGCTCAATAAATATCTGCAGAATGGAAAAATGGGGGAAATGAATGAATGAGGAGATGGGCAGCTGCATGTCTAGTATAATTTCAGCCTGAAGGCTTATCCTGTTAAAAAGTGTCTCCTCGTCTGCAAAGCTGATGCCTGAAACCAAAAGTGTAGCCCTTACACCGTAGCCAGAGCTAATACATGAACGCCAACGAATAAATAACTACCCAAAAGAGCCTGTTCCAGGAGCAGGTGAAGGAAGGCTGGAAGGACGCATGCGGTGGCCCACGTCTGCTCTGCCAACCACACCCAGGCTCCTCCTGCCTGTCCCGGAGGCCCGCCCGTGGAGGGGGGCACCGCCCCACTGGCCCACCTCTGCAGCCCCTCTCTTCCCCGTTTTGTCCGCCACTCTTTCAGTTTGCAAACTCCCTGTTCTTCTGCCTCAGAGACCTCGTACGCGCTCTTGCTTGGCCCTCCCTACAGCTGTCAGGTCTCAGCTGAAACGAGGCTTCTTCAAAGACGCTCCGGTGCCCGCCTGAGCCTGCTGGGCGCTGCCAAGGAGTGAGCCGGGAAGCTGTGCTCCCGGCGGGCTCTGGCGCGCAGAGACCTGCAGAATTTGAAGGGGTACAACGTCCACCTCCGGCGCTCCTCTCAGTGTGGCGGGTCCAGCCCCTCACACCGCTAAAGGGGCGTGTTCAGGACGTAGTGGGCTGGGCCTCACTCCCAGAGACCGAATCAGGAAGTCTGGGGCGGGGCCTTAGATTTGCATTTAACACGCCCCCACACCCCCCAGTCCCCAAGTTATTTTTACCCACGAAGCTGCAGAAGCCAGGCTCTGGATTTTACTAAACCTAGGCCAACCTCCAAATCCCGGCTTTATCCCCTCCAGCTTTGGCCCCGCCCCCAGGCGCAGCCTGCCCCAGCGTGGCCCCACCCACCGCAGGCCCCCAAGGGACCTCGGCCGCAGCATCCCGCCGCGGCGCTGCCAGCCGAGCGCGCCTCGTACCATGTCCACCTCCGAGATGCTGTCCAGGCTCTCCACCTGCACGTCCACGCCCACCGGGATGGCAGGGCCTGAAGAGAGGCAAAGACGGCTGGTTAAGGCGCCTTCCTCTCTAGCACTGGGCAAGCAGACAGCCCCTACCCCCCTCCCAAGGGGGCCTGAGCGGAGCAGGGGTGAGGCAGTGATTCAGATTCCATGAGGGTTTTCTTGCTACTTCCTGGCAGGTTGGGTGCCTGAGCTTTCTCCATGAGGGCGGGGACTGTGTCTACCTTAAGTGCCTTTCCTGGGCCAACATGGGTGTTTAACCCATGCTTGTTGCATGAGTGGATGAGCTGGATTATGTATGTTTATGCTTCCACAAAATGTGTTTTTAGATTTTAATATTTTTAAAAAGCCTTAAATGGGGAAAACAAAAAAACCTGTGTCTGTCAAGCATATTAATGAATGCTGTTCCATTCACAGGCAAAAAAATGTCTCTGAGAGCGTCAGGTGGCATCTGGGCGGGGCCTTCTGAGAGGCCAGCCCACTGCGCCTGGGTCCTCTGGGCCCTGGCCAGGGAGTGCAGGACCAGGGCGTGCCGACCCACCGTGGTCTGAGCTGGGAGAAGCTTAGGGTGGCAGGGGGAGTCTGGGTCTCAGGGAGTGAGGACTGGAAGGGCTGGGGACCTTGGCTGAAGGCAGGGAAGGAGGATCAGAGATCCTGACAGGATCTGGTGGGCCAGGGCATCGAATGGGCTCGCCGACTCTCCCCAAACCTCCCCCCGGTAGGTTTGCTAAGGCTTGCAATCCCACCATGAAAGATTTGGGGCTTGTGGCTGAGCCCGATAGAATGGGAGCATTTTATTTATTACTGGTGAGATTTAGTGCCTATTTTCTGTGTTCTTAAACGTGAAAGCAAATGAGCACAACATTTTTTTCTTTTTAAACCAGGGATCAAACCCGGGCCCACAGCAGTGAAAGCACCGAGTCCTAACCACTGGACCGCCAGGGAATTCCCACAACATTTTATTTTTTATTTTTACTTTTCCCCTCCCAGATAAATTGGGTCATAAGCTGATCTTTTTATTTTCCTGGGCTCTCAACCGAGGGCTCAGGTCAGGCCCCACGAGAGATGACTGCTCTAACAGCCGGAGCCTTCTCTCACTCCAGGCTCCAGGAGGGCACTGAAGGGGCAGAGTGGAACGGCCAGTGTGAGGCTGAAGCCCCCTCCTCAGGGCTGACTGGCCTGCCTTCCTCCCCCGAGGGGCCTGCAACATGAGGGAGGGTCTGCCAGCAGCCTGGCTGGGGCCCCCTCCCAGCACCCAGACCCCTGAGCCCCTGTGCAGGACCGTGTGTTCCCAACATCACCATGGGAAGCAGGGCTGGTTAATTCCCCGTCCTCTGGACGGACCTTCCTTCACTTGAGACATTAAAACAGCCCAGGGCTGGAGCTCTTAACCCTCATCACCTTTCCCCCTTGTTCCCTTTCTCTAAAGTGCCACATCCAGTTGTCCCAAGAGCCAAAGGGCAGAAACAGTATAGCCATCACCCTCTTTGGACCCACTTCCCTGTGGCCTGGTTTCCAGATAATGGGCACAGTGTTTGACAGGCAGCTGGTTTTGGCAAAGGACATTTTCCAGATAAAATACAACAGCTTGCTTGGTGCCTGTCACTGTGTCTCTCTGTCCCCGGGGACTGCCTTGCTCTCCGCAGTTCCAGCCGTCCCTTGGAGAGAAATTTGATAACGGCTGTGAGGGTGGCGTTCAGCCTCTGGAGGTATTGCCCACATGGGAGTGCAGGTCAGGCTCCAAGGATCTTGGGTTGTTGGAAAACATCTGTGTGCTCAGGAGGCTCCAGAGCTGTACTCAGGGACTCGCACCCCAAGCTTGAACGGGACCAACAGCTCTGCCCTCCTTGGTCCAAGTGCAATGGAGGTGACCTTTGCCTTTGACTTGCCCCGCAGCCCAAGACTAACGCTCCACCCCCAGGATCTCCCGAGCTCTTCATTTTGTGGCCCTTCCCAGCCTGATTTTCGAGAAATTCTTCCAAATTACTGGTCTTTCTCCTTTTACCGTGAGCAGTTTTATGTTTAGAGTATGATTGAGTCCTATAAGGTGTTAGAAAGAAAATAAGCTAACTAGGCATTTGTGCCTTGGCCCCTGAACACTGACGTGGGTTTTTCTACTTTCAGAGAGGGATCTGGTGAGCCAAATGGAAGTCACTGGTGGAATTTCAGGCAGTATAGCCAGTGAGGCAACAAATTCAGAAGGGAAATACGTGTTTAGCCAAGAGCTTTTCTTGGTTCCTAGCCTTTCTGCAATTATTTCTCCTCACGTGGTCCTGGAAAGCACACGTTAGGGATTTATCCATTTTTGAAATAAAGCTATATGTCATTTCTTCTCCACTGACTCTACAAGAATAAATGTGAGGTAGAATTTTAAGACAAATTAAAACAGAATTTGCCAACAGGCATCCTGCACTAAATGAAGGTGTTTTTCAAGCAGAAGGAGCATATGCTGCAGAAAGAAAGCTGGAGATGCAAGAATGAAAGACCAACAAAAATAGTAAATATATGTATGATTCTAAGGGAACACTGACTATATAAAACAATATTAACTATGTGTTGTAGGATTGAAAAAACTAAATAAAACTATACAACATTTAAGAAGGGAGAGGTATAAATGAGTGAAAGTGTTCTGAGGTCTTTGCATTGTCTGGAGGACAGTAAAAATAGTTAATTAACATACTAGTACTATAAGCCAAAGATTCATGTTGTTTTCTAGGGAACCACAAAAAAAAAGTAGTAAGGGTATATATTTTCAAAACTAAAATAGGAAAGCCAAAATAGGTATAACGAAAAATAATCAGTCTAAAAAAAGCAAGAAAGGAAGGAGAAAAAAAAAGAGAGAACATAAAGAATAGGTTGGACAATAAAAAGGATATGATAGGGGGCTTCCCTGGTGGCGCAGTGGTTGAGAGTCCGCCTGCCGATGCAGGGGACGCGGGTTCGTGCCCTGGTCCGGGAGGATCCCACATGCCGCGGAGCAGTTGGGCCCGTGAGCCGTGGCCGCTGAGCCTGCGCATCCGGAGCCTGTGCTCCGCAACGGGAGAGGCCACAGCAGTGAGAGGCCCACGTACCGCAAAAAAATAAAAAAATAAAATAAAATAAAAAACTCCTAAGAGTTCCATTAAGAAAAAATCAGACAATCCAATACAAAAAGGGGCAAGAGATTTGAATAGGCATTTTGCAAAAGAAGAAATAAACAATAGACAAATGAGAAAGTACTCAATTGCATTAACAGCTCCCTTAGAACCACAATGAGATATTACTACTATATACTAACAAACTTGGCTCATATGAGAGTAGCTACACCAAGTGTTGATAAGGATATGGAGCAACAGGAACGCTCATACTCTGCCAGTGGTGGGTGTAAATTGGTACAACTACCTTAGAAGGCATTATCCAGGAAAATGGAAGATATATAAAACTCATGACGCAGTCTATCTACAGAATAGGTTAAATACATTGTGGTATATTCATACAATGGAATGTATAGTTACACACAACAACATGGATGAATACACACTATAAAATTTTCATCGCTGCAGGTTGCATGGCTTGACTTTCCTCCATGGCCCTTCCCTTTCCTTGAGGACTTCTTGCAAAGTCTGAGTTAATTTGAAATACTGGTTGAGACACTTTCCCTTATTGTTGGGTGTAATCAAACATTTCAGTTTTAAAAGAGGCCTGACTTTTCTCATGGTGAGCACTGCTTCCTGAGCAGGCAGTGAGTGCCATGTGGCAGGCATTTAACCATCCACCTGGGGTGGGGCGGGCGAGGCTGGACTCAGTCAGGGGCTCTCCCTTCCACAAGCAGCATCAGCATCACCAGGCATTTGTTAGGGATGCAATTCTTGGACCCCACCCTGAGCCTCCTGCACCGGAGACATCACAAGTCCTGCAGTGATGCTGATCCACAGTCAAGTCTGAGGGCACTGGACAACTGATCTTTGGCCTCTCCCATTATGGAGCACAGGCTCAGCGGCCATGGCTTATGGGCCCAGCCACTCCGCGGCATGTGGGATCTTCCCGGACCGGGGCACGAACCCGTGTCCCCTGCATCAGTAGGTGGACTCTCAACCACTGAGCCACCAGGGAAGCCCTGGACAGCTGATCTTTAAGGAACCCCCAGGAGTGAGATTTTACAATGTCCCATGTCCTGGTTACCATTTTTCTCTTGTTTTCAAACTTTTTCACGATCCCACCTCCACCAGCTGGCTCCACTTCCTACCTATCCATGCCTTCCTTCCCCCATAATACTTGCTGAGTCGAGCAGTCTTTTCCCAAGCCTGACCTCCCTCCCATGACCACCCTCCTTAGCTGAAACCCTCTCCCTCTTCCATCTCTGTGACACAGCTCTTCCCTGGCTCCTTCTCTGAGGTCCTTGGGCCTCTCCTGGGCTCGATCTCTGACCCGGACTCTGACCCTGTTGTTGTTGAAGTCTAAAAGAGATCCCCCCTGGATATCTAACCAAGTTCTTAAATTTAACATCCCAAACAGACTTGTCTATTCAGGGCCCAGCCCTGCCCCACTGCCAAGCACCCCGTCCTTCAGGCGCATGGTGACCTGCTTGGTCACCGGGGTTAAATGGGGTCAGGGAGGGAAGGAGTGAGATTGCCTGGAGGGGATTGCAGAGGAGGAAGAGGAGTTTAATTTTAGGGGAAGGAGCAAGTAGGAGTGAAACTGAGTCCCACTGAAACTGAGTTCCGCTGCCGAGTTTATCATTAACCCCTCTAACCAAAACTTTGTTCCCTTTCTTGTCCTGCCCTTGTTTCCCTGATGATTGAGGAGTATCAAAGAAATGTGGCGATTGAAAGTGAACAGGACCTTGTGAGGCCCTCTTGGGTACAATACCCCCTACCATGTGCCCCATTTCTTTTTTGTAGAAAAAGGCTTTATTCTCCTAGGCCTTCCCTGAGTGCCAGACTCAAGCAGTTACTAATCAGGGAAGTGAGGGAATGCAGAAACAAAGGAAAAGCAGTCAAGCAAGAAAAGTAATGATAGCTTAAACAATAGTTCGGCGATAAAACAGAGTCCTAGTTCCTCTTCAACGGGTATATATAATGATCTGACCCATATCTTTGAGCTGTTCTGCAGAAACTAAGACCCCCCCCCCCGCATTTCAGTTTTAAAAGAGGCCTGACTTTTCTCATGGTGAGCACTGCTTCCTGAGCAGGCAGTGAGTGCCATGTGGCAGGCATTTAACCATCCACCTGGGGTGGGGCGGGCGAGGCTGGACTCAGTCAGGGGCTCTCCCTTCCACAAGCAGCATCAGCATCACCAGGCATTTGTTAGGGATGCAATTCTTGGACCCCACCCTGAGCCTCCTGCACCGGAGACATCACAAGTCCTGCAGTGATGCTGATCCACAGTCAAGTCTGAGGGCACTGGACAACTGATCTTTGGCCTCTCCCATTATGGAGCACAGGCTCAGCGGCCATGGCTTATGGGCCCAGCCACTCCGCGGCATGTGGGATCTTCCCGGACCGGGGCACGAACCCGTGTCCCCTGCATCAGTAGGTGGACTCTCAACCACTGAGCCACCAGGGAAGCCCTGGACAGCTGATCTTTAAGGAACCCCCAGGAGTGAGATTTTACAATGTCCCATGTCCTGGTTACCATTTTTCTCTTGTTTTCAAACTTTTTCACGATCCCACCTCCACCAGCTGGCTCCACTTCCTACCTATCCATGCCTTCCTTCCCCCATAATACTTGCTGAGTCGAGCAGTCTTTTCCCAAGCCTGACCTCCCTCCCATGACCACCCTCCTTAGCTGAAACCCTCTCCCTCTTCCATCTCTGTGACACAGCTCTTCCCTGGCTCCTTCTCTGAGGTCCTTGGGCCTCTCCTGGGCTCGATCTCTGACCCGGACTCTGACCCTGTTGTTGTTGAAGTCTAAAAGAGATCCCCCCTGGATATCTAACCAAGTTCTTAAATTTAACATCCCAAACAGACTTGTCTATTCAGGGCCCAGCCCTGCCCCACTGCCAAGCACCCCGTCCTTCAGGCGCATGGTGACCTGCTTGGTCACCGGGGTTAAATGGGGTCAGGGAGGGAAGGAGTGAGATTGCCTGGAGGGGATTGCAGAGGAGGAAGAGGAGTTTAATTTTAGGGGAAGGAGCAAGTAGGAGTGAAACTGAGTCCCACTGAAACTGAGTTCCGCTGCCGAGTTTATCATTAACCCCTCTAACCAAAACTTTGTTCCCTTTCTTGTCCTGCCCTTGTTTCCCTGATGATTGAGGAGTATCAAAGAAATGTGGCGATTGAAAGTGAACAGGACCTTGTGAGGCCCTCTTGGGTACAATACCCCCTACCATGTGCCCCATTTCTTTTTTGTAGAAAAAGGCTTTATTCTCCTAGGCCTTCCCTGAGTGCCAGACTCAAGCAGTTACTAATCAGGGAAGTGAGGGAATGCAGAAACAAAGGAAAAGCAGTCAAGCAAGAAAAGTAATGATAGCTTAAACAATAGTTCGGCGATAAAACAGAGTCCTAGTTCCTCTTCAACGGGTATATATAATGATCTGACCCATATCTTTGAGCTGTTCTGCAGAAACTAAGACCCCCCCCCCCACCCAAGAGGAGGATGGTGATTACATGCAGACTGGTTGGAACCAAAAGGCTGATGATTAAGATTCCCCAAACCTCTCCCTGTTACCCCACCACCAACCAAACAGAAGGAAGTCCACAAGTTGCAACACTTACTCCAAATGTTGCCTTTAGAAACCCTTCCCTGAAAGGAATCAGGGTGGTCAGGTCTTTGGAGCACAAGCTGCCCTTCACCACAGCCCAGTGACAGTTGATTGACTTTGCTATGAGGTGGCCAATGGACCCAAGTTCAATTTGGTAACGGGAACAAGGATGTGAGTGTGAGTGAGGGTTTGTGCTCCAGAAGGGGAGGGCCAAGGGCACTGAGGAGGAATCAGCGGGGTCTCCTCTGAGGGCAGCAGATCCTGGGAAGAAGGCTGCCGGAGACCCAAGAGGCTGGCTTTCTCCCTAGCTTTGGCTCTCTAACCCGTTCACTGTAACAATGAAGCCCTAGACCTTACCCAGCATGGGGAACAGGGGAGGCAGAGGCAAGGAGGCCTGAGAAGCATTCAGGGAGGAGACCCCAGCTCCAAAATGAGGCATGACCCTGCCTTGAACTGGCTCCATGGGCCTCAGCTGGGCCAGCTGAGTGGCATTTGGGGCCTTGGTGGCCAGACTCCAGTGGCTTGGAAGTTCAGGGGTTGAACCCCTCCTAGGAGGAAGGCTACAGAGTAAAGCATGGGAGCATTCAGGAGGGTCTCCACTCACAGTCTGGGTGCCCCAAACACAGAGGGCACCTTAAATGGGGGTGGAGCGAAAGTATACTGGGTGAAACACATGTGTCACTAGAAGATTCCCTAGGAAGGCATCACAGTGGAGACAGTCCAGCTGGAGACGTAACTAGGCATTAACCTTGCAAAGTGACACAGCAGTTGTGATATCGTGATGTGATATTGTGATATAATGAGAAATATGTCTTTGGTCCTCAGCCCCAGTTCCTGGCACAGAGCTCCTAAAACCCTTGTAACTTCCTGAGTGAGAGGGGCGAGAGGAGTGTATTTTGTTATTTATAACAACCCCTTACCAACCACACCTGAGTTTATGCTAGCGTGGTGGCTCTTGTGGGCTCCTGGATAGTTTCAAGATGGGGCTGGTTGCCAAGGAAAAACCATGTGATTAGAGGGTTGGAACTTTCAGCCCCACCTCCCAACTCCCAAGGAGGGGGAGGGGAGAGGGGCTGGAGGTTGAGTTAATAACCAGTGGCCAATGATTTCATCAGTCGCGTCTCCACAGTGGAACCTCCATAAACCCCCTGAACAACAGGGTTCGGTGAGCTTCCTGGTTGGTGAACACATCCGCATGCCAGGAAGGTAGTGCCCCCAACTCCGCGGGACAGAAACCCCTGAGCTCAGCACCCTTCCGGTCCTCACCCTATGCCCCTCTTCATCCGCTATCCATCTGTGTCTTATATAATGTTCTTTATAATAAGCTAGGAACCATAAATAAAGTGTTTCCCTGATTCTATGAGCCATTATAGCAAATTATCACACCTGAGAAGGGGGTTGTGGGAACCCTCAATTTTGCAGCCAAGTCGGAGAGAAGTGCAGGTAACTCGGGCACCCACTACTTGTGATTGGTAGCTGAAGTGGGGGGCAGTCTTCTGGGCCTGAGCCCTTAACCTGTGGTGTCTGCACTAACCCCAGGTAGTGTTAGAACTGAATTAAATTGTAGGACACCCAGCTGGTGTCCACAGACAACAGGGGAATTGCTTGGTGCGGAAAACCCACACATTTGAGTCAGAAGCGTTGTGAGCAGAACAGATCATAGTAGTAGTAACAGTACGAGCCTTTATCCCAGGAGAGGCCCTAAGGGAGCGTGTGCTGTGAGTCTAGGAAGCCATGAGCTCCCTGGGGCCGTAGCCATGTCTTTATCACGTCAGCAACCAGTGCTTTGATGCACTGCCTCCACCATCCCCTTCCCCCACAACACACACACACACACACACACACACACACACACACACACACACACACACACGGTCTCTGCTGTGCTCAGTGCTTCCTGTACGACACTTGAGTCCATCCTCATGACAATCTGGTGAGGAAGGTACTGATATTACCTCCATTCTACAGGTGAGAATCTGAGGACTAGAGAAGCGACGGAGGTCCCCATCAGAGAGAGGCACACCACAAGCTGATCCCAGGGGTCCACCTCCAGAGCCCCTGCTCTAACGAATGCATTATGCTGACCAGAGCATTCCTTTTTTTTTTTTTATTTTATTTAAAAAAAATCTTTTATACAGCAGGTTCTTATTAGTTACCTATTTTATACATGTTAGTGTATACATGTCAATCCCAATCTCCCAGTTCATCCCACCCCC
>NW_006793169.1:297540-317387 GCF_000442215.2 Lipotes vexillifer
ATGCGTTAATCAATATTTGTTTTTCTCTTTCTGACTTACTTCACTCTGTATGACAGTCTCTAGGTCCATCCACGTCTCTACAAATGACCCAATTTCGTTCCTTTTTATGGCTGAGTAATATATGTACCACATCTTCTTTATACATTCATCTGTCAATGGGCATTTAGGTTGATTCCATGATCTGGCTATTGTAAATAGTGCTGCAACGAACACTGGGGTGCATGTGTCTTTTTGAATTATGGTTTTCTCAGGGTATATGCCCAGTAGTGGGATTGCTGAGTCATATGGTAATTCTATTTTTAGTTTTTTAAGGAACCTCCATACTGTTCTCCATAGTGGCTGTATCAATTTACCTTCCCACCAACAGTGCAAGAGGGTTCCCTTTTCTCCACACCCTCTCCAGCATTTGTTGTTTGCAGATTTTCTGATGATGCCCATTCTAACTGGTGTGAGGTGATACCTCATTGTAGATTTGATTGGCATTTCTCTAATAATTAGTGATGTTGAGCAGCTTTTCATGTGCCTCTTGGCCATCTGTATGTCTTCTTTAGAAATGTCTATTTAGGTCTTCTGCCCATTTTTGGATTGGGTTGTTTGTTTTTTTGATATTGAGCTGCATGAGCTGTTTATGTATTTTGGAGATTTGCCTGTTGCTTCGTTTGCAAATATTTTCTCCCATTCTGAGGGTTGGCTTTTGGTCTTGTTTACAGTTTCCTTTGCTGTGCAAAAGCTTTTAAGTTTCATTAGGTCCCATTTGTTTATTCTTGTTTTTATTTCCATTTCTCTAGGAGGTGGGTCAAAAACCATCTTGCTGTGATTTATGTCAAAGACTGTTCTTCCTGTTTTCCTCTAAGAGTTTTATAGTGTCCGGTCTTACATTTAGGTCTTTAATCCATTTTGAGTTTATTTTTGTGTATGGTGTTAGGGAGTGTTCTAATTTCATTCTTTTGCATGTAGCTGTCCAGTTTTCCCAGCACCACTTATTGAAGAGACTGTCTTTTCTCCATTGTATATCCTTGCCTCCTTTGTCATAGATTAGTTGACCATAGGAGCGTGAGTTTATCTCTGGGCTTTCTAGCCTGTTCCATTGATCTATATTTCTGTTTTTGTGCCAGTACCCTATTATCTTCATTACTGTAGCTTTGTAGTATAGTCTGAAGTCAGGGAGTCTGATTCCTCCAGCTCCGTTTTTTTTCCCTCAAGATTGCTTTGGCTATGCGGGATCTTTTGTGTCTCCATACAAATTTTAAGATTTTTTTGTTCTAGTTCTGTAAAAAAAAGCCATTGGTAATTTGATAAGGATTGCACTGAATCGGTAGATTGCTTTGGGTAGTATAGTCATTTTCACAATATTGATTCTTCCAATCCAAGAACATGGTATATCGCTCCATCTGTTTGTATCATCTTTAATTTCTTTCATCAGTGTCTTATAGTTTTCTGCATACAGGTCTTTTGTCTCCCTAGGTAGATTTATTCCTAGGTATTTTATTCTTTTTGTTGCAATGGTGAATGGGATTCTTTCCTTAGTTTCTCTTTCATCTGACAGGCTGTCAGATGAAGCAGGACAGCACAGGGGGGCCACCATGGACAGATGTTCATAGCAGGCTCGAGCACGGACGTGCAGCAAGAGAGAGCCTTCTACGACAGAAGAGTCCTGTCAGGGGGAGGTAAGCTGGGCCAGACGTGAAACTCTTGGGACACAGAGGGGAGAGGCGGGTCTGCATTTCATCCCGTAGAATATGGGAAGCCCTGAAGTTTCTGAGGGAGCAGCACAGGGAAGGGGTGTTTCCAGAAGGTGAATTTGGCTGTGAGGTGTGGTTTGGGGGCCATGATGTTGGTGTCGGTAGTGCTTCCAACTTTCTTATCATTATCATCCACGAAAGAGAAAATTTAATTTATTTAAGTATGAATTCATTTAAATTTAAATTAAATACTAAGGAATAAGATGGGAAGGGAAGGTGGAGCTTTGGAGGGCCACAACCATTGTAATATCTAAGATTTTTTTCATCCCCCAAGAAGACATTGAGAATGTGTGGTGTGAGGGGGCAGATCTGAGAGACACTGTGATGCATGAATTGATTCAACTTGGTTGATCTAGGAGGGGAAAGGGCAGGAGGGAGGGGGGCAAAATCAGCAAGGTCTCCACAGCTCCCTGCCTGAGTCACCTAAGAGAAAGCTGACAGAAAATCAGCAGGTTCCCTAAGTGATGGCCGGAAGTATGGGTTTTGCAATTATCTCAAGGAAGCACAGGAGCCAGTATTTCGTCTCCTAAATTCAGCCCTTTGGTGGTTGCATGTGGCGCAGGAAGGGCTCTCCTGTGCTCTAGAAGCTGACACGGGGAGAGTACTGCAGGCCCAGCCACTGCCCCAACCTGCCCCTGGTCCCACCTTCCCTGCTCACTCAATCTCGGCCGGTCCAGCCGTTGCCCCTCTGGGAAAGCAGACCCACACTCCGCCCTGCTCTGTGCTGGGCAGCTGACCACTAAGGGCAGCATCCACATTTAGAAACCCACCCCCAGGCAGGAGCACTACTGGGGGCCCATATGCCACATGCTTGAATGTCTAAAGGTTATAAATCAAGCTAAGAAACTGCAAAATGATATATAGCCTCGCCTACCGCTTTGACAAATACACGTTCATATCAACCCGGAAGGCCAAGCCCAGCCTCAGAACTCTGACTCCTGGGAGCTCTGGCTGGGACATGGCAGGGCAGGGAGAGTGGGCCCAGCTCCGGAGCTGCCCTTTTACCACCCACAGCAGCAGCCGGCACAGAGAAGAGCCTGGCGTGTGCCGGTGGACACCCCTGCCCACTATCTGAGCTCTATCCAAAGCCATCTTTAAGGCAGCCCTCAGCCCCCTCTTAGCACCGGGGGGAAGCGGGGGACAGGGAGGGGAGAGGGGAGGGGAGGGGGGAGGGGAGGGGGGACCCCGCATGCACAGTACAGCCCCCACCCCACCCCCCGGGCTCGCCTAGGGAGGAGGCCCGGGCAGGTCCCGAGGTGGGCTCCGGGCTGTGTGGACATGATTCTGGGTCCCAGTACCCAAGTGTGGCCTAGAAGGGAAATCTCAGGTGGGCACGTCCTCTTGGCCCACAGACCACGCCCTGAGTGCAGGTGAGTGATCACACACAGGACCCCCTGCCTTAGCCTATGGCCACTGCTCACAGTGGGCCCTCATCTTCTGCCTTCGGGTTGGTTCAGCCAATGAAGGTGCCAGCGGGTCTCAGAAGGCTGGAGGAGATAGAGAGGAACTGATTCTCTCCCGCAGCCCTCCCTGCAGGCTTCATGGGCCCATCCTCTCCTGGACGCCAGGGCTCCCCTGTAGGGCACCCCCTTCCCAGGGCTCTGGCTCTTTTCCAGATTCTGGGAACTGCTCCCTCCTCTTGCCCTCCACCCCTAACCTGGTGAAGCCTCCACACTCTTCCAGCCCTCAAGGCTTCACTGCCAGCTTGCTGGTTTCCTTTAACCCTGCCCACCCCTTTGTGAACAGACCTTCATTAAACTCTCCACTGTTCCCCCACTGTTACTGTAGCTTTTCGCAGTGCCTCCCCGCTGGGGTCTGGGTGGATGGCCGCCCCCAGGCAGACACTCAGGTGTCCCAGCTTTCTCTGGTTCCACCGGTGGCTGTCTCCCTCCTTCACTTCTCACGATACCTCCACTTTTTTTTTTTTCTAATTGGAGCATAGTTGATTTACAATGTTGTGTTCGTTTTAGGTGTACGGCAAAGTGACTCAGTTATACATATACATATATCCATTCTTTTTCAGATTCTCTTCTGATATAGGTTATCACAGAATATTGAGTAGAGTTCCCTGTGCTATACAGTAGGTCCTTGTTGGTTATCTATCTTATGTATAGTAGTGTGTGTATGTTAATCCCAAACTCCTGATTCATCCGTCCCCCCAACATTTTCCCTTTGGTAACCATTGTTTGTTTCTGAAATCTGTGAGTCTGTTTCTGTTTTGTAAATAAGTTCATTTGTATCATTTTTTAAAATTAGATTCCACATATGAGTGATATCATATGATATTTGCCTTTCTCTGTCTGACTTACTCTACTCAGTATGAAAATCTCTAGGTCAATCCATGTTGCTGAAAATGGCATTATTTCATTTTTTTTATGGCTAATATTACATTGTATATATGTACCCCATCTTTTTTTTTTTTTTTTTTTTTTTTTTAGTTTATTTATTTTTGTCTGCGTTGGGTCTTTGTTGCTGCACGTGGGCTTTCTCTAGTTGCAGCGAGCGGGGGCTACTCTTTGTTGCGTTGTGAGGGGTTCTCATTGCGGTGGTTTCTCTTGTTGCAGAGCACGGGCTCTAGGTGTGCAGGCTCAGTAGCTGTGGTGCACGGGCTTAGTTGCTCTGCGGCATGTGGGATCTTTCCAGACCAGGGCTCAAACCTGAGTCCCCTGCATTGGCAGGCAGATTCTTAACCACTGCACCACTGGGGAAGCCACACATCTTCTTTATCCATTCTTTCTAGGCCTTAGCTTAACCCCCATCAACTCAGACCTGGACCATGGCTGCAGTGGCCAGCTAGCGTCCCGCATCCATTCTTAGCTGCTCCAGCCTCCTCCTAGCAGGCACACACACACACACACACACACACACACACACACGCTGCTCGCATTCCGCTGCCCTCCTGTTATCCGTGAGCACCCTCCTCCCTGATCCCTCCTTCCCTCCCACCCGCTGGGCTCACCCCCTGCGCATCTTTCCTGACTCATTGCGAGCATCGCCTCCTTAATGAAGGTGTCACTGCCAGCTTGCTGGTTTCCTCTCTCTGGATGGAACTGACCACTCAATTCTCCCGGTCAGCAGAGATGCCCTACATTGCTTCTGTGATACTTGACTGCACTTAGTCATTTCTCTGTTTCCCTTGTAGACTGTTAGCTTCCTGGGAACACTCTGTTGTGTCAGGCGGAGTGACCGAATGCACACCCTTCCCAGCAAGGGTGGCTCCTTGGCCTTCGTCCTCCCAGGCTCCTTGGGGCCACACTTCCCTGGTGCCCATGGCCAGACCCTGCTGCTCGCACCCCACGGCTCCCCTTCCTTCCAGCAGCTCTCCATAATTTAACATCTTGATGTGAGGATTTCATTAACACTGGTCTCCCCGAGCAGAGCATTGACACTCCAAGGACTGTGGCTGTCTTGCTCACTGCTGGGTCCCCAAATGCCACGGATGCTGCCTCACACATAACAGCTCCAAAACACACCATACTTGTCTTATGAATGAAAGTGAAAGTATTTTGGTTGGAGAACCTAACCTACTTTGTGGTCACTTCCTGACCATCCTAACAAACTCCTTGGATGTAATTCAAAAGAATCCGTGATGACGTTACACCCCTCCTTTACCTTCCATCTCTACAGTTTGAATTAAAAATCAGTATCATGCTGGTGAGGATGTAAACTGATGCAGCTGCTGTAGAAAAAAGTGTGGGAGTTCCTGAAAAAACTAAACATAGAACTACCAATGTGACCCAGCAATTCCACTTCTGGGTATATACCCCAAAGAATTGAAAACAGGGTCTTGAATAGATGTTTGCACACACATGTTCATGGCAGCATTATTCCCAGGAGCCAAAAGGTAAAAACAACCCAAATGTCCATTGACAGATGAATGGCAATTAAACAAGATGTGATATATTCATACAATGGAATATTATTTGGCCTTACACACTACAACATGGATGAACCTTGAAGGCATAATTCTAAGTGAATAAGCCAGTCACAAAAAGACAAATACTGTATGATTCCACTAACATGAGAAACCTAGAGCAGTCAAATTCATAGAGACAGAAAGTGGAATGGTGGTTGCAGGGGGAAGCAGGAGTAAAGAGTTATTGTTTCGGGACTTCCCTGTGGTGCAGTGGTTAAGAATCTGCCTGCCAATGCAGGGGACACGGGTTTGATCCCTGGTCCAGGAGGATCCCACATGCCGCAGAGCAATTAAGTCTGTGCACCACAACTACTGAGCCTGTGCTCTAGAGCCCGCAAGCCACAGCTACTGAAGCCCGCATGCCTAGAGCCCGTGCTCCGCAACAAGAGAAGCCACCGCAATGAGAAGCCCGCGCACCGCAGCGAAGAGCAGCCCCTGCTCGCCACAACCAGAGAGAGCCCGTGCGCAGCCAAAAATAAATAAATAAATTTATTTTTTTCAAAAAAGAGTTATTGTTTCATTGACAATTTAGGAAGATGAAAAAGTTCTGGAGATGTATGCTGGTGACGATTGCACAACGTGAATATTCTTTCGCCACTGAACTATATGGTTAAAATGGTACATTTTATGCTATGTATGTTTTAGCCCAATCTTTTAAATTTTAATTTAAAAAAATCAGCATTGCACTCATTCTCCTAACAAATGGAGGGGAAACCCCAGGCCTCTGGAGGTTCTCCTAACCAGGACACACCAGCGAACCAGGCAGCTCGGAGCTTAGACCAGATATTTTTGTTTCAACTGATCCCTGGGATTATTAGGAAGCTGCTAGATTTTTAATCTTTTCTTTTTCCAGACTGAAAAGGTCATCTGAGGGGTATCTAGTCTTAGGCAAATTCCTCTCTAGCAATTATTTTTAAATGTCAGTCCACAAGGAAGCCCCTCTTCGAAAAACGAGTTAGGAAGAGAAGACAGGGATGCAGCGCATACCCTACAATTGTTAACGGGCATCTTGTTGGCGTGGCCTGCTGAGCGTGCGTGGCTCCTTTTTAGAGGGGCGTGTTAGGCTGGGCCGGCATTAGGGCCGGTTGAGCCCAGGCTCTGCTTTGGACCAGGTGTCTGGCACAGGGCTGCCCCCAAGGAAGGCGGGCTTTCTCTTACTCACACAGAGCCATGTATGTGCTGTCTGCAGGCCTCCTCCCTCAGAGACACAGCCACCCCCTGGCCAGTGCCTCTGCGCAGGAGTGAGGGGCTGGATGGAATGGAGACCCTCAGGAGGACCTGCAAGGAAGGCTTCTTGCCTCTAAACCATCTGCAGATGCTCCAGGGATTATGGATTATAGCAATCATTGGAACCCCAGGCGGTGGGAAGCTCCCTCCTCTGATGGCCCCATCCAGCCTGCTTGTCCATGTTGCAGCAAAAATAGAAATGAGACTTTTCTGATAAACAAGGAAAATAAGGAAACGGTGAACAGGCTGGGGAAACAGCATAAACAGGCCTGAAAGAGTTAAGCCATCTTGGTTATTGTTTAGCTGTTACTACTAACAAACACTTGTAGCTAGACTTGTCCTTCACGAAGCTGATTACTCTCTGACTCCATACAAATTACCCGTTGCACCTGGCCTTTCTTCTCCCCCTACACTCCCTTGTAGCACTCTTCATTTCAGAAAGGAGTTCACAGGCCGATAACTTCAGGGACACCAGACCCGGGTGCTGAGCCGCCTGATGCCAGCTTTGGCCATGAATTTGCAGAAGAAAAGAAATGCAAGACCTTCACTACTTTTGATCCTTATCATATACCAGCTTTGGCCATGAATTGCAGAAGAAAAGAAATGCAAGACCTTCACTACTTTTGATCCTTATCATATACCAGCTTTGGCCATGAATTGCAGAAGAAAAGAAATGCAAGACCTTCACTACTTTTGATCCTTATCATATACCCCTTCGAGCCGAGCCCCACGTGTAAAATCTTCATCGATTCCCGAAGGAGGCGGGCACAGTTCTTGAGGCGTTAGCCTACTGTGTCTTCCCTTTGCCTGGCAAGGAAAATCAAAAGCCTCTCTATTTCTTATCTTCCAGGTCTCTGTCTCCGTATTTTTATTCGGCATCGGTGCACAGGGAGCCAGATTGGCAACAGCCAGGACTCCACGAGTTGCAAAGATTCTTATTTATGAGTTCATGTGTGTGTACCTCACCGTGTGCTCCCCTTGTCCTATTTCATCCAAGTGACGTCTAGACATCCAGAAAAGCCCTGCAGGGGAGAAAAGGTGCCCAGAAGACCAGCTGCTCTGGGGGGAGGGCTTGGGAAGGAGGAGTAGCCCCCTCCCTTGGCTTTGGTGACCGAGATCTTGACAGCTGATGTGTAAGAGCCTCAGGTCTTACCGCACCTGCTGGAGGTGACACCTCCTTCCCCTGCGGCTTTCCCTAAAGTCAGGGTCTTTCCCAGCCTCAGAAGCTCACTCAGGCAGGGGCAAGGGACTGTCCTCATCCTCCACACTCTGGGCGACACCAGAAGTTGCAGGGATCAGGATACAGGAAGTCCAGTTTGCTCCTCAAACGTGGCTTGAGGATGGAGCACCCTGACTGAGGCCGCAGCCTGTTGGATGATTCTACTCAGAGCTGGGTTTTCTGGGAACGTGGCATGATTTCACCTGCCAGCCCTGAGAGCTAGCTCCTGGCTTTCCTGGCTTTCTCCCAGAGGAGGAGGGCGTTTTAATGAGGCTTTCACTTTCGCATGCGACATCACAGAGGAAACCCAAGTTCTGCCCCCAGTTGTTCTGTGGCCATCACTTAACCCCCTGGACCCCAGGCTCTTCTTCTGTAAACTGAAAGTCCTAACCAGGTGATGGCTCAGGCTCCTGCCACAACATCAGCCTCCGTCAGAAAGTTACAATGTGTTATTCAGAAGATCACCCACACCCAGACACACACAGCTGCCCTACAACACTGTGCATTGAGGCAGGGTCACGTTGTGACTTTTGAGAATGCTGGGCACTTTTGCCTTCGTGGGCCCTTCCACCAGAAAAACAATATTTAAAAAGCATACAACTGTGGTGGTATAAAGATGAATATATTAATATTATATGTTAACATTTTCTCCTACCTAAAATTTTATTTTTTTCTTCTGACTTTAAAATAACATCTTATCAGGGGCCCCTAGGAGTATTCTTTGTGAGCCCTAAACACGCCTGCTCTGCCTAGTGGCCCAGCACTGGGGGACATGCGGATTGAGGTGGGTAAGAAAGAGACCCAGCTAGGAGAGTGGGCCTACCTCAGTAGCTATGTGACCTGGACCAGTCACCTCACCTCTCCGCGCCTCAGTTTCCCGATCTGGGCATAATAATAGTACCTACTTCACGGAGTTGTGAGGAATGAAGTCACATCGTGTCTGTAAGTACCCTGAGTAGAATGGTGCCTGGCACAGAAGTCACTAGAAGTTGTTTGTTGTCATTAATGCTGTTGTTTGTCAACCTTGTTCCAGTCGCCTTGCTGGCCCTCTGCATCTTACCCGACCCTCTAGAAGAAAGGCAAGGGGACCAAGGATGTCTTGCTTGGACTTCCTGGAGCACATACAGCTAATTTTAGAGCTGCTTATTCACGGAAATGTTATTGAATTTCAGAAAACTCTTTGGTGGCATTACCCAAAACAAGCCCTCGAGGGCACCAGAACCCCTAGCTGTGCAGCATTCCATCGGGGCAGGAGGAAGAGGCAGGGGCTGTCATCTGTCGCCTGCTCTCTTCTCCTGCTCGGCAGATGTCAGACCTCAGGGAACTGAGTGGGAGGCTTTGAGTCCTTGTAAAATGCAACGGCCTCTGGGATAAATTAATGTCCTAATTCCCTAACAGTCACACGAGGGAGGCCTGACAGCTGGGTTTTTCTAAGGGGCCGTGAGCCTGTATGTGCCAGGGCTTTACATACATTATCTCGTTTAATCCTGACAGCAACCCCAGATGGATGGATTACTATCCCCATTTCACAAACCAGCAAACAGAAGCTCAGAGAGGGTCGCTGACTTGCCCACAAGTCACCCCTACTTCTTCCTGCCTCCCCAGGAGAATGTTTGCACCTGAGAGGAGCTCAAGAGCGAGATAAAGGGGAGATGGAGACCCGCCTGCCTGGGTCTCTCTGGCCGGAGGCCCATCAGCGGCCATGCTCCGGGCCTCAGTTTCTCCACCTGCACAGGGCGGGCGTGGGCGCCGTGTCTCATGCATCCTGCCTGGTGGGTGCAGATGGCTGGCTCCCTTCCCCGCCCCCTCCCCTCTGTGGCATTCCTCCTGTTCCGGCCACCACTCCTCCCCAACCCGCCGAAGCAGGGAAGCTCCTTTGGGGCAAGTCTGCAAGGGAGCTTGCCAGGCGTTAAACTGTCACTGCATTGGCAAGCAGGGGGCCCCCTCAGAACCCCAAATTCCCAGCCAGGCACGGGATGGCAGAGCCGGGGGTTCCTTTTCTGTGTGGACGCTCCAGCCCTGCCACCCACCCTCCCCCTGCCCCCCGCCCACGCAGCTCTTATTTTTTTCGGAAAGGAAAGTTGGCAGTAGCGGTGCTGGGCCTCCGTGAATGAAAACAGCTTAATCACACTCAGGTCCTTTTCTCAACAGCCCTCTCCACTCACTTCCTTCCAGCTCTTTTCTCCTGGGGATAATTAGTGACTCGGAGCCAGCTGGGCTTCTCTGACTGTGAGGGGGAAAATCAGGGACCCCTGGGGGAGGGCTGTGTCTGAGGGAACCCAGTGCAGGAGCAGCAGGAAGCAGCCCTGGGATCAGGCCCCAGAGGGCCGAGGGGAGGACGCAGTCTTACCTCCAAAGGCGGGCCTCATGGTGAAATCATGGTCATCCACTCTGAGAAGTGGCTGAGGTTTTCCCTTTCGGATTTTGGTCACATCAAGGTTCTTCTTATATAGGTGACTGCAAAGGCAAGCAAGAAACTGTTTTCCGTCAGCCCACCAAGACATCGTGTGAGAAGATCTGGGGAGATGACTTCCTGCAGGGTCTACGTGTTACTCACGTTTTCGCCCATCCTACCATCTCTTTCTCCACTGAAGGGAGGTCGAGAGATAAAGGGTACCCCCCACCCCTTACCTCCACCACCCCAGGCCCACACAGGTGGGCTGGCCCGAAGACCTGGCCCTTCCAGAGGCTTCCTAAAGTAGATCCCCCCCGAGGCAGGACACCACCCTACCTTGGCAAGCTCCTAACTGTCTTGCCCAAAGTCACGATTGGATGACCAACGGTTGGGTCTAATGGTGGAGAATTATGCTGGGTCTTTTTTTTCCTGTTAAAATATCTCTTCAGTGTTGTTATAGTATTGGTTTTGCGATAAGAAAAATTCTTAGGGACTTCCCTGGTGGTCCAGTGGGTAAGACTCCACGCTCCCAACGCAGGGGGCCCGGGTTCGTTCCCTGGTCAGGGAACTAGATCCCGCATGCAGCAACTAAGACCCGGCACAGCCAATATAAATAAATAATAAATAAATAGTTTTGAAAATCAATATACCAAAGTGGCATATTTTAAAAAATAAAATTCTGAGACAAATGTAGTTAAAGTTTTAAAAGGCTGTGTTACCCTAGGCAGACCTGATGCTCTTTACATCTGTCCAGTTGGCAGCTGTCTGAAGAATCCACCCTGGTGGAGAGAGCCTCAACCCTCGGGAGAACAGACAGTTCACAGCCAGCGGGCATCAAGGCCACAGCTGGGTACAGATAAGACTCTGCGCTCCCAATGCAAGGGGACTGGGTTCAATCCCTGGTCGGGGAACTAGATCCCGCATGCATGCCACAACTAAGAGCCCGCGTGCTGCAACTAAAATATCCCACATGCTGCAACTTAGACCCAGCACAGCCAAAATAAACAAATAAATAGAAAGTGCCATAAATATATCATAGAGCAGGGTAAAGAAGAAGAGAGAGTTGGGTTGGGGTAGAGGGTGATCAGAGAAGCCCTCTGAGCCCTGGAAAGGTTGAGTCATGAGAGGAGCTGAAGAAAGTGCATTCTGAGAGAGGGAAGAGCAAGTGCAAGTGTCCTGAGGTGAGTGTGGCTTGTGTGTGGAACAGGAGGAGGAAAGCAGTAAGAAAGGAGGTGGGAGACAAGGCCAGGGACTAGATCCCAAGGTCCTCAGGGGTATATACTGAGTGGGGAAACCCATGGGAATTCTGAGCAGGGGAGTCAAAACGTCTGGTTTAACACCTGGGAAGATCACTCAGGTAGAGGAGACTGTGGGAGGGCAGAGAAGAAATGGGAAACCATTAGGAGACTTCTGCTGAGAGAACATGGTGCCTGGGTTAGGGCGGTAAGGGGTGGAGCTGTAGAGAAGTGATCAGAAAGGCTTTGCTGATGGATTGGGTATGGGGTATGGGGGAAACAAAGAGGCAGGGATGGCCCAGGTTCACGACGAGCGCCTTGGTGAATGGTGGGGCATTCGCTGAGATGGTAAAAACTGGAGGAGTGGCATGTTTGTGGGGATGACAGTGCATCAAATTCTTAGAAGCCGTCTTGATGTCCAGACGCCTGTGAGACACCAGGTAGGAAGTGCAAATAGGGTGGGTGCAACTCAGAAGACAGTAGCAGTAGCAGTGTTTTCACTTCCTTCGGCCTTGTAGGTTCTGGGGGTCCCTGGGGGCTCAGCAGATGTGCCTGACCCTCCTTCTCCCAGAGCCCTTTGACTCTGCCCTCAACACCCTGGCCTGGCTTCCTCAGCTTGTCCCCTTCTCACTTCTCATTCTCATCAGCATTCAGACTGATTCGAGTCTCTCTCACCTCGAACCAAAATGAAGCAGAAAATCTGTCCGGACCCCACGTCTCTTCACGCAAAATTAATTGAAAAGTGATGGCGGGACAGTGGTGGTAGTTATACTCTTCTTTGAACATTTCCTTTTTTAAAAAAAACATCTTTCCCCGCCTCTCAATAAATCAATAACTTTCCCAAAGAGCTGCTGCCATTCCTCACTCCTGAGCACTTCTTGCCCCACTTGTGCCTGAGCCGAGGCCTTGAAGGTGCACTTGCCAAGGGTCAGGGAGGACCAGCCTCTGCTGGAAACCACGTCTTCCAGGACAGGGTGCTTGGTCCTCCTCCCACCTCCACTGCAGCCTTGCCTTCCTCCTCGGCCTGTCCCTAGATGTCAGCATCCCCAGAACCCTGTCTCAGCTGCCTCCTCTTCCCTCGTGACACTCCCTTTGGCAGTGGCTTCAACTGTCATTCACTTACTGATGATCCCTAAATCTATGTCCCTTGCTCTACACCTTTACATCCTACTGTCTAACAGATTATCCCCAGTTGGGTATCCTATAGGCATTTAAACTCAACACGTCCATAGTTTGGGACCCGCTGAGTGGGAGGTGACCCAGCTGAAGGACAGGTGGGCGTTATATGAAACGCGCGGAAGTGTAGGAGGGGTGAGGCTGAAATGGACAGAGTGCGGCTGCAGGGACTCAGGCAGGGACAGCCTTGAAGATCCTGTTAAGATTTTTATCTTTACCCATGGGACTTCCCTGGCGGTCCAGTGGTTAAGACTCCCCGCTTCCATTACAGGGGCCGCGGTTCCATCCCTGGTCAGGGAACTAAGATCCCGCGTGCTGCGTGGCCAAAAAAAGAAAAACAAATTTTTTTTTTAAATTTTTATCCAAAAGCCAAGGAAAAAGAGGAAGGGTGTTGGGCACTTGGAGAAAGAAGCTATGATCACATATGCTTTTGGACAAACCCGTTGCAGCTGCACACTCCGAGGACGAGAGGCCAATGGCTTCTTCCTGGAGCTGGAAGGTGGGACCTAAGTTCCCTAGAAACACGTGTGGTCATGGAGGGGCCCTTCCAAGGAGCTTCCGCCCTCCCGGGTCTCTTCCGCAAGAAGTGGAGCCGGACCAGGCCCCGCTCCCCGCGTGGCGACTGCTGGGGGGCCGTATATGGAAGCCCCAGCAGAGACACGCCGGGAACGTGGAAGCAGAGCTCAGCCTGAGGGCTTAGCCGATCACAGACATTAAATTGTGAGAGCAGCCCTGGCTCGCGGGGAGCAAATCCCTCCCGGTCAGCACAGTTTCTCAGTTGAGAGGGGAGGATTAGGGGAAGGGAAGTTCCCGCATGCCAGCACCCTGGAGAGAGGGAGAAGATTGAAATCCCAGTGCCATTAATAAGGACCCAGAATTTTTCTTACGGGTCCAGTTATTTGATAACACAGGCCGCTGATATCCTGATCCTTGGGCTATTGGTGTAAGCTGGATGCCCTGCATCCATCCTCCACAGGAGATGGCGGCCACTGCCCCATCCCGGACTCCAGGGGCTCAGCTCTCCCACCCCAGACTCCAGGGGCCATATGCCGAGCCCCAGCCCCACGGTCGGGCTGCCAGAACTTTCACGGAACCTCAAACCCAGCTTTGTCGGGGTGTGGAGTGGGGAGAGAAGAAAAAGCGTTCACTGTGCCTTTGAGAAGCAGGGCTGGTGAGCTGCAGTCAACACATCATTCCAGTGGGTTTCAGTTGGAGAAATCAGGTTCAGAAAGATCAGGAAACACAGCCACACAGCCAGGGAGCTGCAGAAGCAGGGCCTGAACCTGCCTGAACCTGGTTTCTCCTGACTTCCCAACCCCACTTCCTTCCGCAGATCCCTAGGGAGGGTAAGGGTCACTGGGTAGCAGGAGAGCAAAGCGGCTCCCGGGTCCAGCACTGGAACCATGATGCCAAAGGAGAGGAGGATGGCCAAGGGCAGGTGGAACCAAAGGGGCAGCAAATGGGAAGGAAAGATGAAAGGGGACCTCAGGTTTCGGGACCAGGAGGGGCCACACAGTGTGATCAGGGCAGAGCCCAGACTCCCAGATCTTGGTGTATTTTCAGATCTCAAGGGAGAAGGGCGACTCTTTGCAGGAAAGCAGTCATGTGGTCAGGAGGCTGCCTTAGGCAGCAGGGCGGGGAATAAACCTGGGAGGCTGAGAGGCAGGAAGAACAGAACAAAACAAACAGCTAAGAGCAAACAGGCTCACTTGGCAGCAATTCAGTAAAGGGACACAAAGGATCAGAAAACCGGAAGCAGTTTTGAAAAAGCAGTTGCTGGACAGAATAATTGTTTTGTGAGGGTGTGTTGGCCAGGGTGACACAGGGAAGGTTGACAGGTTAGAAGTCCTCTCGGTGTGTGTGTGTGTGTGAACAGGACTTCTAAGAGAAGGAGCTACTCCACAGAGCTGAACTGCTCTAAGAGTGTAATGAGAAAGGTTCAGGTCATTTTATTTCTATTTATTAGCATAGCTTAACTCTTGTGTCAATAATGAAAATACCTTTTAGTCAGATGTTTGGCTGAAATTTTTCACAGACAGACGTAGCTCTATGACTGTCTGAGCGTGTACACGCCCTGGTGGATTACAGAAAGGCCTAGAAGCATGTTCCCTGATACATTTTCTCTATCCCTTTTCCCAGCTTCTGTTCAATAATTATTTTATATTCTTTGAATGTGTATGTTCATCTTTTCATCCACTTTAACACCTCATAGGATAGATTTCAAAAAGTTATATTCACCTCTAAGGGTCAAATTCAATCCATCCATAAACAGTATAAAGTTTCCTCAAAAAACTAAAAATAGAACTACCATATGATCCAACAATTCTACACTCAGGTATATATCTGAAGAAAATTAAAACACTAATTTGAAAAGATACGTGCACCTCAATGTCCATAGCAGCATTGTTTACAATGGCCAAAATGTGGAAGCAACCTAAGTGTCCATCAACGGATGAATGGATAAAGAAGGTGTGGTCTATATATACAATGGAATACTACTCGGCCATAAAAAAGAAAGAAAATTTGCCATTTGCAACAACATGGATGGACTTGGAGGGTATTATGCTAAGTGAAATAAGTCAGACAGAGAAAGACAAATACTGTATGGTATTACTTATATGTGGAATCTAAAAACCAAAACAAACCAGTGAATATTTAAAAAAACAGACTCACAGGTATAGAGAACAAACTACTGGTTACCGGTGGGGAGCGGGAAGGGGGAGGGGCAAAATAGGGCTTAGGAGATTAAGAGGTACAAACTACAATGTATAAAATAAATAAGCTACAAGGATACATTGTACAACACAGGGAATATAGCCAATATTTTATGATAACTATAAATGGAGTATAATGTATAAAAATTTAGAATCACTATGTTGTACACCTGAAACTAATACAATACTGTAAACCAACTATACTGCAATTAAAAATTTTTTTAAATAAATTCAGTCTGTCCACAAGCTCATGCAGGAGTCTGGGAATGAGACTGTGTCTTCTGAGAGTAACAGAGATGCTGTAACTGCCCAGGCTGCCAAGTGGAATCCCTGAGGGTCTCTGAGGGGCTCATGCTGAACCCCAGAACCATTATTAGAAAAGAGACAGGTTCAGACAATGATTTCCCTTCAGACCTAGTAAATCAGGATCCTAGGTTCTGGTCCTGTCAAGCTACTACCGAGCTATATGAATTACTCATGCTGACGTTTTAGCATCTGTAAAATAAGACAGTGTTTCCCCATGTGTGTTCTGTGGACTATGAATCCCACAAGATAGTCCAAAAAAAAGTGTTGCTCTTTTTCTTTTTTTTTAAAGAAAAACTGCATAATTTATCCTCCTCTTCAAGATTCACAACCTCTATTGGCATAATAAATGTTCTATAAGTTCTGCTATAAAGATATCTGTCTAAAATGGTCTAAACCAGGATTTCCCAACCTTCTTTGACCCTGGAACCCCCCTCGTCATACAACACCTATTCACATTTCACAGAATTAGAACTCAGGGGAATTGCTGGACCCCATGACCTCTGAAGTTCCTGCCAGTTCAACAGCCTAGGATTCTGGCTACATAACCAGGATGAGTCTTCAAGAGTGGTGCCTCTTTCCCAATATCCTGGACAATTTGTACCTGTTTGCTTTCTGACTGAGTAGAATTAGACTTCCCAGAGTATTTACATCTTCCAGAGCAGCAGTCTCCAAAGTAGGGGCACACCTGGAGGGCTCAGGATGCTCCACTGGGAGGCAAGAAGTAGAAATTGTAACTCTCATTTATAGCTAGTTTTTATCTAAAACTAAGGAAGCTTTGGGGCTTCCCTGGTGGCACAGTGGTTAAGAATCCACCTGCCGATGCAGGGGACACGGGTTTGAGCCCTGGTCCAGGAAGATCCCACATGCCGCGGAGCAATGAAGCCCCTGTGCCACAACTACTGAGCCTGCGCTCTAGAGCCCACGAGCCACAACTACTGAGCCCGTGCGCCACAACTACTGAAGTCCACGCGCCTAGAGCCTGTGCTCCGCAACAAGGGAAGCCACCGCAGTGAGAAGCCCGCGCACCGCAACAAAGAGTAGCCCCTGCTCAACGCAACTAGAGAAAGCCCGAGCGCAGCAACGAAGACCCAATGCAGCCAAAAATAAATAAATAAAATAAATAAATTTATTAAAAAAAAACAAAACTGTGAGAAACAAATGTTTAAAAAATTAAAAATAAAAAAATAAGGAAACTTTTCAGCTTTAATATACATATTTATAATAGTACGGGTATGTAATTTGTGTATATATATATGTATACACATCACGGGGTACGGTCTCAAAAAACTGTCACTGATAGCAGTACGTGATCAAAAAGGGAGACCACTGACCTAGAAAATGTGCCTCAAGATATTAGTTAATATTCATAATCACTAGTTCATGCAGTGCTTAGTAGAATGGAAAAACAGACATGTAACATGGCGTGTTACACATGGCGTGGATATCTTAGCTGCTTGCTCTTTTCTTCATGCTGAACAGGCCTAGAACACCGTGGTTCGTACATCAGTTCAAAACAAACGTATTAAGGAACTTCAATTTGTGATGTAATTATGTTAAGTGCAAATTCTGGGCCTAACCAGCTATTTCTGGGAAGTGTTTCCATTACATCATGAAATAGCCTTCACTGTTGTCCACATGTATATTTTTAATAACCTAGCAAATTTCAGACACCTTCTCCAAGATTCAAAACAGTACAATGAAACCTGATAGCATTATAAAATTGTTCCCAATGAAATAATTTAAAGAAGACAACTCCCAGTTACATTTTTTTCTTAATAAGTCAAACTACATTCCTATATACAGTTCCCTTCAAAAAAAAATTCTTTTTTTTTTTTTTAAAGTGAAAGCAGGCTTATTTAGAGAGATACATGCTCCATAGACAGAACGTGAGCCATCTCAGAAGGCAAGAGTGGCCCCAGGGCATGGGGTACTCTCGGAAAGTGAGAGCAGCCCTGAAATATGGGTTGGGTAGTTTGAAAAAAAAAAATTCTTGAGTGTAATTCCCTAGCAGGTCATCTATGGTCCCTACAGGATGTAATCCCAAGAAACTAAGCAGCACAATCTGAGAAGTACAATGATGCTTTACCCACTAAGTCTTCAACTGCCTGACTTAAATCAAAATGCTTTGGCTGAACACAGACATCAGAATGAAGGGCTCAGCCTAGTCTAGCTTCCCTCTCTCGCTGCTGGTGACACAATAGTGTATTTGTGCCCAGGGAGAGGCTGTGTTGAGTGAGGGCGAGGTCCTATCTACCCCCAGCTGGAAAACAGATTCCAATAGGACGGACGATCTAACCCCTAGCCCTCCCGGGAGCTGTCCCACTGTGTGTCACTGCCACCACGAGTCACCTCCCTTCCCTCCCGCCCACAACTTTACCTTGGCTTGGACGTTTCCAGCTGCCCTGTCCATCTCCTCTTCTTGGGCTTTCTGCTCTCCACAAGAACCATCAGGCAAAACAAGAACAAAATGAGTCTTGAAAAATAAGGCATCCTGTGAATGTCTGTGAGGCTGCAAGCTGCTTTCCAGTACCTGCAGCGGGGCAGATCCCCCCCAGGCTTAACCATTGACTCGGTCTTCTGCCTCGAGCCAGGGCAGCAAGGAGGGCATGGCTGGCCAGGCTGAGTTTCCCGATTAAATATTGATACTGATGCTTGTGCCACCCTACTTCCCACCCCCTCGGGCCATGACACAAACACCAAGGCTTTGCCTTCCCTGCTACTTAGTGATTGGCTATTAGTAAGTTGGTTCTCTGTGAAGGTCAGCTTCTGCTGAGTCCTAGAACAGCTTTGGCTAAAACTGTTATGTAAAAAAAAAAAAAATTAAATCTCTTGGACATGCCAGCTTTTTGCTGAGATCATTAATCCATCTCTCTGGCGACATAAAACCAGTCTGTCACATCCGCCAGGGAGCAGGTTGGATTCTGAGTGGATTTGCAGGGAAGACTTGTGCACACGGAGATGAGCACCTGAATGTGCCCCGGAAATGCTGAGTAAACACGCAAATGACCTGTTTCCACAGTTGCTTTATTTCTTGACCCAAGACCCTGTGCTTCACCTATGGCCAAGGGTGCTTGCTTTTCCCCCAAATACACATCTTTTTTTTTTCAATGAAAACACATCTTATCAAAACATAAAACATATTTTGATTTCAAAGGAAAGCATAAACCAAAGGAGAATTTGTGACTATGTAAGCTCTTCTTCCTAGCACGAGCACTAGATTGTTGGTCTTTCATCCTAAAATGTATAATGTCATCGCTGATCCACTTTGTTATAAAGCAGAAACTAACACACCATTGTAAAGCAATTATACTCCAATAAAGATGGTAAAAAAATGTATAATGTCATCATAAATGAGGCTTGATTCCTATTCTGGGATATGGAGTTATGAACATTAGAAGTGAAAAGATACATGGGGTTATGTTTCATATACTCTGCAGAGGAAAATGTTTAAAAACTACCTATTGCTTTTGCTTGCTGTGTCCTGGGAATGGAGATGATGAGTGTGGTAGAGGCACAGGGAGATGAGGATGGAGGTCAGAAGGAGCAATAGCTAAAACTGAAACAGAATTAGGGTTTCCTTATGTAAGAAAGAATCAAGAGAAGCACTTTTGATCCCTTTAAGCAAAGTAGAATGATATGATCCGCTTTATTTTTTCAGGAATTCCTAAGTGGGATCAGTTGGGTCAGAGAAGACCCAACTGATTGATCTCTTTTGACTATGTTAAAAGAGGATGGGGTTTCCCTGGTGGCGCAGAGGTTGAGAGTCCGCCTGCCGATGCAGGGGACACGGGTTCGTGCCCCGGTCCGGGAAGATCCCACATGCCGCGGAGCGGCTGGGCCCGTGAGCCACGGCCGCTGAGGCTGCGCGTCCGGAGCCTGTGCTCCGCAACGGGAGAGGCCACAACAGTGAGAGGCCC
>NW_006793169.1:318325-319958 GCF_000442215.2 Lipotes vexillifer
TTCGTGCCCCGGTCCGAGAAGATCCCACATGCCGCAGAGCGGCCTGGCCCGTGAGCCATGGCCGCTGAGCCTGCGCGGCTGGAACCTGTGCTCCGCAATGGGAGAGGCCACAACAGTGAGAGGCCCCCGTACCGAAAAAAAAAAAAAAAAAAGAGTCTGAGGTCCTGCCCTAAGGGACGAGAAGAGGGAAGACAGAAGAATGTGACAGTCAAGTTATCACCAAAGGAGAATATACATGGTGACTGAATAGAGTAGGAGGTGAGAGAACACAATGAAAGCTAGGACCCCGGTTTGGAGGCAAGTCTGGTGGGTTGGTACCACCATTATCTGTTGTCCCTGAGAGGTGGACAAGTTTGGTGGGGTAGGCGGGGGGAGGATGAGATAAATTTTGACTTATGGAGTTTGAGGTGTCATGGGACCTCCGGATGCCCAGTAGGCAGCTGGAGTATGAGCCTGGAACTCAGGAGAAAGGTCTGGATTGAAGAACTAGATGCGGAACCATCAGTGTAATGGTGGTAGTTTAATTACAGGAAAAGATGAGATCTTCCCCGGAACAGAAGTCGGAGTCCAAGTGCAGAATCCTAGAGACTCTGTACTCTTATTTAAAGGCTGGGTGGGCAGCCAGAACACAGGCATAGAAAAACTAGCAGAGATGTTGACTATGAAAACCGAAGGAGTTTCAGGAGGGGGATAGTTAACAGTCAGTACTGGGAAGAAGTGAAGAAAATATGTTCCTGGACCTGAGAACCAGAACATTGCTCCTAACTTCAACAAACTGTAGTTTCAGTTGTGCGATGTGGAAGAAGCCAAATTGTAATGAATTAAATAGGTATCTGGGAAATGGAGTAATTTAGTACGGGGGCTGACTCAGTGGTTCCCAAGTCTGGCCACTCCTCAGAATTATCCAGGTAATTTGTTTAAAATTCTCATTCCTGCCAAAGATTTAGTGAGGAAGACATGAGACTTATGAAAGTTCTTTTCCATAAATTTTGTTCAAAAGATCTCTTTTGCTCTCTTCCATTTGGACCAGGCCTATCAAGGGCTAACTGACTGGAACCCTAGAATTTTGCACGGATGTTGTTCGTTTTAAAGAAATATTTGTTTTGTTGCACTCCAGATGTAACTTTAGATCCTACCAATTTTTTCTTTAAATCTTATTTATTTATTTATTTTGCGGTACGCGGGCCTCTCACAGTTGTGGCCCCTCCCGTTGCGGAGCACAGGCTCCGGACGTGCAGGCTCAGCGGCCGTGGCTCACGTGCCCAGCCGCTCCGCGGCATGTGGGATCCTCCCGGACCGGGGCACGAACCCGTGTGCCCTGCATCGGCAGGCGGGCCACTGCGCCACCAGGGAAGCCCGATTCATGTATTTCTTTGTACAAGTGTCTATTCAAATCCTTTGCCCCTTCTTAACCAGGTCATTTATCTTTTTATTATTGAGTTATGAGTTCTTTAGTCTGGATACGTCTCTTATCAGATATATGATCTGCAAATATCTTCTCCCATTCTGTGTTTTCACTTTATTAATGATGTTCCTTGAAACACAAAAGGTTTTTCATTTTGATGAAATATAATTTATCTACTTTTTCTTTGGCTGCTTGTGCTTTTGATCTCATATCTAAGAAACCACTGCT
>NW_006793169.1:319968-320711 GCF_000442215.2 Lipotes vexillifer
GCTGAACCCATGGTCACAAAAATTGACAATGTCTTCTTCTAAGAGTTTTTGCCCTTACATTAAGGTTTCAGATCCATTTTGGGTTAATTTTGCATGTGGTATGAGGCAGTGGGTGTATAACTTTAACATTTGTTTATTTCTCAGGACAGAGGATCGGCCCCATTGGCTCAAGTTAAGAGCTGTGGAAAGGCCCCAGTAAGCATCTGCAGCCAGATTAGGCCAGAGCTAGGTGGGACTCTGGTCACACACAGCCTTGTGTCCAACATCAAGGGTTCAGGCCTATTCTAAGAGCAATGGGAGAGATGGGATCAGATCTGTACCACGCACTGGAGAAGACTCCAGCTGCAGTGTGCAGAGTGGGGCAGGAATGGAGACTTGTTAGAGATAATTGCACTAGTTGAGAGGAGATGATGGCTGATTAGGGCAGTGGCAGTGAGCATGAAGAGAAGTGGAAAAATGCAAGAGAATATTCAAGGAGGTACGATGAACAGGAGATAAGACCAAATGACATTAAGAACTCAAAAGCAGGTATGAATAAAGCCACTGGTTTTATTGAGCAGCTCAAACTAGTTCTGAAGGCAACTTTTAAAGAGGCATTGCAAATAGCTTTGGAGCAATTATAGCCTCCCACAATGGCTGTTAAGAGTACACTTTTGGGCCTCCCTGGTGGCGCAGTGGTTGGGAGTCCGCCTGCCGATGCAGGGGATACGGGTTCGTGCCCCGGTCCGGGGGGATCCCGCGTG
>NW_006793169.1:320721-339219 GCF_000442215.2 Lipotes vexillifer
AAAACAAAAAAAAAAAAAAAAAAAAAAAAAAAAAAGAGTACACTTTTTTTTTTTGGCTGCACCGCACGGCTTGCAGGATCTTAGTTCTCTGACCAGGGATTGAACCCGGGCCCTGGGCAGTGAAAGCGCAAAGTCCTAACCACTGGACCTCCAGGGAATTCCCAGAGTACACATGTTAATGTACACATTATTCTTTGTTAAAACTCAGGTTCACTGAATGCATTCACCTTTCATATACTTCTTTGCAAGTAATAAAACAATATAGGCTTTTCAGTACTTCAGCCTAGGTTTCTGCACAACTGAGTCCAATGGTATGAGGTCTGCCTGTTTACTGATTCTGCTCTATAAAAATGGGAGGTCTCGAAGTACCAGAAAGTTTATTCACAGCCAAAAAGAACAAAATGATTTCTTACTCTCCTGAAATAGGAAATTTTATGTTTTCATAGTCAAAATAATAAACAATTTTGGAAGGTTTTTAAAAAAAGTAGTTGAGAATTTTGATGAAATTCATTTATTTCAGTAGAATAAAACTATAAGCAGCATGAAAATATAAAGTGCTACATAAAAGCCCCACAATACATAAAATTTGAAAGGTTTCATTGGTTTAAACAGTTACAGGTGAAACAGACATTATATATTTTTTCAAGCATGCTATTTTAACTACCTTGATATGTGCTATGTTGGTCAAAGGAAAAGCCATGAGTTACCTAAATCTAAGGATTGGAGGAAGGAGTCCTAAGCCTTTACCTACCAGATCACACATCCGGTTTTGGCCTTATGCTGTCAATAAGGGGTTACATTGGGGCTTTAAAAATAATAGTTTTCTGAAGAGGCCCTTTATTGGGATGTAAGAATGGCTCCAAAGACCAGTTTTGTTCATTAACTCCACAATGGGGGCCAGATCAACAACTTAAGGAGTTTTAGGTAGTAATATGAGCTGAAAGGGAAGAAGCAAAAGATATGCCACTTTCAGATACGTGTATCAGGTGCTTAAAAAAAAAAAACAGCACAAAGAAGGAGATGGCCTGGCTGTTGATGGGTGAAAGAAGAGAGGCAACTCAGATAGAGGAAGACCTGTAGAACATGAAATCTTGGCTTAATCAGTTTTAAAGTATAGACACACCACGGAAACATGCAACGAGATCACATAGATCGAGGCTGGCTCAGTGTGATGGAGAGGAAAGGGAGGGAAGATTGTTCCTAGCACACGATTAACCTCAGGATAGGCTGAGAGAATGCGGATTTCCTTCTTCTCAGGTGATAACATTACCTGGTCTTCCCCCGTGAGTCAGTGACCTCTTGCTAGGAGACCACTGACCACTGAACCAATATTTCTAATATTTTACATTCCAAACCAAGACTTCAGAATGTATTTTCTCATGGCAATAAAGTTATAAAATGGTAACCTATAATTTTCCTGACATACGAGGTGTTCATAAAGTCCTTGGGCCTTTTAGACTTTACCAACTTCAGCTGTAGATATAAGAGAAACAATCTGTAAACACTTTAAAAATGCCAATTTATTAAAATTTAAGAAAACTGTGTATTATATAATAGTATACAATACGTTCTTATTTTAGATGCAGACATGACTGGCTATAAGATGACAACAAATTGTGTCTGATAGTTCATAGAACCAAAATCCTATCAGAGCAGGAGTAAAAATTAAATTTGCCTTTAAAATCATTTTACAAATTGTTTCTATCTTGTCCATAATTTCAGTTAGTTAAAGCTACATAAGGACTTTATAAATACCATTCCCCAAAGTATTCAAGATACATTATGGACTAATGGATTTTGTCTAATGTGGCCTTGTCTAGAACCTAAACATGATTTACAACACTGAGTCGTAAAAAAAAAAAAAAAAAAAAATTAACTTACAAATGCACTTTTAGAGCATAACCTATTTGAAAGCTGGGGACTGCCTGTATTTAAAAATTAAATCTTCATTAACAATACCCTCAAGAGTGCCCTCAACGCTGCTCCTGAACATGCTGACGGTAACGTTTTTCTGTGATTATGTGTTCTCACCAGGCATTATTTACGATGATAAAATTATCCACTAGAGTCTGTGGAGCTAGCTAGCACTAAGTTATATACTGATTTATTGATCAATATATCAATAAATATATTGATATATATTGATATATTGATTTTGCACTGAAAATTATCTCTTGGGCTTTGATTAGGTGGGCAGTTCTAATTTCTATCACTGTTACATGGGCCCTGAGCTTTTATATTAAAATGGTATGTGAAATATTTCAATATTATGATATTCCTGGAATAATTAAATTTATAGTGTTTATAAAGCTAGGCATATAATACAACTCAAAAGATATACAATTCAAAGTACAGCAAACATTCAAATCTTAAGATCCTCCCATTTAACTTGTGGAAGAATATCAAGCAATTTCCTGGCTTGGATCCTTCCTTCCTTAAATCAAAGCTCTAAAGAGGGTTGTTTTCCTTCTTTCTTTTAAAATCTTGTGTGTGAACTGGAGAGAAGGGGATAACAGCATATCAAAGTGGTTACAAGGCATTATTCCCTCTTCAAGTAACATCCAATAATAATGATGTAATCTCATTTCCTCAGAAATGTTTGACCAAAATAGTTTACTTTCACCGAAGAATGTTTAGGACACAAAGTCAGTCACAGAATGGGCAATTCCAGTATGTCTCATGTGAATACATTTTAAGCAAGCTATTTGAGGGGTTTTATTTTCCCTTTTTTTCCAACTCTTATCCCTATATCATTCTACATTAAGTAGAAACAGAGTACTCAATAAATGGTATTGAGTAACTAGTAATACTCATTGGAACTTAAAATACCATTTTTTATCCAAAAATTTTAAAGGGCTATACAGAAAAGTATCACAAATTTACATAAAGAGAAGCTGAGGCATGAGAAACAACAATAAGTTATTTCCCTATAAAGCAGGTCATACAGAGAGACAAGGGACTTTGACTTCCAGCCCCTTATACTAAGCAGGACACAGTCTGAATGTCTAGCTATATTTATACTGAATTATAAGGATCGAAAAAGGAATGAAGGGTAAATACAAAATAATCTTTTTGTAAACAATTCTTAGATTATACCCAATGCAGAATGTTTAATGAAGTAGCTGAGTCACAGCTCTTAAGACACAAAACAATATTATAACTCAAAGTCAAATATGTACTCATTGGCCAGATATATCCGTCGGAATATAAGAGCTGCCAATGCCAAAGTCAAGATGACAATCAGCACGGCAGATCCGCCATGATCAGTGTGGTGGTCTCTTGGCGGCCGGCCCTGGGTCACAGCTGGTGAAGCAGACGACCTTCTCTGACCCTGCTGCCGGGCCCGGCGCTGTCGAGGGCTCATGGAGGTATCCTCAGCTACCGGTTGGGCAGGTTGTTGAAGGGACGCTGCTAAGGTGTTCTGGACTCCACACTATGAAATTTTAATACATTTTGTTTGAAACTGGCAAAGAACACTCGTATACGTACACACAGGCTCTTCAACAGCACAAGGAATCTCCGAGCGCTAAACGTGACTAAGGGCAAAACTACCAAGAATTCTCTGAATGCTGAGATTAGTACTTCACCCCCCGGAATAAGCCAGCAACACAATTTATTCTGAGTGCTCACCAGGTAGAGGAGGGATTTACCAGCAACAAATAAGACAAGGACAGAGTTTGCCCATATTCTCCACTGATCGCTTTGTACTCTCCGGCAGCAATTCAAACAGTATCTGCTAGGCATCTGGGTACCTCCCTTCTTTCAGGAGAGTCAAGGAGGGAAGCAATTTGATTCCCACCTTCTACATAAAAATTTGCCATATTCTAAATGGCAAAAAAGGGCATCTCGCAACAGTGGTCTTCCCCCAGTGTTATCTTATTACATCAACAATCATGGAACATAGGAAATAATTTCAAACCATATGTTCTTCATAATAATACTGTTATAAAAAATAGATGTGGTTTTCAAACCAGGCTTATCATTTCTCACAATCCCTGTCAACTGAATTGAACACAAGTCTAAAAGAACTCTTTACTGTGTGTTTGAACTGTGTTATTCTATGAATGTAAAGCATGAACTCTTGTCAAGAGTGCCCTGGGTATGTGCTGAGAAACACGTGGAGGTGGTTAGGGGAGACTCAGTGTATCCCCCTGAAAAGCACTGGATGTCAACCGCTTTCCATCGTTTCAATAAACGCTTGGTCAAAACATAAACACAATGTGGTACCAAGTGATTCAAAATCGTAAATGTGTTTTATAGACAAGAAAGCTCTACAAAATATGAATTCCACTTTATTTATATAGATACATTAACTCTACCTCTAATAACCCAACAGTCTTTCTTACATTGAAAACAACTTTATGCTGATTATAATAGTGTCAAGACACATTCTTTCAGATAAAAAATAAGAATGCATGTTTTATTCAGAATAACTTTTTAAATTGAGTAATTACAAAAAAAGTATTGAACGAAAATACGTTTCGTTATAGAAATTTTCAATATTTAGAAAAAAAAAGAATCTAACAATGTAATTCAAATACCTTTTTTTTTTTAAAGGTAAGAGAATGAGCTTTGTCCTGGCAACAACTGTAAACACAGGGAAAAACTGCTGATCTAAGTTACCTGCAGAAGAAATTACATTTTAATTCTGACAGCACCCCAACATTAAAAGATTTAAATAATCTGAGTTTCTAAAAACTATCCTTTGGAAGCACTCAAATGTAGTGACCCATAACCCAGAGGTAGAAAGGAACTACCCACTCTGAGTTAAAAATAAAAGTGCTGATGCTGAATTAGAGGTGCATGAAATTGGACTTCCATACTCCAGGGCTCAGGAGCAAGGTGCTCACTGAAGAGCAGATACACAAAGCTGTTACATTTTATGTCTAATGTTGCCACACTGTGTCATGTAATGACTTATTACAACATTCCGCTGGAAATCTCCCATTCTTGCAGCCATTCAGCCAAGCAGATAAAAGTGTCTGATAGAGCACAAGCACTCAGGGCTTATAGGGAAATGGGTTCTTAAGGAAAATAAAAAACAAGCTGGTAGTATCAATTCAGAAACTAGCATAAGAGACTGACTCATCTTAAAGCTTTGATTTTATACATGTTGTTTTGTCCATTAGTTTGAGGGGAGAACACTATCCTGCCCATATACCTGACTAAAACAGGGAGTCTTATCATTACTAGGCTGGCTTCACCACTTCATAGATGTGTGACCCTAAGCAAGTCATTGAACCTAAGACTCAGCTCCCTCTCCTGTACAAGGATACTATCCAGTTCAGTAGTTGCGAAGGATAATTAAATAGGATAATGATATAAAGTGCTTAAGATACACAATTGCTTATTAAATGTTAGTCAATATTACTATCGATATATCCCTTTGAAGACTCCAGATTTAGGTAACAAAAAAAGTCATGACTTTATTTAGGACTGCTTTTCAGAACTTTATTTAGGGCTGCTTTTCAGAACTTTATTAGTATGATTATTTGGAGTTGAAGGACTAATTGGACTAAATTTTGGTGGTTCATATTGAACTGCAGATGGAGAATCAAGTTGGCCTTAGCATTTTCAAAATGCCATAGGTTTGGTGGTAGGACTTTTAAATGTCTGCTGTTTGCCTAAACTTGTTCAAACACACACATCACAGAATGAAGACTTAAGTCATAATAGTTTCCATTTCCTTCATTAAGATGAAGTGATATTTCTGGGAACATAAAAGTATGTGACGTTTATATTTAATTAAATTACATTTAAATATATATAAAAAAATCAGTCACAGATAAGTCCCTTGTTATATATATATATATATATATATATATATATATATATAAAAGCTTTTCTATAGTAACCTAGAATAGCATCTGGGAGGGAGTTTTGTGTTTGCTTTTTAACACAAAATGAAATGGCTTATTCAGAACCTCAATCCCTGGGGAGAAGAAAACAGTCTGATAGACTGGAAAAACATAAATCGACCATCAGTATTGTTCCCATTTATACATAGCTAAAAAATCTGCATCAAATAAACGGATGGCGTGATGTTATCTGCTGTATTTAGACTTTGGGCAATCTCTCGCCCCCTCAAGGCTAAAAAAACATACCTTATCTGGGATTTGATGTATAACATCTCAGTGAATTTATATTACACTTGCATGTAAAGCAGCTACCCCCAGCCAAAACGAGGTTTCAGTTACTTCCAGTGATAAAATTATATAATCACACTCTGAGATAATCTGTATGTAAATGTAGTTAAGAGCTAAATTTGCAACTGTATGCAATTTTATTGTTTTAACCAGAATTGGTATCAATTACCTATACCTACGAAAAAGAGTTCTGCTTTATGTACTTTAAAATCAAAATGGGTGGTGATCATTTTGTAATGTATAGAAATATCAAATCACTATGCCGTGCACCAAACTAACGTAGTGTTGTAGGTAAATTAAACTTCCAAAACAAACTCATAGAAAAAGAGATCTGACTTGGGGTTACCAGAGACAGGGGCCTGGGGGTAGGGGAAATGGATGAAGGTACGAATTCCCAGTTATAAGATAAATAAGTACTAGCGGTGTCATGTACAATACGATTAACAGAATGAACACTGCTGTTTGTTATGCATGAAAGTTGTTAAGAGAGGAAATCCTAAGAGTTCTCATCACAAGGAAGAAATGTTTTTTTCTTTTTTCATTTATTTTGTATCTCTGAGATACTGAATGTTCACTAAACTTACTGTGGTAATCATTTCATGGTGTATGTACGTCAGATCACTATGCTGTACGCCTTTAAACTTATACAGTGCTGTATGTCATTTATATTGCAATAAAACTGGAAGAAAAAATAAGAAAAAAAATCAAAATGGAAAATACTGTAATAACAAAACTACTGTTTGTGCAATCTAATTTACTAAACTTCTTGATTTCTTTATCTGTATTCCTAGTATTTTTTTAGTATTTTTTTTTTTTTGCCATATGTGGGCCTCTCACTGTCGTAGCCTCTCCCGTTGCCGGACGCGCAAGCTCAGCGGCCATGGCTCACGGGCCCAGCCGCTCCGCGGCATGTGGGATCTTCCCAGACTGGGGCACGAACCCATGTCCCCTGCATCGGCAGGCGGACTCTCAACCACTGCGCCACCAGGGAAGCCCTGAATTTTTTTTAAATACTGCAGGCTAAAACAGTTTACTGACTAAAATTAAGTCACTATATCTCCAATTCATGAAACTACATGGGCAACACATAAAAATGATTTAACTCTTAGCATGCACTTTTTTCTTATACTTCCATCTCCAGTCCCCCAAAAACTTCCTTTAGAGCACCCTCTCCCCTGCTTTCTCCAATCCACTTCTTTCTGCCCATCTCACTCTCCGAATGGGAGAAGACCACTCAGTCCCACTTGATAATAAGTATTCCTGAGTAAAAGGAAAATCTGTATTTGCCTAGCTTCTATTTCAATTTTCCTGACCCTTTAAAATCCTCTATAAACTGGACAGGGGGGAAAGATGTGGCTACTCAGCCAAACAATCTGTTACAGAAAAGACAGTTCCTCTCTTATATATAGGAAGGAGGGACTTCCCTGGTGGTGCAGTGGTTAAGAATCCGCCTGCCAATGCAGGGGACACGGGTTCGAGCCCTGCTCCAGGAAGATCCCACATACTGCAGAGCAACTAAGCCCGTGTGCCACAACTACTGAGCCCGCGCTCTAGAGCCCATAAGCCACAACTACGGAGCCCATGTGCCACAATTACTGAAGCCCACGTGCCTAGAGCCCATGCTCCACAACAAGAGAAGCCCGTACTCCGCAAGGAAGAGTAGTGCCTGCTCGCCACAACTAGAGAAAGCCCGTGCACAGCAATGAAGACCCAATGCAGCCAAAAATAAATAAATAAATTTATTTAAAAATTTAAAAAAAGAAAGCAAAGTCAATGTTTTCCCCCATAATCTTAATTATTTAGCAACAATCCAGTCACGGTTTCTTAATCAGTCTCTCCAACGACCAAAGTCTGCTAATGTTTAGACAATAGGTCAGGGTACAACTAATAAGACCCATGGCACCCGTGTAATCTTTCATTCAATAATTATTTATTAGACACTTACAATGTACAAGGGAGCACCGTCCAACCGAACTTTTTGAGATGATAATGTTCCATATCTATGCTGTCTAATACAGTAGCCACTAGCCACATGTGGCTCTCGAATACTTGAAATGTAGCCAGTGTGACTAAGGAACTGAAGTTTTAATTTAGTTTCATTCTGAATAAGGTAAATACAAATTTAGATAGTCACATGTGGCTAGTGGCTACTGTACTGGACAGAGATGGTCTAAGGCAAATCTTTGACTCCAGGCCTTTAAGTCAGTGCCTTAATGCAGCTTAACAAACCTTCCAGAGATAGAGTGCCTATTTAGAAAGCAGCTAATATATGTATATTTTGTTTCATTCAGAGTCTAGCACTATATTGACACTAACTTTTCAGAAAAGTCATAGAATTCTGGAAGGACAATTGGACCTAAAATTTGTTTAGTCCAGCCCCATTTAACAAAAAAGAAGGCTCAGAAGGTATGAATAACTTGCTTAAGATACTATAATTCACTAGAGGGAGAGCTAGGCTAGAACCCAACTGTTAGGAGAACCAAAATATTCAGATATTTCATCTAGATATCGCCTCTTCTACTGCAAATAATGACAGTGGTATAGATATAGATATAGATATAGATATAGATATAGATATAAAAGACAAGAGCCATACCGAGGTACTTGCTGTAGCACCCTGGAATGTTGTAGGTATATCATCCTGTAAATCGTTCAGTGAAAAAGAGTGGTTTAAGTCCGACTCAGTGATAGGCTTTCCAGATGAACTGACTTCTGCCTATAAAAAAAAGATACACCCAAGAGCAGTGTCACAAGAGGAGATGTACAGAATAACCCACAACCTACCAAGTCCTCTCCTGGATTTATTTTAATTAGTACTTTAATATCAACTAGTCAGTTAAGCTCTGAGCATTCATTCATGTCCAATACTGTGCCAGATATTTTAGGAAGAGTAGACAATACCTATTCTCAAGGAGCTGTTACTTGGTGAGGAACAAAACTAACACTCCTGGTTCACGATCCACTCCAAAAAGCTCTAAAAACTAAAGTTTTTTGTAGTTTTCAGGCAAAGTCTGACGTGAGGCTATTAACAGTCTTGATCGCACATTAGTGTAAATATTCCCAGGTTTGCTGATGAGATATTAATAGATTTGATTATGGGGTGCTGCCCTAGATCCCAGTATGGATGTTAGTATAGATTTAATATTTCTAAAATCTGAAATTCTGATGTACAAAAGACATCTGGCCCTAAGATTTTCAGAGAAGTAATGTTAAGTACAATAGGAATCCTCAGAAGGAAGAAAATAACCAACATTTATTAAGCACCTCCTCTTCCAGGCACCGCAGTAAAAGAGAAGGGAAAATTTCTCCCAAGAACTGGACATGGGAAGGTATACAAGATGTAGAGAGGGAAGAAAAGGGAGGAGGCAGCATGTTGCTTAAGGCAGGATGACTTTTTTTGATGGAGCTAAAAATTAAATTCCAGAAGTAATCATATGCAGAGCAAAAGGATTGAGAGACATGTCAAAATATTAATAACAGCTATTTCTTGGGGATAGGATTATGCATGATTGTTATTTTCTTATTGTTTATCTATATTTTCTATAATAATAGTTAAAATTTATTAAGCACCAGAGACAGTTCTAAATGCAATACATTTAAATGAGCATTAACTCAATTCTCATAAGAATCCTACAAGTACCATTATTATTCACAGATGAGAAAAAGGTACAATGTAAGTAATATGCCTGATGTCCTACTAACAATAAGCAGCAAAGCTGAGATTTGAACCCTGGCACAGTATACCAGAGTCTAAGTTTTAACCATTACTATGCTATAATAATAATGCTGCTTCTGTGAATATATATTATTAGTTTTATAATAAGAAAAAATTATTTGTAAAAACCTCAGTGAGACAGAACTACACTGCTTTACTTTCTGTCCAAAAGTTGGCAATAAACAAAAGGGCTACAGAATTAGAATTTATTTACAAATTTAGAGTACCTTAAAACTGATTTGTCTAGCCAGTTCCTTGGCTTCTTGGTCAGCCTGACTTGAATCGCTTCCAGATTTTAAAGGCAACAGGACATCCTTCATGGCAAAGCCACATCCCTCACAACAGAAATCTTGTGATCTGGTAAGAAGTAATTTTTTGATGGGTATAAATCAAATACTTGAAAGTTAATCCAAGACAGTCAAATACTGAATGATTAAATTTAAAAGATCACTCAACAATGCCATATCACACTCATCTACATGCAAATTCGACAATTTTGGCAATAATTATAGTTCTGAGACAAATACACAAGTTAAACTGCTTTTTAAAAAAATCCATGTTAATTATACCTCAATTTTAACAATCTGAAATTAAAAAAAAACAAAAACTAGGGCTTAGATTTCATTTTTTCCTAACATACTGCCTAAATAAAGTAAGCTTTAGATCTGTAAGACAAAACATATAAATTGTTTAACTGCACTGTCCTCAAGATCACACATAACAAGCCTATGTTAAGTCTATGTAAAAAGTCCATTTTAAAGCTCAAATCGGGAATTCCCTGGCAGTCCAGTGGTTAACACTCGGCACTTTCACTGCTGTGGGCCCAGGTTTGATCCCTGGTAGGGGAACTAAGATCCCACAAGCCGTGCAGTGCAGCCAAATAAAAACAAATTTTTTTTAATAAAATAAAATAGAATTTACAGATATTTCCAAGGAAAAATTCACAAACCCTACTAATCAAAATAGTAGTACAACTTGAAAGATCAGAGAACCTGTGGAAAATCCAGACACTGAAATTCATCATTCATTATAATAAGTAGAGGCTCAAAATAAGCCTGCTAACTAGACTATTTCCTAATATTAATTTGTTTCTGTATGTTTTTATTTTCTTCTTTGTATGACTGTAAGTAAATGTGTATAATATGCAGAAATATATATTGTTACATTGCTGAACTTTTAAAACTATTTTGTCCTACTTCTAGTTCAACAAAATAAGAGTCTTAGGGGCTTCCCTGGTGGTGCAGTGGTTGAGAGTCCGCCTGCCGATGCAGGGGACACGGGTTCATGCCCCGGTCCGGGAAGATCCCACATGCCACAGAGCGGCTGGGCCCGTGAGCCATGGCCACTGAGCCTGTGTGTCCGGAGCCTGTGCTCCGCAATGGGAGAGGCCACAACAGTGAGAGGCCCGCGTACCGCAAAAAAAAAAAAAAAAATCAACAATTAGTTTTAGCACTACTCAAAGGAGAGGCTACTCTGAATCTAATGACTAATCTGGGTTATACAGACAGAATGTACTTGAAAAAAACCAAGAAGGCAATACCACTGGGAAACTACAACCTGATAAAGAAAATCTTTGCTTTATTCCAGATCATTTATTGAGCCCTTGCTATGTGGCAGATGCTACAGATACAAAGGTGATAAAATGGATTCCCTGCCTGCCTTCAAGGAGTTTTTAAACTTTTGTGGAAAGCTACATACATCTCATTACTCTGGCTCTTTTCCATCTGTAAAACTGCCCAAGTGGAGATAAATGACCAGTACGATCTTGTAGAAGGTATCACTCATTGTAGGTTGATATTATCAACTATTTTTTAAAACTAGATAGCATGAAACAAATTCTTCAGAGTCTGGTCGCCCCTGGGGAAATTGATACAACTGAATTTCTGAAATAGCAAAACTAAGACTAGATCCTGTAGAACCAAGGTGAGTCACAAAGAGACAGAGCCTATCTCCTAGTAGCCATTATCCAGAACAGTATTCAGATCGTAACAAATAAGGAAATGCAAAACTTACTTTTTCGCAAGGGTTCTTCTTTCCTCAGGTGTGTAATCTAGAGAACCTATGGCTCCCTCTCCTTTTGTTGGCATAAACCCAATGATGGCTAATAATGCTGTTCTTACTGAAATGAAAAGTAAACATCAATCTAAGTTGCTCTGTAAAAGGAACTGGGTTTACTCTGGAAAGAGAAAAAGAAAAGACTCATAGGGTTTCACTGAAGAGGTACAAGTAGGGGATTGTATTAAAATGATGCAAAAATCTAGACAAGGAAAAGAATTTTATTATTTATTCAATAATATCAAATTATTTATCCAAAACAGCTTCAACCTCAAGAGAGTATTACACATTATTATTATGAATTGAATAAAGTTATATAAGATTTATATTCACTTTAAATACTCACTACTCCATGAAGGCTGCCAAGTTTCAGGATGATGTCCCGAGATGCTCAAACAGATTTTCTTGCCTACTTCAAATCGTCCATTAGCCTTAGGAATAAATAAGGTATTTTAAAAGTTATACATGTGTGTGTTTAATGTTTTATACTTTAAAGTATAAATATATTTTATATATAAAGAACTTTTGAAGATAACTTTTTAGAGAATTTTAAAAGGATGGAACCTCCAAGGGGATACAGATTTGTGTCCTCTTACAGATACTCCACAAATATTTGCTGGATTCTGAATGAATAATAAAAGCTGTTTTTAGAAGCTGTAGCAGCTTTGTGAAACTGAGTTGCACAAGTGACATCTAAATAACTGACATATAAAGATGTCCTGATGTCCTCCTCTGTGCCTAGTATGGTGCTAGACTCTGGGAAGGATCTAAAAGAGAAGAAACTAGATACTGGGGAGGAAGGCTCTGAGATGGGAGTGATTCTCAGAAGGATGATGCAATTTCATACAGGAACACGGAAGTGAAAGATGAGAGAGAATGATTTCAGTTTTGTCTTGGCAGAAGAGCTACTGACGATGTCCGGCAGGCAGGCAGAAATACAGACATGCTGGCATCAGAAGAAGATAACACATTTCTGGTACCTGACTTTCACAGAGGTGATCGTTGAAACCATTTCATAGAAATAAGAGAAAACAGCTCTAGTCTGAACTCGTAGACTATCCATACTTAGGGGAAGGATAGGAAAAAGAGGCATGAAGTTAGAATATAAGTTCCACGTGGGCAGAGAATTTGACTTATTCTCTGCCACACCCACAGGGTGCATGACACGTGTTTAATAAATATTTGTTGAGTGAAGGCTGGAGAAAACTTTTCAAAAGAGAGGAAGTGAATCAGAAAGAGTAAGTACTGAAAACCAGTACACATGACGATATCATCGGTGAACAGCTGCTGCTCCACTGCCCCCCACCAGTTTCCCCACGCACCAGCCCTCCCTTCAGACCACCTGGCTCTCCCCACGATCTAGCAACTAAAAGAAGGGAAGGGCCCCTCCAGGGCCTCCTGCTCCAGCCCTACTGCCAGCATTAACAATTCTCAACAACACCTAGTGTTTAGTAAGCAGCATCTATATGCCAGGAACTTTATAGTGTGATTATATTTACCATACACATCCCTTTTGACAAATGAGAACACTGAATTTCAAAGAGATTATGTAACCTGCCCGTGGTGTAATGGAAACTGCACTGGCCAGAGTCCAGGGCTATTGGCTCTAAAACTAATGCTCTTTCCACTACACCAAACACTATAGGTAAAAGCAACATTAATTTGGTAATGATGAATATCTTTTCTTTTACCATTTGCTAACCCCATGTGTATCAGATGTTTAACTTAAACTTAGATGGAATAGGATGAAGACTGAGAAGAGGTGGTGAGATTTCTCAAACTGGTCTCTGAGACTGGTGTAGTAAGCCTGTTTAAACAGGGTGCTATGTGTGGGAACCAGAACACAACAGGCTAAACTAGAGTTAGCATGTCTTGAAGGTTATCAGAAGAGAAAAATAAGACTGCGGCTTAAAGTGGTAACAGAGATATGGGAAGGTTTTTGTGTTTTATTTTTGCTTCTTTCAAGGTTAGGGGATAATTAAACACACATAAATGAAAGGAAATGAAGGAAGAAAAGCTTAACACTTAAGAGAGGAATTTACTGATGGAATACTGTCCCAGGAAATAAAAGAGAAAACTGGATCAACAGCTTTCCTTTACATGGAGATAAAATATGTGAAGATGGAGAGAAATTCTAAGATATAAATAGTAATAACATAGCTAACATTTATTGAGGACTGTGTCAGTTCTTATTCTAAGAGCTGCACGTAAAGATGAGGAAACTCAAGAACAAAGCATAAGAAACGTAAGAAACTGAAGGAGATAACGTGATTAAGAGGTACAATAACAGTAACTACCCTTTATTGAGTACTTACCATGTGCCAGCCTAGCACTTTGCATACATTAATTCACTGAATCCTAACAACCACACTATGGCAATTAGTATCATGAGTACTTCTCAGATGCTTCAACTTCCTAGGAATTTTTTTCCAGGAAAAAATACAGTCCAAGGTCTGGTCTCCAAAAGCAAAGTTATAATAATAATGGTCCACTTTATTTCTTAATGAAAATGAGTATGCATACACACTTTACAGCCACCAGGAAGAGTTACACCAGAAGCATTCCAAAAAGTCAAGAATTCTTACCGTTAGGAGAATAATGCTTGGTGGTTTCATGGGATACTCTGGAGGCAGTACTATTCGTCCATGATAAACTCCTCCATCAAAATCTGAATCCGGGGGCCCTCTAACTGTGAAGTGCCATTCAAAAAGGTTATCCTGAACAAAAACAATAACCAACAAGGAATCAATAACATTAAAAAGTTGGATTTTTTTAATCAGTGAGTATTAGAAACATGGGTGAGAAAAATTAACTTTTATATTACTGCTAGAACAGTTTCTAATGCACACAATGTCTCAAGTATAAAAGTTATAAATAAAAGCTATTAAATCTAGTTTTCATGTCCCATAAGAGCTAAAATGTTTTTAAACAAATGCATTTTAAAACATCTGAGCATTGTTATATATTCATAAATAAGATTATAGATTTACATATTTCCTATTACTTTAGCTCCATTTATTTTCTCTGAAAATCTCTTCTGAAGCCCTGAAGTTTTAATCTGGACTAATTGCTTTCTTGACACATTCCAAAATTCTTCACTTGAGTGTCTTCTAGGTTTACTGGAATCTCAATCTTCCTCTGTATTTATTTGTTATTGTTTGTTTTTTTGGCTTCTGCATTATTTTAATGTGGTTTATTGTCAACTATGTGCCTCTGAAAGGAATACAAGGAAGAAAATCTGTGTTCTGGTATGTCTGAAAATATATTTATTTTGAGTTCATGCTTGATTGCTCTCTGGATGGGGATTTAATTAATTAATTAATTAATTAATCCTTATATCCTAATTAGTGATCATTATTATTTATATAATCAAGTAATTTACTATAAATTTAGATTGTTTTAGCAAACTTTTAAAAATTATCCCTCATAGATGCCTAAAAGCTCTTTAGTAAGTGGTCAGTAATATTAACACATAGGCTGTTAACATCATCTTACAGTTAACCACGTACTTCATAGTTTGCAAAATGCCTGCACATATTATCACATCTCATTCTCACTATTACCATGAAAACCAGATTGGGCACATTTAAATACCCTCCTTTCACAGATGGGAAGACTGGAGAGAGGTAGAGATGTTCGTACAAAGAGCCCAAACTAGCTGTAGAGACCCCGCAAGGGGCTGAGTCTTCCACCTGTAGAGCCTGGAGTTCTTTCCACTTTCCCTCCTGAGGGAAGATCTAAAATTAGTTTAGTATCTGAGGCCCACTTTATAGAAGCAGAAATCTTCTTCTTCTAAAATGTCTGATTCTGAATGGCTAATAGAAATACTCAGTGTACACCTGAAACTAACACATTGTAAATTAACTATACTTCAATTTTTTTTAATGGTTAAAAAAAAAGTTAAAAAAAAACCCAAAAAACTCAGGAACTACAGGGAATAAAATATATCAATAAAGCATATCAAACACATTTGTAATGACTCAAAGCAATGAAAAAACAATTTTAAGAAACTTATTTAAAATATTAAAGTATTAAAATACATATGTAGAAGGCAGAGATAGAAACTAACCTCTAAAGGCTGTGCATGATAATGATCTGTTGGATCTTTCAATTCTGCTGCTTCTTTCATTAAACGTTTAACGGCTAAAATAAAATTCACAAGATAGAGACATTTAAAATTTACTTTTCTAAGTGATTAGCACAGATTTACAAACCTAATGAAAGAGTTCCTACTTCAACAAAAAATGTGTAGAGGACTTGTTCAACAGAGCATATCATTTAATTATGGGATAACAGTAATAATGGTGGGGAGGAAATGGTAGCTAGGCACTAGAAGAGTTACACGTTAAATTAAATATATAGGGAAGTCTCATAAAGTCACTATTTTTATTTAGTAAGTACTTATATATACTTCCTATATGGTAGCACTCAAACATTAATTCATGTAATCCTCAAAACAACTCTATGAGATAGGTGCGATTTTTAACCCCATTTTCCAGATGAAGAAACCGAGACATGGAGAAATTATATAACACGTCCAAGGTCACACAGCTGATAAATGACAGAGCTACGATTCCAACACAGGCAGTCCAACTCTACCTTGTTAAAATATTTAACAAAAACGTGGCCTCTGGAACTCATGCTCATGAACAGTAAACCCCCTATATCCTCAACCTCGTGGGACTTTCTACCCACTATCTTGCATTAACTTAATGGCACTGTCCCCAGAGGTCAATGAATCTCTAGAGCCCTAGCTGAATTCCTTTTTGAAATGATTCTTCGGCTTAATTAAAACCTCCAATCCACTGACCCCATAACATTCTTCACTCCACCTATACCTATATTCACTTCCCTCTTCATCCACACTTTTGGCTCTTAGGAGTTCCTCTTTCATGTTCCCCTGACAAAATTTAATTCTAACTGAGCTAACTCAACCATCTTCTTTTTCTTTTTAATATTTATTTTATTTATGGTTTGTTTTTTTTTTTTTTCTGTGTCGGGTCTTAGTGGCTACACACAGGCTCTTTGTTGTGGCTCACGGGCTCCAGGGCATGTGGGCTCTGTAGTTTGCTACGCGCGGACTCTCGTTGAGACGGAGCTCAGTAGTTGTGGCCCACGGGCTTAGCTGCCCCGCCGCCTGTGGTATCTTAGTTGCCCAACCAGGGATCGAACCCGTGTCCCCTGAATTGGAAGGAGGATTCTTTACCACTGTGCTACCAGGGAAGTCCCCCAACCATCTTTTTATCTGGAGTCTATACCCAAACAGCTGAGCATTACCGAAGGGGGTTTAAAAAGTCAGAGACAGGCACATTGATGCCATTATAGAGTTATTAACAACAATCTCCACTGGGACACAATGCCACCCTGTGTTCCTACATTTCTCCAGGAAGCCTCCACCCAACCCCCTCCAACGAGCACTCCAAGACTATCTCACACCTATTTACTCTCAATTCTCTTCCGCCTCTTTCAGTTAACGGCACAGACTTTTAGCCCCGTGATCAATGACTATTAACAGCTTATGACAGTTTACAATCCTATGTGTATCTGTACCCTCTTTCCTCCCCTATTGGTTCACAAAGGTCAATCCTTTTATTCCAGCCCCCTCACCCTCAAGCTGTAGGTGCTAAAAAAATGTCAGGATACTGGTGTAGGATACAGGAGAGCAAAGCCAGGGAAACACCAGATGGCCCAAGGCTCTCCAAAACTCTGCTTGAGAACCAACGGACACAGTTCAATACATGCTATGAGAGAGGTGTGCACCAGGTGGGCACCTAACCTGAGAGCAGACAGAAGAGAAAAGGGGTCAGGTACTGACATCCGAAAGAAAGACAGTAGGAATTACCCAGCTCAGTATGAATAAGCAGAGGAAACAATAAAAGTAAATTTGTGGTGGCACAGGTTGGAATGTTATGGGGAGAGGTTAACTGAGAAGCAACTCTCACACACTACAACCAAACAGTTCGGTATGTGTCAGGACTTTTTGCATAAAATTTCATTTTAATCAAGGGTTCCTAAGCTGGAAAAAAACTCTTAAGTCACTATCCTATTCCATAACTATTAATATTCTTTTCCATCTCCGACTCTGAACTAAGCCCTATAGGCAGAGAATTTGTTCATCTGATCAGCAAATATTCATTAAGTTCATACTAGATGCTATAGCTACAACCAAAATAAAATATAGCTTCTGTTATCAATATAGGCTGGGGGGAGGAGTCAATACAAATCAGCATGATAAATGAATGCTATATTAGAAACACGCACATATATATTGAGACACGGTCTCCCCCCAAGTTCCAGACACTAACTAGGCTTTGTTCAATTCTTTGCACACAGTTCACCTTCTCTCTACTTCAGACCTTCCTTCCTACATAGCAGTCCCTCAGCTTGCATTGCTGTTCCTCCTCCCTTCCCCCACTTCATCATTGAGTCTGGCTCCCACCAGACCTTTATGAAACTTACTCAGGAAGGTCTCCCTGACACCCTCCTTTGTCCACTCTCAGAGGAGCGACTAGAGATTTCCATTTGGACACATAAAAATCCTTGAGGAGTCCTGGCAGCAGAGTGGAGAGCAGGAATGCTCTC
>NW_006793169.1:339387-340844 GCF_000442215.2 Lipotes vexillifer
AGGAATGCTCTCTAAGTTATTTCGTTTGGAAACCACTGCCCTGGATACTGGCTTGAGTCCCCTTGCTCTAAGTCCTCTTAACACCCGATAATTTTTCTTTCATAAAGTTCAGCTCACTTGTGATTAACACCTGTCCTTCCTGCTCAACATTTACTTCACTGCAGTCTCCTCAAGGCTTAGCACACAGTAAGCACTCAAATATTAGCTGAAATGAATTTTACTATCTTCCCCCCAACAAAACTCTTTCCAAGGATCTGATTAAAATGCAGTGGTTTGGGGGACTTCCCTGGAGATCCAGTGGTTAGGACTCCGTGCTTCCACTGCAGGGGGCACGGCTTCAGGGAGCTAAGATCCTGCAAGCCACACAGCGTGGTCAAAAAAAAAAAAAGCAGGGGGCTTCCCTGGTGGCGCAGTGGTTGAGAGTCCACCTGCCGAAACAGGGGACACGGGTTCGTGCCCCGGTCTGGGAGGATCCCACATGCCGCGGAGCGGCTGGGCCTCGTTCAAAGAAAGGTTTAAGGAGAACCTCAATATGTAAAACATAACAGCAGGGCCAGCATGGAAGGACCTTAAAGCTATTTATCCCTATCCGCCCATTCTACCTAAGGGGCCCACAGAAAAAGAATTGAAAGCCCCTGTTTTAGAGCCGTGTAAAAGTATCACTAAGTTAATATAATTAGATATAAATAAAATCATGGAATTTGTTATCAAGTTAATTAGTTTAACTTGATTACTGCTGTCAGCAATCAAAGATGCCAGGAAGACTGTTTTTCCTTTATCCTTCATCAGCAGGCTGCAAAATGATTAAGCAGAAGAGGTCAGATTTTATGCCATTCCATAACATTATCACATTTTCTCTGCCTCTTTGTCACTCAGCTCAGTTCAACAGAGGAAAATAAACACCCAACAGATATTATGAGAGATGTATGAAAGGGTCGGAATTGCTACAGGAAAGAATTTAAAGGAACAATCATTGGCTCAACCACTAAACAAGTTGATTTTATTAGTTCACGGGCCACACAGGCACATACCATGTGAGAGACAAAGTACAAAGCCAAACAGAAGGTAAGATTATTCTAGTGTTTTTATAATCTATTTTTTCTGAAACAACATATACTATGAACACCTTTGTGAAAAAGAACGTGGACTCTGGAATTAGAGCTGCATTAAAATTCTGGCTCTGGGGACCTCCCTGGTGGCACAGTGGTTAAGAATCCACCTGCCGGGCTTCCCTGGTGGCGCAGTGGTTGAGAGTCTGCCTGCCGGTGCAGGGGACACGGGTTCGTGCCCCGGTCTGGGAAGATCCCACATGCTGCGGAGCAACTAGCCCCGTGAGCCACAATTACTGAGCCTGCGCATCTGGATCCTGTGCTCTGCAACAAGAGGCCGCGATAGTGAGAGGCCCGCGCACCGCGATGAGGAGTGGCCCCCACTTGCCGCAATTAGAGAAAGCCCAC
>NW_006793169.1:340902-344127 GCF_000442215.2 Lipotes vexillifer
AAAAAAGAATCCACCTGCCAATGCAGGGGACACAGGTTCAACCCCTGGTCTGGGAAGATCCCACATGCCGCAGTGCAACTAAGCCCGTGCGCCACAACTACTGAGCCTGTGCTCTAGAGCCCGCAAGCCACAACTACTGAGCCCACGCTCTAGAGCCTGCAAGCCATAACTACTGAGCCCACGTGCCACAACTACTGAGCCCAAATGCCACAACTACCAAAGCCTGCGCACCTAGAGCCCGTGCTCCACAACAAGAGAAGCCACGACAATGAGAAGCCTGCGTGCCGGAACTAGAGAAAGCCCACACACAGCAATGAAGACCCAATGCAGACAAAAATAAATAAATAAATAAATTTTTAAAAATATGGTTCTGATATTTTGTAGCTCTAAATCCTCAAACAAGTCACTTATAACCTTATTCTGCCTCAATGTCCATATCTGTCAAATGAAAGTCAATAATTCTGTCACATAATTCTCCTTTCCTTTCCTTCACCCCTTCCTCTTCCCCAGGTCAGAAATGGATTGAGATTTAAGGCCCTCTCAATGATTCTCCCTTGTTCAAATCCAGGCCATAAGCATATGTAGTTGGCCACATGGCATGGCTCCCTAGCTCCCCAAAAGAAATATCACTGCTATGGAATAGTCAAGATTCAAAGTACCGCCTGCCAACTAGGGCTAGAGCATAGTCTGCCTCTCCTGATACTCCATCCCTTGCTACCACATGGATAGTGAGGAAACTTCTTCCACTCCAGCTCCTCTCTTATCTCTTTGCAAGGTTATCAGTGGAACGCTCCAACCACGGTAAGACAAGATGTGCCAGGAAAGAGAAGGGTGGGGAGCGCCTGCATGTCTGCCCTCATTCTTCCTTTTCATGGAGGCCACATGATCGCTCTGGATCCAAACTCTAGGCTCTAAGGGCCTCCCATTAGCGTTCTTCACAGCTCCAGCTAAAGGGGTCTTTTACAGGTCACTGTCTCTCATGCATCTGTTTCTCTTGGAAAGTATCAATGAATATCTTGATATCATCCATCTCCAAGTTATCGAGGATGTGAATCCAACGTCATGCTCCCCAACTACATCTTCCTGCTCCCATAGTGAAGGCACTTAAGCAAATACTTAAGGACTCATGTTTCTGCCCACAAAGACCCTGCAAATGTATCCATTCAATTTAAAGAATATCTGAGCCATGAAGATAGAAGAATGACTAAGACATGCTTCTTGTCTTCAAAAAGCTTGTAGTGAGAGAGAAAGACGTGAAAACAATTACAACACAAATATTGACCAAGTATGCACAAATATAGGGACTACCTTAGTCTGCCTATGGGAGATGGACAAGGCAGAACCTTAAAGAAGCTTGAAGAATTAATAGGAATTTCAAATGGACAAAAGGGAAGGCATTCCAAGCAGGGGTTCCAACAGGGACCAAGGCATACAGGTGAGAAGAGCTGCTCCATCTGGAGAATCACTCAGGCAAAATGGATAGATGGTAAAAATGCAAAGGAGCACAGGAGTGATAGGAGACGAGGCTGGTGAGGAGGGCAAGCTAAACAGTTTACTTTGAACTTAATCCACAGCTATCAGGAAGCTACTGAAATGTTTTCAATTTGAGGAGTGACCTAATCAGTTTTTGTTTTGTTTTAATTGATCTGGTGACAACAGCAAACGATGAGATATATGTGACTGTGTGTATTGGCACCTGCGTGAAAATGCATGCATTTGTGTGTGTTTCAGGGTAGAGCATGGAGTAAAGGAGTAGACCAAGAGATCAAAGATGATGCCAGTGGATTCCTGGGTGGCTGTCAAACCCTGGGTTAGGAATATTAGGGTGAGGGGCAAGTTTAGGGGAGGAGAGAAAACTGATTAGTTTGGTTTTGGGTTTTTATACCTAGGAGAGATTTTTTTGGTCTGTGGGAAATTTGGGTAAAGATGTTAAGTCACCAGTAAGTTCTATGTATCTACAGCCTAGGAGAAGGGTCTAAATTGGACATTAAAGCTTGAGAATGATTAGCGTGAAGGGGCAGTAGACACCCTGGGCATGGACAGAATAACTCCTAGGTTTCTGATGGAGGTAGTAGGTGCCTTTGCACCAATCTCTTATATGCCTGCCAATCGCCTGCTTAACGCAAGCCATAGGGCCCTTCCAAAGAAATCTGCCACAGGAGGTTCGTTACACATACGTCTCCCTACTTCGTACTCTGATATCCTGCGACTTCAGCCAGAACGGACCCAAAAAGAGATCAGGGAGCCTGATGCAGAGGCAAGTACTGATACGCTAGCCAGAGGCTTATGAAGTGATTCCACACACAGCTCTGCACACAGCCGGAGGTCCATTCCAGAAAGATCGTAAAAAAATATGTTTTCCATTGTAAAGCAATTATACTCCAATAAAGATGTTAAAAAAAAATGTTTTCCCATCTATAAAATGAACAAATTTACTATCCATATGCTAACACACCAGCCTTTAACCAGTTATTTGTACTGTCTTAACTTAATTGTCCCATCCATACCTCTAAGACAACTCCACATCAGATAGAGAGAAAAAGTGTTATATCTCTTACATTGTGCAGTGTTTTTAAACACTTCCTTTCACACATGCATTACCCTACGAAATATTACAAGGCAATAAAACAAAGGAAGGAAACATTTTCACTATGCCTCCTGCACGTATTCAATAAGTCCCATATCTCATCTAATTTACCTTTTCCATGAACTCTAAATAATCTGTACAATGACCAAAAAAGGTTTTAAATTTTTTTTTCATTTTTAGAACAGCAGCACTACCTTTGAGGAAATGAAACCAAAAAGAGGAAGCAATTTATTACACAGTAGAAACATGTCTACCCAAGTTCAGCCAGATGACAAGTAGGTCATATAGTATAGAAACATACAACATTCTGGAGAATTTTAAATGCTTACCACAATCTCAGGTATGATAACCTAACAAAACTGAGCAAGGCCCTCTGACAACAATCTCTTGGGACCCACCAATCCTCCATTCCAAATTGTACTATTGTACAATTGTACATTTTCATTATTCTCTGGACATCCCACTAAGTACCTCAGCTGTCTCAAGGAACTTGATACCATGTGACCAAGGAGTCACCCTACATTTTACCCACATAGTTTTATTAAAATCTAGCACAATCTTAACAATCTAGTCATTCTACCATCTAATCTTAAAACTAAGCTTTTCTTTCCCCTCTTTTTTTTTTTTTTTTTTTTTTG
>NW_006793169.1:344408-359772 GCF_000442215.2 Lipotes vexillifer
GGACTCTCAACCACCGCGCCACCAGGGAAGCCCCCCTCTTTCTTTTTGATCTCCCTTTTTTTTTTTTTCCTGGTGTTCTTAGGAGATGGGCTGGGGGCGGGGATTGTGAATCCACTGAAATTGAATCCTATAAATGTATTTCTTGGAGAGCCCATGGCCTTTGCCAGATTTTTTTTTAAGTCTTTGCCTCCCCAAATGTTATGACCAATTCTGTAAACTTAGTTACCTAAGAACGTTTCTTAGCCTGACAGCACTCTGGTTAACAAAGCTCTGTTCAATCAGTATCCTCAGGCTTTTCTGGATTCTTTGTACGTTTTTAAGTCATTTTAAAAAATCAAGGATCTACAATTAGCTCTTTCCACGAGCATGCTAATCTTGCTGATTCTTACTGAGAAATTGCTTCTTTGGGAGGAAAAAAAGAACTAGCAAGGGTTGGTCAAACCATCACTAACATCCTAGGATTATCATTTAGAGCTGAAGTGTGGAGCTTCTCCCTCCTAACAAATTTATCAAGGTACAGATCGAATACCATTTATAGAACACAAAGATTCATTTCAAGCCTGTCTTAATCTGAGAGAGCCACTTACTTTACGTGCATCTTTATGATACATCAGAAAAGAATTTGAGGCTACGATTGTATGGCTGCTTCTGTGAATGAAGCACGGGCATTAAATACAGAAAGAGAAGTTTCTGTGACTGAACATAGACATACATCATACTAGTCAGTATGGCAAAAATCATGGTTAGCTCTAAAGTACACGGCTCAACTAGTTTTCGTAGCTTTTTGGTTAACTGGTATGGTCCAGAACATTTCCTTTATGTCTGTAATTCTACTCGCCCCAAATGCTGCAGACAGAACGTTTAAACTAAATCCTCAAATGCGAGTGGGTCAACTAATAAAAGTCCGGTGGTGGTGACGGAGAAGGGCTAACGACGGTGTTCAGGGCGCAGGTAGGGTGAGGGGCTGATGATCACTATTACCCAGGGCCATCACCTTTACACCTGTGCTCTGGGATGAGTTGATAACCCAGCTCTATGCGGCGAAAATGAGGGCAGGGCAGTCGCGGTGCCGAGGGGAGTCCCCAGGTTTGGTGCCCGCTCGGCAGCCCTGCTGCGCGGCCTGCACCAGCCCGGCAGGCGGCGGGCTCGCGTAGAGCGCGAAACCGGCAGCGCGGCCGCGAGCGGCGGCCGACGCGAGGGGACGACGGCGTGTGACCGGCTTTCTCGTGCCATGGATTGGTTGATAATGAGTATCCACATGGAGCCACCTTTGCTCAGTGTGCTCTTCCTCACCTCTCCTAGGGAGAGGTGTGAGTTGGAGACCTTTGTTTGATATACGGACCACACTGCAGTGGTGAAGATGTCAGTGAAAAGCCAGAAGTGAATTTTGACAAGAATAACAGGGTGAGTTCCGACTTGACAGCAGGTTTAACAGAGGCTGGTTTTACAACTGTTTTCAGCAGCTTGCAAAATGTGTGCAGGGCCGCCCACACTTCCTTCCTCTTCCCCAGCCACACCCGCACGCCTCAGTTGCTTCTGCTCTCTTTAGTAAACTGGGAGAACATCGGTGTGTTCTTGCAACACATACTAGTACTTGTTTCTCAAACATGGATTTCCATCTTATAAACACCCTCTCCTGGATGGCCTGTTTCACTTAGGTCTTGCCTAGCTATATGCGTGTGTGAGCACATGCTGAATAAGAAGACTGCTTTAGAATGGTCTAATTTAGTGCTTCTGCTGGTTTAAAAGATGTCATCTTTTAAAAATAATAAATAAAAAATAGTGATTTAGAAGAACTTAGTGCATGCAAAAATGTTCATCCTATAGTCGAGGAAAAAGTAGTCATAAGACTTCATATACAATATCTTTCCCCCCGGGCCGCCTGGAGGCCGACCTTCCGCCGGGCCCATCCGTCGTCCGCAGGCGCTCGCGGAGCTCCCCGCGGAGCGGCGCGGCAGGAAGAGCCCCGGCCCTGCTCGCGGCGGGCTGGGTCCGGGCCCGGGCCCTCGACATCGGGTTCAGAGCCGCCCCGGCCCGGCGCCCGCGTGCACCGGCGCCTGCCAAGTGCTTTGTTTTTAGATCAATAGTTGTTTTGGGGTGGAAACAGTTAAATCGGGAAGATAAAATCCAGTGATAAGGGATTGAGTAGGGTTTTATAAGGATTCTTTTTCAGACAGATGTGTTTAGGTGCAAGGCACTTAAGCATTTGGGGAGATTAAAAAAAAGGAATTGAATCGGGGAAAGCATACAAATATGAAAGGTATATCCTTAAAGAACACACTTCAGGCTTCTTTGCGGAAAGAGGGGGATTGAGAAAAAGAGGACAGGACTGGGGCTTTTGAAGACTTAAAAGAGGAGCAAAGACTTAGGAAAAGGGGAGATTGGGATGGTGAGGAGGATGAAGAGGGAAGGAAAGACGTCTATGTGGGATGAAGAGAGTTAATCAGGTTGGGCAAGTTTCGTTTTGTTATGTACAAGTAGAAAACTTTCTTTTTGAAAGGCAGCAGAATATGCTACCTCAAAATATGCCTCTTTGGCATAAGGATTATTTTGAGCTGATTATTTTTGAGAAAGAGCAGGCTCAAGAGAATCTCTGAAAACAGAGTAGAAATCACACTTTTCTAGGCGAAATTTACGTTCTCTCAAGAGAAGGAAGGTTGACTCTAAATCACAAGAGAGTCTCAATGGAGAAGGCACTGACAAATCTGCAAAATAATCTTTACCCTTGTTTAAGTGCTTTTCCTATGACCTCCCATAACTGGCCTCCCTCCAATCCCCCTACAGCGTTCTTTTGTCTTTAGTTGAAGATAGTATTTAAGGTGGTGACTTGGGCCAAATTAGGGAGTTACTTGGCTTGTTTTTCTTTTGTTCATCTGTGTATTACAAGGGGTTTCAGCCAAGAACTTATAAGGGTAGAGGGAAATTATTTTCCTCCCTATATTTTCTATTGTTAAAATTAAGAATCTAAAGTGAATTGAGGGCTTCCCTGGTGGTACAGTGGTTAAGAATCCACCTGCCAATGCAGGGGACATGGGTTCAAGCCCTGGTCCAGGAAGATCCCACATGCCACAGAGCAACGAAGCCCGTGAGCCACAACTACTGAGCCTGTGCTCTAGAGCCCGCGAGCCACAACTACTGAAGCCCACGTGCCACAAATACTGAGCCCGTGCTCCGCAATAAGAGAAGCCACGGCAATGAGAAGCCCATGCACTGCCACAAGAGAAGCCACCGCAATGAGCAGCCCATGCACCACAACAAAGAGTGGCCCCCGCTCGCCGCAACTAGAGAAAGCCCGTGCACAGCAATGAAGACCCAATGCAGCCAAATAAATAAATAAATTTATTTATTTATTTTAAAAAAATAAAGTGAATTGAGTTCTTGATATCTGATTGTATTAGCAACCCTTTGTAAAGAGTGAAATTTGGAGGAGGTGTGGGTAGGAGGTGGAGGATAATCAAAAATAAAACTAGATAGTATCTTTTAAAATATTCCGTGACGTTTTCTGAAAAGTAAACTGGTACACTGATTGGCACATATATGCATCCAAAATGGAACCCCGGTGTGCTGCTTCATTCACTCATTCTTTGTGTTGAATCTTCAAATTGTCTAACACTTGACACTCTCTCTGTACCACAGCTCTGCAAAAGCCAGCATTCGTGCAATAGGCCTCACAATGGAGAGGCTTATGAAGCTGGTACTATTGTTACTGATCACAAGTTCGTGTGCTGGATGCACAGTGAAGCCAAACAAGCCAAAACATTGGAGTTTGGAGCAGAGAAATGTTTATGGCAGGGCCAAGCAAGGAAAATGGGCGGCTCATGCTCAAAAGACCCAAACTCCCTTATGATTTTCAGAGAGGAGTTTTTAAAGGCAACATTTGGGGTGAGGGCTGTAGGGTGTGTGCCTTTCTTCTGATTGGTTGGTGGGGAGGTAACAGGGCGGTGCTCCAGGGACCTTGTGCTCAGCCTGAAGTTAACATCCTCCACCTGGATGGGGGCCTTAGTTCCTATAGAAGGACTCTACGTATATCCCTTGAGGAGGAACTAGGACTCTGCTTTCTCGCTGTACTATTGTTTCTTGAGTGCTTTCCCTTTGTTTCTGCATTCCATCACTTCCCTGATCAGTAACTGTTTGAATCTGCCCTTTGGAATTCACAGAAAGTCTAGGGGGCTGAAGCATCTTTCCTCCAAACAAGAAACTGGGGACACAGGAAGGCTTTTTTGCCTGGGAGGGCCCCGCAGGGTCCTGCTTTAAAATATTTATTCTTCCACATTTAAAAGTGTTTTTATTTTTTTTAATGATTTTTTTCTTGAGCACAAAAGTAATATATGATTGTTGTTTAATATTTAGAATATGAACAAAATACAAATCTCCTATAGTTCTACTGCTCAGAAATGACCATGATTAACATTTTAGTGTATTTACCTTTAGCCTTTGTTTAGAAAGCATAGGTATGTTATTAGGGTTGAAATTCTATTGTTTATACTTTTTTTATACTAAAAATATCTGCCATAAGCTAACTGGATTACTTGTTTTGCCAGCCACAGAGCTATTAATGACTTGTTTTTTGTTTGTTTGTTTGTTTTGCCACACCACAAGACATGTGGGATCTTAGTTCCCTGACCAGGGATCAAACCCATGCCGCCTGCAGTAGAAGCACAGAATCTTAACCACTGGACCACCGGGGAAGTCCCTGACTTATGTTGTTAAAAAGGAAATGACAGGCCCAAAATGGAGTCACTTGTGTTAAGCCGCATGACAGCAAATCAAGACTCAATACCCAATCTAACTGTAGTTACAACCTCTTCCAGGAATGCATTCTGCACTGGTCAGTCTAGCTTTCTGGTCAGCACCAATGAGGTAATCTTCCACATAGCCCCCTGCCATCCCAGTAGGTACGTTATCTAAAACTGAAACAACCCACGCTTTTTCCCTTTCTGCCTATAAAAGCCTTCCATCTTGTACAACTCCTTGGAACTCCTTTTTATTTGTTAGATGGGATGCTGCCTGGTTCATGAATCCTTCAATAAAGCCAATTAGATCTTTAACTCAGTTGAATTCTGTTTTTTTAACAGTTTGAATTGATAAATTTTATATCAGTGTCTTCCTAGAGTATAATTCAAAATAAAAAACACCTCACGGGCTTCCCTGGTGGCGCAGTGGTTGAGAGTCCGCCTGCCGATGCAGGGGACGCAGGTTCATGCCCCGGTCTGGAAAGATCCCACATGCCGCGGAGCGGCTGGGCCCGTGAGCCATGGCCGCTGAGCCTGCGCGTCCGGAGCCCGTGCTCCGCAACCCAATCTAACTGTAGTTACAACCTCTTCCAGGAATGCATTCTGCACTGGTCAGTCTAGCTTTCTGGTCAGCACCAATGAGGTAATCTTCCACATAGCCCCCTGCCATCCCAGTAGGTACGTTATCTAAAACTGAAACAACCCACGCTTTTTCCCTTTCTGCCTATAAAAGCCTTCCATCTTGTACAACTCCTTGGAACTCCTTTTTATTTGTTAGATGGGATGCTGCCTGGTTCATGAATCCTTCAATAAAGCCAATTAGATCTTTAACTCAGTTGAATTCTGTTTTTTTAACAGTTTGAATTGATAAATTTTATATCAGTGTCTTCCTAGAGTATAATTCAAAATAAAAAACACCTCACGGGCTTCCCTGGTGGCGCAGTGGTTGAGAGTCCGCCTGCCGATGCAGGGGACGCAGGTTCATGCCCCGGTCTGGAAAGATCCCACATGCCGCAGAGCGGCTGGGCCCGCGGGCCATGGCCGCTGGGCCTGTGCGTCTGGAGCCTGTGCTGTGCTCCGCAACGGGAGAGGCCGCACAGTGAGAGGCCCGCGTACCGCAAAAAAAATAATAAAAAATAAAAAAATAATAAAAAAACACCTCGGAAAGCCATGTATTTACATGTTTACATGTTTACATGTTACTTTATTGTAAACATTTTATTAATTACTTAGAATATTTCATGAGGTTTTGATTTTTCATTAAAAAAAAAAAATAATGCTGCCATAGTTTTTCCTACTGTTTTTTTTCCCCCCCAAGATTTCCCCTTTGTAATGGTTAATAAGAAAAATGGTACTAATTTGCTGGCTGGTATTAATGTTAGGAAATGTTGGTTATTATCAGGGGCACAAGTTTAAACTCTGGTTACCTAAACAAAAATGTCCACCAGGAAGGAGTTCTTTGTTTTTTTCATGCCTCGCCTTACTGCATTGCAGGTCTAATAGCTTTGCTTTTGTCTACCATCTGGTGGCCAGCTGAGAGATCCAGGAGAGAAACTGCCTCTTCATTTTTTTCCTTCTCAATTTCTGCTATAGTCAAGGTAATGTCTTCCCTGCTCATTCTATTTGAACAATTTTCTAATACTATATTCCAGAAGAAAATATTATGGAGAGACATCAAGTGAGTATACTTGAAACCAGTGGAGTGCTTACAATACTAGTGCAGTAGATTTCTTCCACCTGATGATCTGTACCTCATTTTAAAAGATTTTCCCCATTAATAAGCAAAGAAGCATTTTCTAAACACAGTACTTAATAGTTGTTTGCAACATTATTAAAATGATTTTTATTGTGGCTTTCTTAAAAATGATGTCTTTTCTTGGAAACCTAATTTGCTACCATAGCTTTGAATTATCTGACATCTCCCAAATCACAGCTCTTGGTAGTAGGGATGAGGAAAAGGAAACCTGCTTAGTATTATGCTTTTGCTTTATTTGCATGGATTGCATTTCTTTGTTTTTTTTTTTTTTTTTCAAAATAAAGGTGCTTTTAAAATTAGCAACAAAAATGACAATACTCATATTGTATTCCTTACTCCTTAGTTCTGATGAACCAATGAGTTTGACACGAGATCTTTCATTTGCTAAACTTAGCTCTAAAGGAAACACCTGCAACTAAGATCAAACTGGTGTTCATGGGTGAAAGAAAGGTACTTCATGATGGGCCAGCAGAGAGCCCTACACAGCTGCGTCTTCTCTCTCGCACCGAGTCCTCTCCTAATAGCTCTTCAGGCACTGTCCCTCTGCCACTCTGTCTGTGCCTTTTTTTCTTGTGTCCCCATATCCTGACACCCCGATTTGTCATTCTCTGGACCTCTTTTAGCCACTTGCTGATGGATGACACTCGGTCAGCTACAAACCAGCCAGAATATCTTAGAACTCTGCTCCCTACCTTCACAGAAGTTTTGGTTTCTATTTATTGGGAAATTGCAAAACGACAAAAAATACTATGAGTTCAATACTTTTAAACAAACTTGTATTTTATTTACCACTATAGCATCCACAAACTTTCAAAAAATAATAGTTCATAGATGTGCAAAACACACACGATGCTCAGGGTGCACAGGAATTATGGGACTCAGAGTAATTCTGCAGCCACAGAGCATTTAGACAATATTATTAACGTCTTTAGAACAAACAACCCTACCTGTTTCCCATTAAAATTCACATTATAATTATAGGCAAATTTTGAAAAATAACCAAATCATCCACTTCTAAAAAGTGGTCCTGGACTTCCCCACAATGTATTTTTAGCACAAAATAACCAAAAAATTGCAGGTAGGCCATACTCTGTCTGCCTTATAGCATCTTGTGAAAAAAGAGCTGGGCCAGTCTGACTTCCCCAGAAGTTGAACTGGGCTTTAGGTGCAGATGTTCTTGAATGGAAGTATACACCATACATGCCAGGATAGAAAGCAAATTTTCCCCAAAATATTGTTCTTCATAAAAGAGAGTTGCCTTATATTTTTTTCTTTACTTTGTCCTTTTTGAACAAAGTACTCTTCAGGAAGACACTATCTCTTGAAAGGACCTCAAGTGATGGCACTTTTCTATCTTATAAAGGTCAGCTAGCAAAATCAGGGGGAAACGGTGAAAACATATTTATTAATTATTCCTGAGGTTATGACCACGGAGAACAAGCACTGGAGATCATAATTAGTAAGCTTCCTACAAAGGTATTAGAAAAAGGAATACAAGACCTATTTGCGGAGATTGTGAATATGCAAGGGAAAAAAAACTCTTGTCCCAATGTTTAACAAATGGTTCCTGAGATGCAGTAAAATCTCCACTGACAGCATCCTACTCAATTCAAAACCTGTTCTATCTTAAATAACTAGAAGGGAACTGTTAGATGACTCAAAAAGTTGTTCCAGTGATGAGAGAGACCCTGCTGTAGCAGATCCCTGTGAAGAATCTGACTAAAATTATTTGAGTGAAGAAAAAGTAACTTTTCTAAATTAATACCATTTTGTATACTTTTTGATATTAAATGCAAGTATTTAAATATCTAAATGAATAGATGGTTTAAATAAACTTTTAAATTGTTTCATTTACATCCATAAAAGTTCTACATTCAAACTGCAGATTAACTAATGTAGACTTTGAAATAAATCAAGTTGGAAAAGGACACCAATGCTTGAGGCATATGTGTGTGTGTACATATGTGTCCGTGTGTGTGTACATTTATGGAGGAGTGACAAAAGCTCTTCTAGGTGATTCCAGTCCTAGTGCTTCACCATTTCTCTTCCTATCCCTTTTTTTTTTCTTGACTTAACTTTTTTTTTTTAATTTTGGAACTATTATAAATGCACAGGAAACAACAAAAGAATATACAGGGAGGTCCCAAACATCCTTTGTGAAGCCTCCCCCATGTTAAGATCTTACATATATATAATACAATGTCAAAATCAAGAAATCGGCATTGGTACAATGCATAGAACTTACTCAGATTCACCAGTTATACAAGTACTGATTTGTGTTTGTATGTTTGTAGTTCTATACAATTATATCACATGTGTAGCTCCACATAACTATAACCACAATAAAGATTCATTGCCAACAACTACAGGCCAAACAATGTCTCCCAAATTGTAAGAATTGCCTAGGTGCTTGTTTTAAAATACAGATTCCCAGACAGACCTCTGCCCAGAGATTCCCATTCCAGAACACTGGGGTAGAGGTGGGAATTTGCATCTTTAAGCACCCTAGATGATGCTTAAGATCGAGTAACTTTGAGAAACACTGGTCTGGAGCATTAAATGAAACAGTGTAGCGTGAATTGGGGGCAGTATTTCTTGCACATTATAAACCTGATTTCCTTCCTCTTCCACCAATATGGAAAGACATCCAGGCCTGGTCTCTCCCTGTCAGAGCCTTTACTGTTTGCTTCCCATGGAGGGGCAGTGAAAGCCTGTTACCAAGACCGCCTTATAGGGGTCTAGGAGAGTCTGGAGTTAGTTCCTGGTTACTATCTAGCTGGTGAAGGTGGAACACTGCAGGGGTGAGCTATCCACCGACCAGAGGCAGAGAATTGGCAGCAGGCAAAGGGATTTAGGCAATCATGGAAACCGGAAGCAAACAGAAACAGCTTATAGGAATGGAATTCTCCGCAGTGGAGAGGGTTAGCATGGGAGAGCCTAGGTCTTAACTGCTCTACTGTACTTGGCCATTCAGGGAAAGGGCCTTAGTATTCTGACTCTCAGTTCTGGGGGACTAGAAAGATCCCCCTTGCCCCAGCAGCTTATTAGTACAGATTAAGAAAGCAAGGAGGCGGCTTCCCTTGTGGCGCAGTGGTTGAGGGTCCGCCTGCCGATGCTAGGGGACGCAGGTTCGTGCCCCGGTCCGGGAGGATCCCGCGTGCCGCAGAGCGGCTGGGCCCGTGAGCCATGGCTGCTGGGCCTGCGGGTCGGGAGCCTGTGCTCCGCAGCGGGAGGGGCCACAGCGGTGGGAGGCCCGTGTACTGCGGAAAAAAAAGAAAGCAGGGAGGTCAAGGCCTTAGGCAGCTGGACACTAGTTAATGTCCCCCTTCCCCCCACCCCCATCCTGAGTGGAGGGAGCTAGATCAGCCCCCTTTCATGGGAAAGGGCCTTGTCCACCTGGTTCTTGGGAGTGTCAAAAGAGCACAAAAGGGCAAAACTCATGGATTCTTGATGCTGGATAAGACCAATGTCATCTGAATCAAAAAAGGACCGCTTAGAAGTTAAATATGAACTCATGAATCACTAAACTCCAAGTTAATTATTTATTATAGTCAAGGATAGAGTCTATAGTAAAAGACCACCCTCTAGAGGCTGCAGACCCCGGACGACAACCCAACATACAAAACATCCAAGGGATGGCAGTGAAAAGTGAAACTGCTCTGGTCAACACAGCAGAAAGCTCTGATCAAATGAAAGAAAAATTCAAGAACTTTCTCAGAATTGCCCTGTTTGGTAAGATCTTAAAATTAACACAGAGAGAAGAAAAATCTTTTAGGTTAGAAAGAAAATCCTCAGAGATCTCTGATCTGGCCAGTGGGTTCCCTCTAGCAGTGCTTACAAATTGCAGGTGCAATTTGGGGTGCACCCATTAGTGGATTGTGAGATCCACTAATGGGGTGCACCCATTAGTGGATTGTGAGATCTTTTTTATAAAGGAAATGAAAGAGAAAAGTACTAGAATGCATTGCATGTAGAAAGAAGAGTACTTCATGAGATTTTTTTAAAGTAATATTTGTAAGCATGAGGGTATAATAGTTTGCATTGTGAATTGTGTTTATTGTGGCTCACAACAAAAAGTTAAAAATGGACTTCATAAAGGCTTGACTCCTGCAGTTCTGTCCCAGGGCAGTTTTAAGCATCCATTCAAACATTGCTTTGGGTATGAGTTCACATGGTCATTCTGTTTTGTTTTGTTTTTTTAAAATTTTTATTGGAGTATAGTTGCTTTATAATGTTGTATTAGTTTCTGCTGTACAGCAAAGTGAATCAGCAATACGTATACATTACCCCCTCTTTTTAGGATTTCCTTCCCATTTAGGTCACCACAGAGTATTGAGTAGAGTTCCCTGTGCTATACAGTAGGTTCTCATTAGTTATCTATTTTATACATAGTATCAGTAGTGTATATATGTCAATCCCCATATGTACACTAATGTGTATTAAATAGATAACTAATAAGAACCTGCTGTATAGCACAGGGAACTCTACTTTGCTGTACAGTAGAAACTAACACAACATTGTAAAACAACTATACTCAAATTTAAAACAAGACAAAACACTGACCATAAAAAGTGAATATTCTTGTCTATTTCTTTTTCCATAAGTGTTATCTAAAAATAAATTGAAATTTTTCAGGGAAAAAAAAAAGTAGTGTATGTATGTCAATCCCATCTCCCAAATGCATCCCACAGGCCCCCATTCTGCTTTTTAAGATTGTTTGCCTTTTCAATATTGAATACCGAGGACCAGACTCATCTCAGTTTTAAGTGTAAATCATTTATTGAAGCTAAAAAATGTAACATTCTATAAAGAAAGACTATTGACTGGTATTTACTGGATTAAAGATCTTGTCTCAGATTTTCTTTTTTATTCACTTATTTTTAATCATTTTACTTATTTTATATATAATATAAATTTAATTTAATTTTTTTTTTTTGGACACCCCACATGGCTTGTGGGATCTTAGTTCCCAGACCAGGGATCAAACCTGGGCCCTCTGCAGTGGGAACTCGGAGTCCCAACCACCGGACCGCCAGGGAATTCCCTAAATTTATTTGTTTTCATGAAATTGAATTGTTCCTTGGAATAACATGATACAATCTGAAGTATTTTAAAAATGATAACAGGGACCATTAAAGCCTATATTTTCACTTTACCCTGACAATTATAAAAAAACTGCAAAGATACTGACGGTACAACTGAAATATAATCCCTGGCTGAACTGAACTTTAATTTTTATTTATTTATTTTTTTATTATTATTTTTTTTTCGGTACGCGGGCCTCTCACTGTTGTGGCCTCTCCCGCTGCGGAGCACAGGCTCCGGACGCGCAGACTCAGCAGCCATGGCTCACGGGCCCAGCCGCTCCGCGGCATGTGGGATCTTCCCAGACCGGGGCACGAACCCGTGTCCCCTGCATCGGCAGGCGGACTCTCAACCACTGCACCACCAGGGAAGCCCTGAACTTGAAGTTTTGATAAAGGTAGATCTTCTGGAGGACCTGCCAGGCCAAATTTGACACCTTTAAAAATATCCGGACAGTCCTCGCGGAGAGTCGCCGCGGTTTCTTGCTTCAACAGTGCTTTGACGGAACCCGGCGCTCGTCCCCCGCTCCGGCCGGCCGCTCAGAGCCAGCCCTCACCACCACCTCAGAGCTCCCTCCGACGCCCCAAGGTCCCCGCCGCCGTTACAGCCGCGCAGCCACCGCCACCGTTTCACCTCAGCTGCCTGCCATGACGACGGCGTCCCCCTCGCAGGTGCGCCAGAACTACCACCAGGGCTTGGAGGCTGCCATCAGCCGCCAGATCAACCTGGAGTTCTACGCCTCCTACGTCTACCTGTCCATGTCGTACTATTTTGACTGCGATGATGTGGCTTTGAAGAACTTTGCCAAATACTTTCTTCACCAATCTTGTGAGGAGAGGGAACATGCTGAGAAACTGATGAAGCTGCAGAACCAACGGGGTGGCCGAATCTTCCTTCAGGATATCAAGAAACCAGACCGTGATGACTGGGAGAACGGGCTGAATGCAATGGAATGTGCGCTACACTTGGAAAAGTGTGAATCAGTCACTACTGGAACTGCACCAACTGGCCATGGAGAAAAATGACCCCCATTGGTGTGACTTCACTGAGACTCATTATCTGAATGAGCAGGGGAAATCCATTAAAGAATTGGGTGACCACGTAACCAACTTGCACACGATGGGGGCACCCGAATCTGGCATGGCACAGTATCTCTTTGACAAGCGCACCCTGGGAAATAGTGATAATGAGAGGTAAGCCTTAGGCTGGCTTCCCGTAGACACAGGGGTGACTTCCCTGGTCACCAAGGCAGTGCATGCATGTTTGGGTTACCTTTACCTTTTCTGTAAGTTGTACCAAAACATCTACAAGTCCTTTCCTTAGTACCATTCCTTCAAATAAAGTAATTTGGTACCCCCCCCAAAAAAAATATATATATATATCATCCGGACTTCCCTGGTGGTCCAGTGGTTAGGACTCCATACTTTCTCTGCAGGGGGCACAGGTTCAATCCCTGGTCAGGGAAGTTCCACATGCCACATGTTGAAGCCGGAAAAAAAAAAAAAACTCACTAAAAAAAAATCATCCAACCTTTCAAAATTCTAAATGACTTCTTAAAAAGCTCTGCATTAGCCCTGTTTCTTACCATCAGATTCTCTTCACATCTTCTTCATATCAATTTAGTAAGAGAATATAAACATCTACCTTGGACAGCACTCAGAGTTCCTGGTACAAACAGACGGAAAAGAGGAGTAACAGTAAAATAAACTTTTAAAAAATGGTTCTGAAGAACCCAGGGGCAGGACAGGAATAAAGACGCAGACGTAGAGAATGGACTTGAGGACACGGGGAGGGGGAAGGCTAAGTTGGGACGAAGTGAGAGAGTGGCATGGACATATATACACTACCAAATGTAAAATAGATAGCTAGTGGGAAGCAGCTGCATAGCACAGGGAGATCAGCTCGGTGCTTTGTGACCACCTGGAGGGGTGGGATAGGGAGGGTGGGAGGGAATCGCAAGAGGGAGGAGATATGGGGATATATGTATACGTATAGCTGATTCACTTTGCTATAAAGCAGAAACTAACACACCATTGTAGAGCAATTATACTCCAATAAAGATGTAAAAAAAATTGTTTAATAAACTTTTTATTAAATCTAATTTTGGAAATGATATTGACTTCATGTATGGATTAAGTTAGAAAAGTCTGAACATTAAAGTAACACTTAAAACACGTTTTTAAGATAATTCACCTCTTCTCTTAATCACAGGGAAAGGCACTACTTCAACAAACATTTCTACTCTCACAGCCTTACCTCTTGTATTTAGTCACAGTAAATCAACAATACATTAAATATAGCTATTGATCTGCTCTTGGTAGAACAACTCAACTTTTCAGATGCTTGTTATGACTCTCCATGGTCTTTGCTGGAGAGTGGTAAGATTCTATACAGCTGTGGTTACAAAAACTAACATCTACAGGACCTATCTAAAACTAGTTTATTTTCTATTTTTTTTTTTTTTTTTTTTTTTTTATCCTCTCCCGTTGCGGAGCACGGGCTCCGGACGCGCAGGCCCAGCGGCCATGGCTCACGGGCCCAGCCGCTCCGCGGCATGTGGGATCTTCCCGGACCGGGGCACGAACCCGCGTCCCCTGCATCGGCAGGCGGACCCTCAACCACTGCGCCACCAGGGAAGCCCTATTTTCTATTATTTTTCGATATTAAAATCCTTCCATCTTCAGTGTCTGTCTTTGTGCTATTTTACTAGCACGAGGTCTGGCATATAATAGATACCCTATCAATAACTGTTGAATGAAAGAAAAGTATAATTTAACTCAGAAAATGGCTGATAAAGAAAGAACTGTGCTACTGGTCCAGCGCTGTTGAGGGAGAATGAACCAAGGCTGGAGAAGGGGGTCTGGTCTGAGCAGGCAGGATCTTGCAAACTTTTTTGAGGAGTATGACTGATACCTGTAGTGGAAACCTACAAAGGTGTCAAGCAAGCAAGTGATGTGGTCAGAAGTGAGGTTTAGATGGTCACTCTGGGTCTTGTGTGCAGAATGGAACGGATGGATGGCTGAGGCAGAGGGATACTAGTTAAGAGGCCACTGAGATTCAGATACGAGGAGAAGGTGGTTTAGACCAGGAGTGGAGGGGAGGTGGAGAGAAGAGATTCAGTAGACCTTTGTAAGGCTGAGCTGAAGGAACTGGGTGATTGCTTGGAGGAGGTGAGGAAGGAAGAGTCAAGAATGAGATCCAGGGCTTCCCTGGTGGCACAGTGGTTAAGAGTCCGATTGCTGGTGCAGGGGACACTGGTTCGAGCCCTGGTCCAGGAGGATCCCACGTGCCGCAGAGCGGCTGGGCCCGTGTGTCACAACTACTGAAGCCCGTGCGCCGTGCTCCACAATAGAAGTCACTACAATGAGAAGCCCGCGCACTGCAGCCAAAAATAAAATAAATTAAAAAAAAAAAAAAAAAAAAAGAATGAGATCCAGGCAGTGCGCTCCGTTGTCCCGCAGATCTGTCTCTTGCTTTGACAGTGTTTGGACGGAACAGACCCAGGGACGCCCCTTGCTCCAGCCTCCCACCAGCCTCCAACCTTTATTTTCCAGTCGCAGCCTTTGGAATCAGCCGCTCAGCTATCATTGGCCTCCGGGACGAGCCAACACCATTTTCTGAGCTTAGCTCCTTATTACCGATCAACCACGAGCTCCCAGATTCATCAGAATTGTTCTACCGACGTGCTGTAGAGCACAGGGAACTCCACTTCACGGTACAGTAGAAACTAACACAACATTGTAAAACAACTATACCCTAAAAAAAAAAAAAAAAAAAAAAAAAAAAAAAA
>NW_006793169.1:359782-373317 GCF_000442215.2 Lipotes vexillifer
AAAAAAAAAGAACTGCTCTACCAAGGTGGAGGCCGTCAGCAACTGCCCAGTCAACATGCATCTGTGGGACTCCCACACCTACCTCTGCCTGGGCTTCTATTTCCATGGCGACGATGTGGCTCTGGAGGGCGTGGACCACTGTTTCCACGAACTGGCCGAGGAGAAGTGCGAGGGTGCACAGCATCTCTTAAAAATGCAAAACCAGTGCGATGGTCGTGCCCTCTTCCAGGACTTGTACAATACTCACCAAGATGTGGGGGCTAAAACCCAGGACACTATGGAAGCCACCATTCTCATGGAAAAGAACCAGACCCAGGCACTTTTGGATCTGCATGCCCTGGGTTCTGCCCATGCAGATCCCCACCTCTGTGACTTCCTGAAGAGCCACTTCCTGGACGAGCAGGTGAAACTCATCAAGAAGATGGGTGACCACCTGCCCAATCTCCGCAGGCTGGCTGGTCCCCAGGCTGGGCTGGGCGAGTCTCTCTTCGAAAGGCTCACCCTCCAGCATGACTAGGAGCCTCCGGAGCCCAGCAGCCTTTGAGGAGCCCCTCTGGTGTCGGGGCTTCTGCCTGAAGTCCCTCTCTGCATCCACTAAGCAGCTTTTTTAAAAATTTATTTTTGGCTGCATTGGGTCTTCATTGCTGCTTGTGGGCTTTCTCTAGTTGTGGCAGGCGGGGGCTACTCTTCGTTGAGCTGCGCGGGCTTCTCATTGCGTTGGCTTCTCCTGTTGCGGAGCACGGGCTCTAGGCTCACAGGCTCAGTTGTTGTGGTGCGTGGGCTTAGCTGCTCTGAGGCATGTGGGATCTTCCCAGACCAGGACTCGAACCTGTGTCCTCTGCATTGGCAGGCGGATTCTTAACCACTGCGTCACCAGGGAAGCCCTAGGCAGCTTTTTAATCACCCTGGAGCCCTCTCTCAAGCCTTGGACCAAAATGGAAACAGTAACTTTCTGCAGAAAAGAAAAAAAAAAAGAGACCCAAGTTTCTGGCAGGGACCCTAGGGAGGGTGGTCACGCCATCACAGGGAGAGAAGATTTAGCAAGAAAGAAGCCAGTTCCATGTGGGACATGTTAGATCTGAGGCGCCTCTTACAGGAGAGTCCAACAAAGGTATGCTAGCAGCAATTTTAAATATAGGTTTGAAGGATTAGGATTGAAATGTATCTTTTAGAATTTTAATCCAGATCGGTGTTTTAAGTTATTGTTACATATACTAAAAAATCAAGGTAAAGGTTGAATATAGCTAAGATCAAAGGCCTATTCTCTCTTGATTTTCTTACAGTTTGATATACTATTGCTTCTCAGAAAATCAAATGGCTTGGGGAATTCCCTGGCGGTCCAGCGATTAGGACTAGGTGCTTTCACTGCCAGGGCCCAGGTTCAGTCCCTGGTTGGGGATCCCGCAAACCACGCAGTGAAGCCAAAGAAGGAAAAAAGAAAAAAGAAAATCAAATGGCTATAAAAGGTATTTAAATTTTCTGATATTTAAATGCTGTTAATATTATTTTGGGCACTAGAGTTATTTAATGGATTAGGAAGAAAAACAGCATAATCTTTGTTGAGTTTCTCCTCCAAGTGAACCACATTAGCAGACTGCTCCTACTGATTCTTATGTAAGAAAAGGTATTTTAAACACCTCAGCATGTCAGCCTTCATAAGCCCATGCGGCAGAAACTCTGAACTTCAAGTCTCCCTCTTCCTAGTCATGAAAGGAGGGAATTTTAAGGGACATTTGGTGAGGCTACTCAGAGCAGTAATTGACAGGGTGGACTCTTAGGTCCAACTCCGGGCCTCGTATCTTGCTAGTAATACGATCTCAAGTTATTTTCATTTTGTTTTACAGCTGCCTCCTCTGTAAAATAGGAGTGATAATAGTACCTACCTCGGGCTTCCCTGGCGGCGCAGTGGTTGAGAGTACGCCTGCCGATGCAGGGGACATGGGTTCGTGCCCCAGTCCGGGAAGATCCCACATGCCACGGAGCGGCTGGGCCCGTGAGCCATGGCCGCTGGGCCTGCGCGTCCGGAGCCTGTGCTCCGCAACGGGAGAGGCCACAACAGTGAGAGGCCCACGTACCGCAAGAAAAAAAAAAAAATAGTACCTACCTCTTGGGTTTATGAGGATGATTATATAAAAGCATTTAAGAGCAGCACATGGCATATCGTGTGCACTCAATATCTGTTAGTATTAAATAATGCTTTTAATGACATTTTCTTTCCCCTAAACTCAACATCACCACTGATTAAAAATCTTGGGGAATTTCCTGGCAGACCAGTGGTTAGGACTCTGAACTTCCACTGCAGAGGGCATGGGTTCGATCTCTGGTCAGGGAACTAAGATCCCACATGCCATACAATGCAGCCAAAAGAAAAAAAACAAACTTGGAAATAATTTTTTTTTTTGGTTGCACTGGGCCTTCATTGCTGTGTGCGGGCTTTCTCTAGTTGCAGAGAGCTGGGGGCTACTCTTCCTTGCAGTGCTCAGGTTTCTCACTGCAGTGGCTCCTCTTGTTGCGGAGCAGGGCTCTAGGCGTGCAGGCTTCAGTAGCTGTGGCACGCGGACTCAGCAGTTGTGGCTCGCGGGTTCTAGAGCACAGGCTCAGCAGTTGTTAGTTGCTCCATGGCATGTGGGATCTTCCCGGACCAGGGATTGAACCCGTGTCCCCTGCATTGGTAGGCGGGTTTTAACCACTGTACCACCAGGGAGGTCTGGAAATAATTATTCCAGTTCAGATTTTCCCATGAGCAACAGGATTTCATATATAACATCTGATGCTAGCCCTCTCTGAGAACCCTGAGGGGATCTGTAAAAGTCATTATACAGTGGAATCTTACTAAGCAAGTAAAAATCAAAATGTGGACTGTTAGGAAATGAATTTTCAGATGGCTAGGGATTAGGGCCAGAGCAGCAAGGATATCTGAAGTTTACTGAAATAAGTTCTACAGCCAAAACAGGCATGTTCCCATCAAAAATATGGAGAGATACGAGTGTTGAAAAAAATAAAAATGTAAATCCAACTTAAATAGATCAATTTATCCTCATTTTCATAAAGCGATAGCTGGTTAATTAGGACAAACACATTTTTCTAAAGGAACCCAGCAGTGACACGCATGTATACAGTAAACAACCTCACAAACATGAAAGACCATGCTTTCTTTTCACCAAAGAGACCATTCCGCTCCCAGAAAGATTAATTACGAATATGCCTGAAATAAAATGAGAGTGTTACCAAATCATGAGCGTATGACACACGCTCTTAAATGGGCAGCTAACGTTCTTGAAAGGAATGCTTTAACAATGGTTAGAAATGATGTACTGCTTAAAGTAAAACATAATAGTAAATACTATACTTGATTACAAATTACATCCAGTCCACATAAGTTGAATGCATACCATACTTTAATAATCAAGACAATTCAGCTGTTTTTCTCGAGTATGTTTCATATAACCCGTATATAACAATATTGCTGTGTTTTTAGGCATTTTTACATTTAAGGGCCCAAAATATATCATGTTCACAAAACATTACTGTCTGTGAATGTCAACCAGTTTTTGATTTATATTCCTTCAGAAACACGCTACCCTGGTCATACACACTAATCTACATCACTGAAAATAACCAAAGATGGTATTTCACAAGCAGAGTCTCATCCCTACATAGAAGTTCTAATTGCCCTGGAAACCTGTAGGTCAAGTTCTCAACCTTTGAAAACGAGCAAAAATGTTCCAGAGCAGTCACTGTAGCCATGTATTTGGGCTTTGTATTTATACATTATTTTGTATATTTATACATATTTATAGCATTACATTTGAGACCTAAAGGTGGCCACACACAAGTAAGCTAAGTCCCATATCAAAAATAAAATGAAAAAGGAATTGAAGAGATTTTGTAATTCCAATAGCACAGACTTCAGAAACTGAATGCTTAGATATAACTCCTACATTTCTCTTTAACTAAGAGGTCATTGCCATGCTTACGGCTTTGAGGCAGTAGTCTATGTATCAGTGTGTCATTAATCAAAGAGTGCACTTACTACCATGAACTTGGGTCTGATGTCATAGCATTAACTTTGCCTTTCCCCCAAAGAATCATTTGCTCTTGAAGTAATAGGCTTTTAAGGCACATTTTAACAAAAACCCATCATATACCCAGCTTAAAAATGGAAGCTCCACCTGGTTATAATAACATATATACCTAAGTAATGTGTGATTTACCAGATAGGTAAATGTCTCTATCTTGAGGATAAAGTCACTTTAGAAAAGTGATTCTTTATTTGCTTATCCAAAAAGAAACACTGTGTAAAAATATTAAAGAATAGATTTATAAGAATAACTTCCATGTACCATGTTGGCAAAGGTCTAACAGGTTATAGGTCTGAAAATTAGGAAAAAGACTTCCCTGGAACCCTGGCTTCCTACCCACCTGTGTTTCTGAGTAGGAATCATGAGGAAGGGAGTTAGGGCACCTTCATGATTTTTAGAAATTTCCTTCCAAAATGCACAGACCCTTGGGAGGGCTCAAACCTTAAACCCCAATCAGCTACCATCTTAAATTACAGTTACCAGCCTCAAAGGAACAGGACTTGGGAAAAGGATGGAAGGCGAGAGGATGGAAAGAAGCTGCAGATAGTAGTGGGATAGCTTCAAGAACAAGTTGCTTTAGTAACCTGATCCATTTTTGCTAGGCTCAGCATTGTTATCCCTATGAGGCTCTGCTAAAAACATTTTCTAATACCTGCCAACATGCTTTACATAGGGCACTGACCCTTGGGATGGATCTAGAATAATCTAATTGGAATGGTTTGGGATGGGGGTAGATTTAGAATCTATTAACTTGCTGTTGGCCTAAAGTAAGCATAAGTGGAAGAATTTCATAGAAACAGACACAAAGCTAACTGTAATGCCTCCTCTGGCCATCCTTTTCCACTGATCTTTAGAGATTTTCAGGATGGCTATTTAGCCATGCAGAACACGCTGCCAGAGAGCCGAGCTCTAGTTCAATCATAAGGTGGAAACAGGCAGGGTCCACAAGGCACACTGTCACAGGTGAGAGGGAGACTCAGAGGTGACAAATGTGCCCATCAGGATTCAGCTCTGTGGCAGAGAACTGAGATATTACCTGTGGTTGTGGAGCAATGCAAAAACAACAACAACAAAAAAAACTGGTCCTAAATAAACATTTGCAATGTTGCACGGTAAGAGGCTCATTCCACAGGGGCCAAACATTGTATAGGACATATTTTAAAATCTGCAGTTGCCAATCACCTACATTTGGGAAACCATGTGGCCTCTGATGTTATTACTTTAGCCTGAGTGGCAGGTACAGAAAAGCCTCCAGAAACCCTGCAATTTAGTGACATTCTGATTTCTCTCCATTGATCGGCACCATTTTGGAAATCTGGTCCCAAAGGTTCTAAAGAACAGTAATGCAGCAAAAAGAAATAACCTCTCTGTATAAAATGATTATAGAGATGTGTGTTGAGGTAAAGAGTTTTGTAAAAAGGGTCGACTAGGGAAGCACTGTCACGGCTATAGAAATTTTTAGATAAGTTTGGTGCTAATATTATTCTATAAAACTTCTATTTATGTCAGTTATAAACAGGGGACAGTTCTTATTGCTCCTGGAGCTTGCTGCCCCAATCTGTTCCTCCACTGAAAAATGTTTTTTCTCAACAATTGGTAGCAAAGATTCCCAAATTTATAAAAAGTCATTGCCAACGCATCACTTTTTGATTACTTTCTGACTGCCCTATAGATATGGACTCGGTATGCATGTCCTAGACACCAAGGACAGAAAAGAGCCTAGAAAAGTTGTTTTATCAAAGTTTAGTTCAATGAGGAAAAAAAGAAAAAACATGAAAAAGTGCAAAATATATACAGTTCCTGGCAGTTCTCACACAGGATTTTTTCTGACTACAGACCATAAAAGTTTACATTTGTGTAATGAAGTTACAGTAGATTTCACTTCATTGTTAATATACGTTTTTGCTTCAAAGTGCTTACTTTATTTAAAAAAAAGAGAAGATCAAGTGGGTGGCAGGATTTTTTTTTTTACAGCAAATATATGTCATGTGTCCCCATCTCCTTCTTCCTCTTCCTTTAGTGCAACACAGAGCAGCAGCCTCACTGAAAGGTCTGACTTCAAAAGATGTTCCTGAAACCTCACCTACAGCAGCACCCTAGGCGTCCCGTTAGGGGTGGCTCCTTTTTTCTTCTGCAGCCTATTCTGAACCTTCCGTGATTTCACCACTTTCATTCTCACCTCAAAAACTTCATGGATGGCCTTCCGGAAGCAATGAAAATTATAGTCAATCAGCCCTGGAGAAGAAAACAAAAATATTTATAGAGGTGCCGCCTAGAAATAATCTCTTTTCATGGCAGCTATGGCGAAGACAAGCCAGTAGGGGGCGGTAGAGGAGCAGGCTTAACATAAGATCTATAGATTTCTCTAGGAGGTGTGCAGCTGGGCTTCAGGAATTGCAGGCAGTGTCTTGGGAATATATATATTTTTACTAAGGAAAGGTTCCAGAGTATATACCACATTTTCAAAGGTGTCTATGACCCAAAAAGTTTGAAGAACCAATTGAACTGCCTTTTTAAAAAATCTTTCAGAATTAAAGATTGTAAGAACAATTAAGATATATCTTCAGTGAAATACTTATTAGTATTTTTTTCCCCAAAAGGTATTATTAAATTGACTCTGAGTGGAGGCAGACCCTGACTTGGAGTGTAGCTGAGATCTCAAGGTCACAGAGCCGTTGTCATAAGCCCTGGGGAAAACAAAGTCCCTGATTTTATTTTATTTATTTATTTATTTTGCGGTACACGGGCCTCTCACCGTTGCGGAGCACAGGCTCCGGACGCGCAGGCTCAGCGGCCATGGCTCACGGGCCCAGCCGCTCCGCGGCACGTGGGATCTTCCCGGACCGGGGCACGAACCCGTGTCCCCTACATCGGCAGGCGGACTCTCAACCACTGAGCCACCAGGGAAGCCCAGTCCCTAATTTTAGAGTGGTTATCATCACCTCAGGTGAACTCTGAGCTCAGGAATTCAACAACCAATGACACTCTCAGTTTTTCAATATTAAGTAAATTTTAAATGGAGAATACTAGTAGAGAATCTTCTTGTATTTTCATAAATTAATAGAATTTTGTAGAATTGATACAAAATAGAATAAAATATAATCTAAGTCTTGAGCACATTTCTCATCATCACCACTAACTTGTAAAGTGTTGAGAGCAGCATTACATTTATACCAATTAGGATAAGGCAGTGGGTTCCATTTACTATCTTTAAATTTATTAAAATAACTAGTCCCAAAATTATTTGCATCCACTCAGGTGATGCTTCCAGAGTACCCCCCCCCCACCCCACGCCCCGCCAAAAGAACTGTTTTCCAGACAAGAAGAGAAATGCTTCAAAGCAGTCATGTAACCAACCACAAGTATGCTGGAAGAAACACCATCTCAGCTTCCAGGAGCAGGAAACTCTCTGAGTGGCGCCCTCTGCTGCTTCTGCAGTGATAGTGACCACAGTGCAATAAAACTAGGAGACAATTTCCTCAAGACAAGACCAGTGAGGCAAGAGGGAGAAAGTAATAAGAAATAAGCAAGCCCAGGTATGGGCATCTCTTCTCTGCCTGAAGCTTTCTTTGGCACACAGACAGATACCAGGGCTATGGAAATAAACGTTTCTGGGGGTATCCCTCACACAATGAGACATGGGAGTTGGTGGACAAATGTGGAAGTCTTGCATGCCCAATGGGGGTGATTCCGAATTTCTTGCACACAGCTTCTCCGAGATTCCCCCAGCAGGAGTGAGCACACAGCTCCCACTGTAGATGGCTTTTCTACCTCCCTTGTCTATTTCCCCACTTCCTCACTTTTATTTCTTGGAACCATCTTCGAAACAAAGCATGAACTTCAAAAAAAAAGAAACATGGAGCATAGAAATGATTTTATTTAGTGGGAGTTTGGATAAGAGATGTGAGAACCACCTCAAAATTCTCTGCCTATGTGTGCAACCAACTGCCTTAGGCAGAAAGCTTAGCTAGAGGACTTTGGCTCAATTAGAATTCAACTTGGGAAATTTCAGATCCAGCCTACTGATGATTCCTGACAAATCTCAATTTATTCATGGTGCACATTTAAAATGTAACAGTAGGGGCTTCCCTGGTGGCACAGTGGTTGGGAATCCGCCTGCCAATGCAGGGGACATGGGTTCGAGCCCTGGTCCGGGAGGATCCCACATGCCCCGGAGCAGCTAAGCCCGTGTGCCACAACTACTGAGCCTGCGCTCTAGAGCCCGCAAGCTACAACTACTGAAGCCCGTGCACCTAGGGCTCGTGCTCTGCAACAAGAGAAGCCACTGCAATGAGAAGCCTGCACACCGCAACAAAGACCCAACACAGCCAAAAATAAATTAAATAAATAAATTTATAAAAAATAAAAATAAATAAAATAAAAAGTAACAGTAATCTTGCTGCATTTGGAGCTTTAAAAGTGAAAATTCACGACTGAGGTTTTTAAAGGAAGTGCCTACAAAGAGTTTGCTGTTTATTTCAACTCTTTCATAAAACGCAGTTGAAAATACAGGAACAGGGCTCCCCTGGAAGCACAGTGGTTAAGAATCCATCTGCCAATGCAGGAGACACGGGTTCAAGCCCTGGTCCGGGAAGAACCCACATGCCATGGAGCAACTAAGCCCATGAGCCACAACTACTGAGCCCACGTGCCACAACAGCTGAAGCCCGTGTGCCTAGAGCCCATGCTCTGCAACAAGAGAAGCCACTGCAATGAGAAGCCCACGCACCGCAATGAAGAGTAGGCCCCACTCGCCCCAACTAGAGAAAAGCCCGCATGAGGCAATGAAGACCCAACACAACCCAAAATAAACAAACAAATTTATTTAAAAAAAAAGAAAATACAGGAACAGAGACATGAACAGAACAAGCACTATCTTCAGCACCATATGCAGTTATGGGATGGTCCTACATCCTTCTCTTGGTTCAGTGATTCTCAATCATAACTGCATATTAAAAGCATCCAGAGAACTTTTTAAAAATTAACAAACCCCAGGTTCCTCTCCCAGGAATTCTGTTCTAATTGTTCCGTGGCAGGCCTCGATGGCCATATTTTTTAACCACCTCCCTTCCCAAGGTGCCTACGATGTGCAGCTAAGACCAAGAATCCCACTTCCACTTTCTATCCTCCCCTTTCTGCCAAAGCAGTTAGAAATCATCCATGAAAACACAGACAGAGACCAACATCAGGACAAGTCAACCAACAAGTGTTGATTATCAGCACCAGCAGGACTCAACACTTGAGATTAAAGCAGCAAAAACAAAAACCACTCCATGCATATGTAAAGCATCAAGCTCTTTCTAAAGCTAAGGTGATCAACTTAATGCATTTGCCTGGGACTTTCCCAGTTGCAGCCCTGAAGGTCCCCTGTTTCAGGAACCCTCACCTCTGTCCCAGGCAAATGGAGACTGGTTAGTCACCCTAAAAAGCAAACAAGTTTAACATCATGGGGTTAAACCTTGTCTGCCTATTTATCTCTCTTGTCACATTAAAACAAATACTCAGGTTTCTAATTAGTCTAATAAACTTTACAAAATCTGCCTATCTTCAGAGATGATCCTCCCTAGGTGGTTTAACAATAAGTTGCCCAAGATCTACATGAGAAATTCCTGCTTAAATTAACTCACACGACCATAGATGGACATTAAAATTAGTGGGCAAAAGTGTGAGGAGAAAGAGGATTTGCATAGTTTGAAAGTATTTATTCACTACAAAGTGAAAAGTAGGAACTTTCCAGGGGAAAGACCTGGTAGACCCTATCTTAACTAAATCAAGGTCAGCATCGCCAGTAATAAGCCAAACTAACATCATAAACATATGATACACTAAGGACACAATATCATTTCTGTGTGGTATTCTGGCCAAATTGCATAATCTCATTCCAATTGTGTGAAAATATCAGACAAACCCAATTTGAGGAACGTTGTACAAAATAATTGATGAGTACTCTTCAAAAGTGTCACGGTCATGAAAGACCATCACAGATTGGAGGAGACTGGGAGAAATAATAACTAAATCAATTTGGGATCCTGGAACAGAAAAAAAAGGTAGTTTTGGAAAAACTGGTGAAATTTGAATAAGGTCTGTAAGTTTTATTAATATTGATAGTATTATACGGATGTTAATTCCCTAGCTTTGATAACTGTACTACAGTACGTAACATGTTAACATTTTGGGAAGCTGGATGAGTATATATAAACTACGTACTATTTTTGCAACTTTTCTGTTAAGTCTAAAATCAGTTCAAAATAAACAAGCTCTCAAGGTTGATGTTATTATAACCTAAATTTTAGGACCTGTCATCACCCTAGATGGTTTGGGGTCTATAGTTGTACTATTTGCATTACTTTTACTTTCCTTAGTTTCCAAAATCAACATAAAATATTAATCACCAAATATAAATTCTGGAAATATCTTTAACCAAGGGAATATATGTATAATGGTTTAAAACACAATACACAGAACTGATTCCATACAGGGAGAAGCCTAGAAATCTTTAGCCCACACTGCTATACACTGGTGGTATGACCATAGGAGAAAGTCACTTCTATTTCCTGGGTCTGGGTAAAATCATCAGTGACTGAGAGAGTGAAACACAGGATGGTCCTGTCTATCTTCAAAATTCCATGAATCCATTATATAATCTGTTCTTAGTTTCAGCAAGATGAAAATAAAAAGTAAAAGATTACCACCATTTAATTAAAAGTTTTGAGGGCCAAGGACATAACAGACAATTTGGCTGGCAATAGTAAATACATGAAAAAATATACAACTTCACTAAGAAGCAGAAAAAATGTAAATTTGTTTTCAATTATCAATGTTTAATGCTAATACCCAATATTAATGAGAATAAAGCAAAATGGACACACTCATATTCTCTTAGTAGCATAAACCTGTAAAAACTTTCTGAAGGACATTTTAGTAATATGCATTATAAGCTACCAAAATGTACTGATGTAAGTAATTCCATTTGTTGAAGTCTTTCCTGAGGAAATAACCAAAGATGCACACAAATATTTAGTGGAAAGAAGGTCATTATGGATTATTCATAACATCAAAATCTAGAAACAACACACATTTCTAACAATAGAAGAAACTAATCATTAAAATGATGTGGTTAAAAAAAGATTTAATGAATTGGAAAGATGTCTGTAATAATTTAAGTGAAGGTTATAAAGTAGTATTTATTATATAATTCCATATATAGAGATATCTATGAAAAAACTGGAAAGTTATACAGAAAATATCAAGAGTGATTATGTGAGTGAGAAGCTTATCAATAATTATTTCTTTTTTGCTTATTTATTATACCTAAATTTTCTAAATGAATCTATTACTCTGTAACAAAAAGAAGTAATAAAAATCTAAATCATGTTTTCAGAGTCAATGAATTAAGATTTTCATGATATAAATAAGTGAAAACAACAGGATAGAAAATTATGTAGGCAATATGGCACCACTTTTGTTGGAAGAAAGGAAGGAAAGAAGGGATGAAGGAAGGGAGGGAGGGAGAAAAGGAAGGAGGAAAAAAATCCCAGAAATTTAACATGGAGTTTAGCTCTAGATGGTGAAACTGACTTTTTTATACTTTCCTAAGTTTTCAAAGTATTTTTATAATGAACATGTATTGCATATAAGAAGAAAAAAGGCTATTTCAGAAAATGTTACTATTGCCATTTTGTTGGGAATTTAGGGTAAATCATCCCCTAATTACTAGCAAAAATCCCTAGCTACATCAGTAAACTGATATTTCCCAGTTTACATAGTGGTGCGGGTCAGGGCTGGGGAATATGAGTATCTTTATGAGGGTTAATTGCTTTTGTTTCCAAATAAAACTAAATTTGGTCCTAAAAAGATATTTGGTGACGTTATTAAATATATTCATATCTCCCTGTTTTGAAATCACGATGCTGTCCCTGTGTTTTAGGACTAAAGAATGGACAAGGGCTGAACAGAGGTTAAATAACATCTAGCTTTAATGTTGTATGAGTTTCATCCTTTACACGGGGAGGACAAGTGGTCACAAGGTCCCTAATACCTTCTAGAGGTGTGGACCAAGAGGGAGGCCTTGGCACCCCCTGTAGGCTAGGGGCCCTCCCTGGGGTAAGATATCTACAGCCTGGCAACAATGCCCCAGCTGGCTCTGCTCCCAGAAAAGCTCAAGCCCCTCCCTGGGAGGATGGTCTGGTTCCACTACCACCTCACGGCAGCTGCATCACTAGAGGGCAGGCTGGTTCACGGATCCCAAAACCCCAGGATGTGGGGAGGAGCCAAAGGGGCCTGTGACTAAAGTCTGGAAGCTTCCCAAGGCACACTGCTGTCCACCTGCATTCAACGTCTGAATGGAAATACTTCATTTAAATCACACAAAAAATTACCTTTTCTTTCAAAGCTTTCCTCTCTGACAAAGCAAACGAGAGCCAGGAACTTGGTCACCTCTTTTAAATAAAGAACTGTTGTATTATTCAGCTTTATAATGGCTGTTGATTCCTTGTCATAAGGGGTTCCTGCGCCATCTTCTTTGAGACTAAATGGGGACAGAAACCAAAACATATTTGACCATTGAGAAAGAACTTCGGTTTGTAACCCAGCGACAGAGACCAGCTTTCACAAGGAGAATGATAATCATAATGACAGGGAGTTTACACTTAACAGTGCCTTTCGGCTAAAGATCTCAGAAACCCCCAATCACAAGAATGTACACAGCGTATTACAGTCACTTTCCTACTGACACACTGAGTATGGTGTGTCAGCTGGGCAACTCTCCAGGCACCTAAGGAACACAGGTGAGGGATGGAGGTTAGTTCTTCTCTCCGTGACCCACAAGGGCTTCCAGTTTTCTCTCATGACAGAATAACCAGGCTGCCCAAAGCACAGCCTGATGAAAGACCAAGAAGGGGTGAAGAACTGATCCAAAATAAAGCAGCCTGAAGAGAAATGGCAGCAAAATGCTGGGCTAGATCCAGCAAAAAACTGCTATGAAAGATAGAATTGGGACTTTTGGTAAAATTTGAAAATGGACTCTATATTAGATAAGAGTAATGCAGATATGTTAAATAAGTTTAAATTGAAAATTAAAACTGTGATCCTACAAGAAAACAACCTTGTTATAGGACATGATTCCTACAGAATCATGTTACAAATTCCTCCCAATTAGTTCAGCAAAAACAAACACGTTCAGTCATCCCTCAGTATGGGGGGGGTTGGTTCCAGGATTCCCCACAGCAGATACCAAAATTTGTAGATGCTCAAGTCTCTTATATAAAATGACACAGTATGGCTTTCCCTGGTGGCGCAGTGGTTGAGAGTCCGCCAGCCGATGCAGGGGACACGGGTTCGTGCCCCGGTCCGGGAAGATCCCACATGCTGTGGAGTGGCTAGGCCCGTGAGCCATGGCCGGAGCCTGTGCTCGCAATGGGAGAGGCCACAACAGTGAGAGGCCCACGTACCGGA
>NW_006793169.1:373327-386360 GCF_000442215.2 Lipotes vexillifer
AAAAAAAAAAAAAAAAAAAAAAAAATGACACAGTATTTACATATAACCTACACACATCCTTCCATATATTTTTTAAAACATCTTTATTGGAGTCTAATTGCTTCACAATGGCATGTTAAGTTTCTGCTTTATAACAAAGTGAATCAGCTACACATATACATATACCCCCATATCTCCTCCCTCTTGTGTCTCCCTCCCACCCTCCATATCCCACCCCTCTAGGTGGTCACAAAGCACCGAGCTGATCTCCCTGTGCTATGTGGTTGCTTCCCACTAGCTATCTATTTTACACTTGGTAGTGTATATAAGTCCATGCCACTCTCTCACTTCGTCCCAGCTTACCCTTCCCCCTCCCCGTGTCCTCAAGTCCATTCTCTATGTCTGCGTCTTTATTCCCGTCCTGCCCCTAGGTTCTTCAGAACCTTTTTTTTTTTAGATTCCATATATATGTGTTAGCATACGGTATTTATTTTTCTCTTTCTGACTTACTTCACTCTGTATGACAGATTCTAGGTCCATCCACCTCACTACAAATAATTCAACTTTGTTCCTTTTTATGGCTGAGTAATATTCCATTGTATATATGTGCCACATCTTCTTTATCCATTCATTTGTCAATGTACATTTAGGTTGCTTCCATGTCCTGGCTACTGTAAACAGAGCTGCAATGAACATTGTGGTACATGACTCTTTTTGAATTATGCGTATATGCCCATAATTCAGGGTATATGCCCAGTAGTGGCACTGCTGGGTCGTGATAGTTCTATCTTTAGTTTTTTAAGGAATCTCCATACTGTTCTCCATAGTGGCTGTATCCATTTACATTCACACCAACAGTGCTAGAGGGTTCCCTTTTCTCCACACCCTCTCCAGCATTTATTGTTCATAGATTTTTTGATGATGGCCATTCTGACTGGTGTGAGGTGATACCTCATTGTAATTTTGATTTGCATTTCTCTAATGATGAGTGATGTTGAGCAACCTTTCATGTGTTTGTTGGCAATCTGTATATCTTCTTTGGAGAAATGTCTATTTAGGTCTTCTGCCCACTTTTGGATTGGGTTGTTTGTTTTTTTGATATTGAGCTGCTTGTAAATTTTGGAGATTAAGCCTTTGTCAGTTGCTTCATTTGCAAATATATTCTCCCATTCTGAGGGTTGTCTTTTCGTCTTGTTTATGGTTTTCTTTGCTGTGCAAAAGCTTTGAAGTTTCATTAGGTCCCATTTGTTTATTCTTGTTTTTATTTCCATTTCTCTAGGAGGTGGGTCAAAAAGGATCTTGCTGTGATGTATGCCATAGAGTGTTCTGCCTATGTTTTCCTCTAAGAGTTTAATAGTGTCTGGTCTTACATTTAGGTCTTTAATCCATTTTGAGTTTATTTTTGTGTATGGTGTTAGGGAGCATTCTAATTTCATTCTTTCACATGTAGCTGTCCAGTTTCCCAAGCACCACTTACTGAAGAGGCTATCTTTTCTCCATTGTATATTCTTGCATCCTTTATCAAAGGTAAGGTGACCATATGTGTGTGGGTTTATCTCTGGGCTTTCTATCCTGTCCCATTGATCTATATTTCTGTTTTTGTGCCAGTACCATACTGTCTTGGTTACTGTAGCTTTGTAGTATAGTCTGAAGTCTGGGAGCCTGATTCCTCCAGCTCCGTTTTTCTTTCTCAAGATTGCTTTGGTTATTCGGGGTCTTTTGTGTTTCCATACAAATTGTGAAATTTCTTGTTCTAGTTCTGTGAAAAATACCATTGATAGTTTGATAGGGATTGCATGGAATCTGTAGATTGCTTTGGGTAGTATAGTCATTTTCTCAATGTTGATTCTTCCAATCCAAGAACATGGTATATCTCTCCATCTATTTGTATCAACTTTAATTTCTTTCATCAGTGTCTTATAGTTTTATGCATACAGGTCTTTTGTCTCCTTAGGTAGGTTTATTCCTAGATATTTTATTCTTTTTGTTGCAATGATAAATGGGAGTGTTTCCTTAATTTCGCTTTCAGATTTCTCACCATTAGTGTATAGGAATGCAAGAGATTTCTGTGCACTAATTTTGTATCCTGCAACTTCACCAAATTCATTGATTAGCTCTAGTAGTTTTCTGGTAGCATCTTTAGGATTCTCTATGTATAGTATCATGTCATCTGCAAACAGTGACAGCTTTACTTCTTCTTTTCCAATTTGGATTCCTTTTATTTCCTTTTCTTCTCTGATTGCTGTGGCTAAAACTTCCAAAACTATGTTGAATAAGAGTGGTGAGAGTGGGCAACCTTGTCTTGTTCCTGACCTTAGTGGAAATGCTTTCAGTTTTTCGCCATTGAGGATGATGTTGGCTGTGGGCTTGTCATATACGGCCTTTATTATATTGAGGAAAGTTCCCTCTACACCTACTTTCTGCAGGGTTTTTATCATAAATGGGTGTTGAATTTTGTCAAAAGCTTTCTCTGCATCTATTGAGATGATCATATGGTTTTTCTCCTTCAATTTGTTAATATGGTTAATCACATTGATAGATTTGCGTATATTGAAGAATCCTTGCATTCCTGGAATAAACCCCACTTGATCATGGTGTATGATCCTTTTAATGTGCTGTTGGATTCTGTTTGCTAGTATTTTGTTGAGGATTTTTGCATCTATGTTCATCAGTGATATTGGCCTGTAGTTTTCTTTCTTTGTGACATATTTGTCTGGTTTTGGTATCAGGGTTATGGTGGTCTCGTAGAATGAGTTTGGGAGTGTTCCTCCCTCTGCTATATTTTGGAAGAGTTTGAGAAGGATAGGTGTTAGCTCTTCTCTAAATGTTTGATAGAGTTCGCCTGTGAAGACATCTGGTCCTGGGCTTTTGTTTGTTGGAAGATTTTTAATCACAGTCTCAATTTCAGTGCTTGTGATTGGTCTGTTTATATTTTCTTTTTGGTTCAGTCTCGGAAGGTTGTGCTTTTCTAAGAATTTGTCCATTTCTTCCAGGTTGTCCATTTTATTGGCATAGAGTTGCTTGTAGTAATCGCTCATGATCCTTTGTATTTCTGCAGTGTCAGTTGTTACTTCTCCTTTTTCATTTCTAATTCTATTGATTTGAGTCTTCTCCCTTTTTTTCTTGATGAGTCTGGCTAATGGTTTATCAATTTTGTTTATCTTCTCAAAGAACCAGCTTTTAGTTTTATTGATCTTTGCTATCGTTTCCTTCATTTCTTTTTCATTTACTTCTGATCTGATCTTTGATTTCTTTCCTTCTGCTAACCTTGGGGGCTTTTTTTCTCTTTCTCTAATTGCTTTAGGTGTAAGGTTAGGTTGTTTATTTGAGATGTTCCGTGTTTCTTGAGGTAGGATTGTAATGCTATAAACTTCCCTCTTACAACTGCTTTTGCTGCATCCCATCGGTTTTGGGTTGTCGTGTTTTCATTGTCATTTGTTTCTAGGTATTTTTTGATTTCCTCTTTGATTTCTTCAGTGATCTCTTGGTTATTAAGTAGTTTATTGTGTAGCCTCCATGTGTTTGTATTTTTTACAGATTTTTTCCTGTAATTGATATCTATTCTCATAGCATTGTGGTTGGAAGAGATATGTGATACAATTTCAATTTTCTTAAATTTACTAAGACTTGATTTGTGACCCAAGATATGATCTATCCTGGAGAATGTTCCATAAGCACTTGAGAAGAAAGTGTATTCTGTTGTTCCTGGATGGAATGTCCTATAAAATGTCCTATAAATGTCAATTAATTTCCTCCCATACACTTTTAATTATCCTTAGATTACTTATAATGCCTATATAATTATAGGCATTACTTATAATGCCTTATAATGCCTAATACAATGTAAATGCTATGTAAATAGTTGCCAGCATGCAGCCAATTCAAATTTTGCTTTGGGGCATTTTCCGGTATTTTTTTTTCTGAATATTTTCAATCTGCTGGTTGGTTGAATCTGCGGATGTGGAACCCACATGGAGGGTCAACTGTATTAGAAAAAGAAAGAAAGAGCAAATATGGGAAACTGATAAAAATTGGTGAATCCCAGTGAACGGTACATAGGAGTTCACTGGACTATTCTTGCACATTTTCTATAGATTTGAAATTTTTTGAAAATAAAAAGTTAAATAAATAAATTGGTCTATTTAAGAAAAGGTGTGGCCTGCAAACACAAATGACTTGGGTTTGAATCCCAGCTCTCTTATTTATCGTATAAGTTTGGGCAAATTGAGTAACTTCTTTGAGCCTCAATTTCCTCAACTGTACATGAACAATAATTACCTCAAAGTTTCCTAATGCAATGAAATAATACATATATAGTGCTAAGCATAGTGCTGAGAGCATATAAAATGCACAATAAATGCTAACTGCTATTATCATTATTAATATGGCCTTAATGATCAAAATTGAGCCCTCTGAAGCCACTGATGTAATCAGTCATGTATCCTTTCTTTATATGCAAAGGAGCACGTCTTGTACCTTTTCCCTTATCTGAAACTGTGTATACGTTTTCAGAATCCCAGGTGAGATTCTTGAGCAGACCAGGTCACCTGCTTCTAAGGTCTCCAATTACAGGGCTGCCTGCTTCCTGGGCTGTGGCATGCATCCCCGGCCACCCCCTGCAGGCCACATGGGCTGGGTCATGGCTGCTCCAGCAAACAGTCTCAAGAAACCCCAGAACTCACGCCCCATTTGTCACCCATACCCAGACTGGTTCTTACTGAACCGGGCGGGCTCCCAGGAACACTATGCTCGGCAACAGAAAAGCAATCTACCAGCAAGGCCCTGCTCCCTCCTCCACCCAACCCCTGCCTCCCCGTGTTTGTTTTAGCTGGATAAAAGTAACTCTGATTAACATCATCTATATGAACAACTTACCACTTATGTCTAATTACCATATGGCAAAATAATGATTATGCATATCATTAAACATGTGCCAGATTAATTGTGTTGTTCATTGTATTTGATTATGACAGCCATCTAGACTGTAATCAGGGTAGTTTCAGCTTCCATGACTATTTCAAGGTCATCCACTTAGAGTTTAAAAACAAGAGAATACTGCAGGGCAGCGATCGTGGAAAATAAGGTCTATTTCTAAAGCCGGTGGCAGTGTTTAGTAATAATAACAATAATTAATAATAATTATAATGGCAGCTACATTTATGCAGGGTCCACCAGGGGAAGCCTAATGATATTGCATCCTCACTACAGTCCCGTGAGGTAAGAATCACTTTCCCCGTTTCATAAGGGAAGGGACTGTGGGTGCTCATGTGTGTATAACAGTTAACAGAAAGAGTCTAAACTGAATGGAAGAGAGAAATGGTAAGACTGAGGCTCGCCCAGAAGCTGGCAGAGGAGGCTGTGTAAAGCAAGTCACAGCCAGTGAGTAAAGAGGAAGATGAAGGAAAGCTTTATCTCATCAATGAGTGTGTGAGGATGTGAGATTCAATATGAATACAAGGCAGCAACAACGTGATGCCTTAATAAGATAGACATACAAGGTCACACCCACTCACTCTGTAAAACACCCTGAATTCAGCAAATTCACAATTATGTGGAATTATTTCTATGTTTGGTAACAGAATCAATTTTCCCCACGCCTGTTTATTTTATATTATTTTAAATGTACAAGAAGTTCTGTTTTCTAAGAATATAAGATAATAATAATAAGCAGGTAATGTTGTTTGCTTACTTTAATAATTCTCTGCTGTCCACCACAGAAGACAATCAAAACTATATTGGAAAAACAAACAACTCAGCAGTTATTTCATGTAACGAAGAAAATAACAGAACTGTGGTAAACATGAGATATTTATGTAGAATCCAAGGATTCTAGTGGTCTCCCTCAAGTAAATACATTATGATATGACAACAGATTTTTCAGTAGAGGAAGAAGGTATCAGACTTGAGCTCAAATACAATACTAATTCTGCCCCTTATTGACAGTGTGAGCAGGGGTTAGAAACTTAACCACTCTGGACCTCAGTGCTCCATCTATAAGACGGTGATAGTAATTCCTGTCTCGAGGAATAGTGGAGAATTCAATGATAATAATGTGGGCAATGAAATTATTAGCATAATGCCAGGCATTTACTCAATAATGTTTTGTTATTATTATTACATACAAAATGGTGTATTTATAGATCTCAGTCATTTCAAACGAAAGTATTAAGATCAAATAAGTAAATGCAAAATTCTCAAAGGTTATGAAAGAAAAGTATGGCTCAATTGTAGCCTTTCAGAATGTTCTACTTACCCATAAATACAAGAAATGTCGATAACCACATCGATCATGTCACAGCAGAGCTCATAGGTTTGCATATCCACGGGGGTACTATCAGTTGCAATGTAAATCTTACTGACCACATCAAAGAGAAACGCCTTTTCAATTCCAGAATTCTGAAACAAGAAAGGAGATGCGGCCTTAAAGGGACAGCTGATTGCAGAGCATGTCATGGTTACATAAAATGATATGCCATCCTCAGTCTCAAATATGAACCAGCAAAAATTTAGGTTGTTCCATTTTATTACAATTTAAACCTCATTGTCATAAACTTCTTTATAATGGATTTGCACAAGAAATGAAAACTAGAATTATCACGAATTATTTACTTTAGGTAAACAAATTAAGTGGTGTTTCCTGACTCTTAGAAATGTACCTGCAGTTAGGAAAAAGGCCAAGTAAAAAAAAAAGCATTTTAAAAACTTTAAATTTAAAAATAGATTTTAAAAATCTAGACAAACAAACTCAAAATCGTGCAGTGAGAATCAATGTGAATACAACCAAAGGTCTGCCTTAATTCTATTTTGTGAAGTTTGACTTGATGTGGTGGTTTTTAGGACTCAGCCAGCCAGCACATCATTCACAGTGTTAAACATGTTTTTAAAAATTCAACAGTATATATCTTATAGCCAAAACCAACTTTTATGCTCCCAAACTCTGGTAGGATTCCATTAACATTGAATGATTGCCTACAACTTGAATAAACATTCCGATTATACAAGTGAGGTACAGGAATCGTTTTGGGAGTTAAATTTTAAAGGCCCTAAAACAGTACATAGGCGCAATCTTCAAAAATAATATTTCAGTGAACTTAAAGTGCTGTAAGAGCAAGTAGAAATAAGATCATTTTCACTCTTGCAATATTATTCTTAAATTCCGCAAGTGACTCTAACAGGACAGTATTATTTACTTACTGAGATAAAGATGTTTAGCAAATTCTCCAGGGTGGGGAGTTGTGGAATCAGTTTCTGAACCACTTTGCTAAAAGCTTCAAATATTGAATGATCATATATGCTTGTCAGATAAAAGCTGAAAGGTGAAACAATATTTCATCACTTTTTACCTTTGACTGAGGAACAGACTGTTCAGGCTATGTCATAACACCAGAATCATGCCTTCTGTATTTACTACACACACATTCTAGCCCCCTTCAGAATTCACAACAACCTCAGTAAAAAAATGAACATGTCTTAACAAGACATTCCTGCCCAACTCCCCAAAGCAAGAACTGTGCCCATTCTGATCTGCTGACTGGCTGGACTATAGGAGGCTTAAAAATGCAGCTGACGTGCTCGCTTCGGCAGCACATATACTAAAAATGCAGCCGTATATGCCTATATCAGCATCCTTACATTCTGCAAGAGAATCCACACCAGGTCATCTTTATACACACCTCTCATGTTCATAACAGTTATATTACTGATACTGAAGCATCTAATCTTTCCATTTTTCCAATTTGCGGAATGAATGATGCATATACATACTACCCCACAAAAATTAGAGAAATGGCTTTCCTCTGTGAATATTTCTATTTGAATTATTTTCAGAGTACTCCTTTACTTATGATTATAGATACTATCTATCACAGTAAACTTCAGCATCGATTAACTTCCTGGATGCAGTTCATGGGTTCTCTCCTATGTGTTTTTCAAAGGGGGAAAGACCTTAGCTTTGACCTTTGGTCCAAAAAATTTTTTTAAAACCCCACCGCTTTTCCCAAAGATAAGAGTTGGCACATGCAAAGCTTGCTTTTCCCAAATACTACCCCAATGTCTACAGCACAAAACAGGGTACACAGGGCTCTGTGACTCTAAATGACAGTCCGGGCCAAACCACTCCTGATGGCTCTGGACCCCAATGATCCCTGATGGGCTTCTGTTCTCACCTGAGGTGAATTTTTTCTAATCCAGCATCTGCAAGGTCATCATTTGCCCTCTGGTGAATATCTCTCTGGGTTTCAATTTTGTGATCATCTGACAGACCATCCACTTTGTGAATAAACACCTCGAAGTTGATGTCGGTGTTCACTTTGTAGGCCCTGGTCACCGTGAGGTGGAGCCTGGCCAGGGCCTCCATGTAATCGTCCTGGGAACAAAGCACACTCCTGTCAGGGAGGCTGCTTTGCTTCCCTTCCACATACAGTCTTCCCTCCCAGCTTTACTGAGGTATGACTGACAAACATTGCATGTATTAAGGTGACGACATAATGTTTTGGTACCATTGTGTACCCATCTGTACCCATTGTGAAAGGATCCCCCCAGTCAAGCTAATGAACCAATCCATCACCTTACAGGTACCAATTTTTCTCTTCCACGTACACTGTTAATCTTACAACCCCCTCCCAAAATATTTTGCAAATGCCCAAATAAAAGCTGTTTCATAGAATTCAAGACTGAAAACTTAAGTTTTGTTAACAAAGAAATGAAAAAGAAAGGCCAGAAAAATACAGTTATGATTTAGCTTGATGACAGTCACAAAGGTCAGAGTTGCAGTTTTATGTATTGAAAATGACCACACACCATCCAGGACCTTCCCTGGAATACTGTCCCTCCAGGATTCTGAGTCTCTTGGTGAAATGTAATGAACAAGCAGGGATGAAAACATGATAGGGATCACTGGGAAGATGGGGAAGGAGCCAGGAGGAAAAAATTTAAGAACCACTGATCTAGAGCAGAGGTCAGCAAACCATGGCCCTCAGGCCAAACTGGGCCCACCTATTGTTTGTAAGTAAAGTTTTATTGGACCACAGTCACACTCACTTGTTTACACACTGTCTATGGCTGCTTTGAGGGTACAGTGGCAGAGCTGAATGGTTTTCCTCTGTGGAAACTCCTCAGAGACAGCACAGCCTGCAAAGCCTAAAATAATTACCATCTGGCCCTTTTCAGAAAAAGTCTGCTGACCCCTGGTCTAGAGTAATTGCCCCAAATAACACGACACTATTGTTTTCTCCTTCCTACAGATGATACCTATGTAATAATGTAATGAATGCCTGTGTATGCATCTCTCTGTTTAAGAAATCAAACATTAGACACTGAAGCCTTGTATGTTTCTCCCCATCCTCCCAGCCCATCCCATCACTCTACCCACACCCTCCAGAGGTAACCACTATCCTGACTTGTGCCTGTATCATCACTTATGTCTTTATACATTACTGCATACATATGTATCACTAAACAACATACAGAATTCATTTACATTGTTTAAAACTCTACAGAAATACCAGCTTTGCATGTGGATTACAGTTTGCCTTCTTCACTCACATTATGTCAGTGAGTCACCTTTGTTGAAGCACATAACTCTAGTACATGATTCCTGTTAACAACTCTATAAAATTCCATCGTATGGATGGTCTAAAATTTATCACTCACTTGCCAGCTGATGAACATTCAGAATGTTTCCAGTTATGTGCTAGTTCAGATGATGATGATAATGTGCACAATCTCATGCACACATCTCTTTGCCCGTTTGCAAGTTTCTTAGGGCTTAGCCTGAAAGGAGGCTTGTTGGGTCATAGGAATGAGCACCTTGAACTTGACTCAATAATGTGTAAGAGCCCCTGATGCTCCAGACTCTCAACAACACCCAGTGTTGTCAGGTCTCTTCATTATTGCCAACTTGAAGGGTGTGAATAGGTCTTGTTTTTCCAGCAAAAAAAGGAAAGGGGGGAATTCCCTGGTGGTCCAGTGGTTAGGACTCTGGGGGCACTTTCACTGCCATGGGCCCGGGTTCAATCCCTGGGGGGAACTAAGATCCTGAAGAAAGGGATCTTCAGGACAGAATTTAAAGGACTTTTCACCACCCCCTGCCAATTCTGACTCCAAACCTGGACAAATACAGAAAAGCCAATAAAATAGGGGATGTGTTTAGGCATTCTTGTATTCCCCAAATTAAATTAATAAAAATGTATCCCTAGTTTTTAGATAAATCAAAATATTAAAGATACTAATAGGAAACTATGAAGAGAGACAAAGATCAAGCGGAGTCCTCATCCTTTGTACTCTAAAAATGAAAAACAAATATTGGACACTGGGATAGCAGAGCACTGGGAAGCATTTTGGAAAAATTCTAGATTAATAATTTGCAGCACTTTTTTAATACCTTACAATATCTCAAATAAAAACTAAAGTCCGCATACTGTACAATTCCACATACAGAAATTCTAGAAAAGGCGAACTACTCTATAGAAAAAGAAAGCACATCTCATCAGCAGTTGCCTGGGGCTGGGGTCTTGGGGGCCGTCTGAGAGAGGACACAAAGAAGATTTCAGGGTGGGGGAAACATTCTGTATCTTGATCGTGAGGTGGTTAGAGGTGTATTTGTCAAACTTGTTGAACTGTGTATTTAAAATGAGTGCAATTTATTGCATGTAAATCACACTTCAAAAAATGTTATTCCTTATGTCTTTAAGTGAAGAGAGGAGTTCAGGGCACATGTCTGTGAGCAAAGCTAGCCAGTCAAGAGTGTTATCACAGTCTCAAAAGATTAGCAATCACTCCTCTAACCTCCCTGCCAAGCATATAAAATGGTCTGATTACCAACAAACTGATGAAGTGCTACAGATCTACAAGGGCTAAAAATGACACGAAAAGAAAGAAAATACTTGATTTATTAGAGCAGAGGGATTGTGAGTGGTTTTTTTCCTACTGTGTTTGTTATTAGCTTCTACAACAAATTAAAAAAAGGAAAAATACGCTGCCTGGTTTCTATTCCACAATTAGATCTAGGAATTAGAGGCAGGTCACAATCACCAACGTGGGTCAAGCCGACACTCTAGTTTGGATCCCAGGCACACGTGAAATGGCTCCCGGGGGCCGAGGGTGGCCCTGGAGATGAGGTCCTTTCTGTGGGCCGTGCCAGGGGGCTGGCAGTGTCACACGGGGAGCTCACGGGAAATTACTCTTGATGCTTTCATTCTCTTTTATTTTACAACATTCTGTGAGGACACATTTTCTCCTTGGTGATATATTTATCTGGCAATCCTGTGATTGTGAGGAATTCGCAAGCAAAAAATAAAAAAAATATGAGGTGTCAGACGAACATAGCACTGCTTAGAAATGAAGGCAGTGACATTCAAGAATAGCCGAGGGCTTCTCTGGTGGCGCAGTGGTTGAGAGTCCGCCTGCCGATGCAGGGGACACGGGTTCGTGCCCCGGTCCGGGAGGATCCCACATGCCGCGGAACGGCTAGGCCCGTGAGCCATGGCCGCTGAGCCTGTGCGTCTGGAGCCTGTGCCTCGCCAATGGGAGAGGCCACAGCAGTGAGAGGCCCGCGTACTGCAAAAAAAAAAAAAAGAATAGCCGAGACACTTCCCTCAAGTTTGGTTTTGTTTAGTGCTTGCAGTCACATCGAGTAAAGATTCCCCCAAATGTGATTGCTATCAGCTGCTTCCAGTAGAAAAGCCTATTAGGCAAATTCTGGAAACTGCTTATTTAACTATTCCTTATTTTTAGTAAACGACAGCTCTCAACAATGTTTTTCTCTACCTTTTAAAAAGTGTAATTTAAAAAGAAGTATTTCTGGGCTTCCCTGGTGGCGCAGTGCTTGAGGGTCTGCCTGCCGATGCAGGAGACGCGGGTTCGTGCCCCATTTCGGGAAGATCCCACATGCCGCGGAGCGGCTGGGCCCGTGAGCCATGGCCGCTGAGCCTGCGCGTCCGGAGCCTGTGCTCCGCAAATGGGAGAGGCCACAACAGTGAGAGGCCCGCATAACGCAAGAAAAAAAAAAAAAAAAAAAAAAAAAAGAAGAAGTATTTCTCATTCTTATACCTTTGTCTGCCCTACGGCCAAAACAAAACCCAACAAATCAAGAACCAAACTAAAACAAAGAACACATTTACCAACCACAATCGAAGGTCCACTTTTCATGCTCAGGTAAAATTAAAACCAAATTACAGTTCCAATTTAAAAATAGGCAAAATAAAAAATAAAAATAGGCAAGTGTGGGAGGGAGGGGGATAAATTAGGAGTTTGGGATTAACATATACACACTACTATGTATAAACTAGATGACCAACGAGGACCTACTGTATAGCACAAGGAACTACACTCAATATTTGGTAATGACCTATAAGGGAAAGGAATCCGAAAAAGAATATAAATATATATATATATATATATATTATATATAATATATATATATATACATCTGAATCACTGTGCTGTACACCTGAAACTAACATGATATTGTAAATCAACTACACTTCAATAAAACAAACCAACCATAAAAAGGGGATCACTTGGAAGCAATAAAATTACCCCAAACAATGAAAAATAAACAGGCAAGTATGCCTATTTTAGCCATATTACAAACACCTGAGATAGAGGTGCACTGGAAATTCAAATTCCATAAATGTAAATGGCTATGTACGCACAATATTGTATTGAAGGAAGTACTTTCTAAGCCATTGTCTTGAAGAGATGAGTCAGGGTTGGAATCTACTTACCCAAGGGTAGGGCTACTACAGCTCCACAAGTTCACCATGCAGTCGCTTGGAACTAAAAGGCTGAGTTGAAAATTTCATTTTTATATTAAACAGGCACCTCATTCCATGAATGAATTTATGATACTCTCAGGCATGAGTAGTCTTGTCTGAGAATAGTTTTCCAAGAGTGGGCTCAGAACCATTATTACTAAGGGTCTTCACAGCCCTTCCTCCCTAACACCACTGGGCTCCTGAAGGGCTGGGAGTGCTTGGCCCTACCTGTCTGATTGTAGGTCCAGAGTTGCAGGGAAACGTTGAGACCTGAGCTTAGAGTTGGCTTAGGGCATTCC
>NW_006793169.1:386419-402023 GCF_000442215.2 Lipotes vexillifer
CATTCCTGCAGGACTTGTTGCCTTTTATTCCCCCACAGCTACAAAAGAGAGCCCTCAGGAGGGCCTTCGGGCTGGGCCACCCATTGGGGACACTTTCTAAGAGTCCCTGCACATGGAGAGTTTGAAGAACGTCAATGTCAATGTCCCAGTCCTGCTACCTGTGCTCTTTGCTAAGACTGACCTGCCGGAGATGCATCTGTGGTCCTGCTGCTTCCCTTCCCCTCCTCCCCTTAAACCACCAGCTCTGCCCATACTTCACAGGAGAAAGGCCCAGGGTCTTAAAAACCCAGCGTGCCGAAGAGACCATTCAGAAGGCTAGTCTGAATACCAATAAAGTGAGCAATGCCTGGGTGATAAGGTTCTTCACCAGTCAAGGGGCTCCCAATTCTTTGCTTTCAGCAAAGTTAAAGGAGGACACAATCAGGATGTCTACTGATAAACTATGAAAAAATAATTTTTTTGTGATAGAAAATTGGGTAGTTTAGGGGAGATAACTTAGAAGGAGTTAAACAATTGAGTGAACGCTAGAACAAAACTCACCCCATACCCACCTTATGTGAACAAGGTTTCTCAGACAAAACAAAAAAAGAATTGATGCCAAATCCTGTCTTAGTCAAGCATAGATACATGAATTAAGTGGAAAAAAATATATATGTATCTCAAATTTTACATTTTGTATTTAGTTACCTATAAAATACATAGTAGTCACGCTGCTGTAATTGTGTACTAGTAGTAATTACAATAATGATTCAGAAGAAAAATGTTCACACTTAGAAATTTATCTTCAAAGGAAATAGTAAACATTTTGAAATGTAGATATATGTGTATTTTTGTTATAGAGAACTTGTGATCTTTTATAGATGTCTGCCAAGAGTACCAGAGTGGGGGACACATCGTTGGTGTCACTGGCCTGCACGGTGGTCCCCCCTGCCCGCCGTCTGTGAGGTTTCCTCTAGGGTTTGCTAAGAGCACACAGTTCCCGAACATCGCATGTTGGTCAGGGCTGCGTGAAGGGAGCCTTTTCCCCTTTGCAAAGCCTGAGAGCCCCAACTGAGAAATGCCAGTCAGGTAAAAAGTCCTATTCCTGACTCTAAAAACCAAACCAAAATGATTGCAAAGGAACTTGTTTGCAAGAAGGGGCTGCCTGGGGCAGGGGGCTACAGTCCCACCGTACCCCGAGACTGAGCCTTACCTGGGAGTCTATGACAAATATCAGTGCTCCTGTCCCCCGGAAGATCATCTCATAGTCAAAGGTAGGGTCAAAAAAGTCAATCTGCCCTGGGAAGTCCCAAATCTGAAAATTAACAAAGGAGCTGTTGGAAACGTCTTCCCGGCAGATCTTGTTCGTACTTTCCAAGAACAGGGTTTCGTTGGGAGACATTTTATGAAAGACAACTTTCTGGATGGATGACTTGCCACTCCTTCTCAGGCCCATGAGCAGGATCCTTGGCTTCACCTCTGTGCTGAAGGGGTCGCTAAAGTCCAGAACTGGAGAAACCACAAAACAAGAATGAGGGTGAGATGCTGTCACAGCGGTTAATGAGATGAGTTTCACTTCCGCCTCAGATGAGATTTATGATCCACAGACAATGCTACGTTTCCAGATACGCTAGAGAACGCTAACTCCATCACCCTGCTCATGGAGGGGCCAGCTTTTAGAAAGTGCAATACCCTGAAAAATGCTGCATCACCACCTCTCACACAATTTCAGAGGGCCAGAAGACCTGGGATATTCCCCATCACGAGCAGGGACTCTGGAGTGGGAAGCGCAGAGGTTTCCTGGAGCAGACTATGGGAGGAGAGAATCCAGTCTTAGCATTCCAGAGCAAGGTCCTTCTTTGCCCAGATCATCAGTCTCTGCACTAAAGAGAAGCTTGTTTGAGTTACACCTCAAAGAAACAATTTTGGACTTCATCAAAATTTAAAACTTTTGTGCTTCAAAGGACACATCAAAAAAGTGAAGACAACCCAAAGAATGGGAGAAAACATTTGCAAATAATATATGTGATAAGGGTCTAGTATCCAAAATATATAAAGAACTCTTACAATTCAACAATAAAAAGATAAGCCAATAAAAAATGTGTAAAGGATTTAAATAGACATTTCTCCAAAGATACACAAATGGCCAATAACCACATGAAAAGATGCTCGACATCATTAGTCCATAAGGAAATGCATATGAAAACCACAGTAAGATGCCACTTCATACCCACTAGGATGGCTAAAATAAAAAAGACAGACAATAACAAGTGCTGGTGAGGATGTAGAGAAATGGGAACCCTCTTAAACTGTTGGTGATAATGTAAAATGGTGTGCTTTGAAAAACAGTTTGGCAGGTCCTCAAAAGGTTAAACATTCGAGTCACCACATGACCCAGCAATTCTATTCCTAGGAATAAAGAAATAACATATGTCCAAGCAAAAACTTGTACATGAATGTTCACAGCAGCACAATCCATAATAGCCAAAAAGTAGATAAAATCCAATGGCCATCAACTGTTAAATGGATTAACAAAATGTTGTATATTCATATAATGGAATATTATTCAGCCATTGAAAAGGAATGAAGTACTGATTCATGCCACAACATGGATGAACATCAAAAATGTTACGCTAAATGAAAGAAGACAGACACAAAAGGTCACATATTGTTTGATTCCATTTACATGAAATGTTCACAATAGACAAGTCCATAAAAACAGAAAGTACTTAGTGGCTGCCAGGGGCTAAAGGGAGGGGGAAATTGGAAGTGACTCTTAATGGGTATGTGTTTTCTTTGGGGTGATAAAAATGTTCTGGAATTAAGGCTTCATGACTGACCCAAAAATATAAGTAAAGAAAAATAAAAGACCCAGTATGGGGGCTTCCCTGGTGGCGCAGTGGTTGAGAATCTGCCTGCCAATGCAGGGGACACGAGTTCGAGCCCTGGTCTGGGAAGATCCCACATGCCGCGGAGCCACAACTACTGAGCCTGCGCGTCTGGAGCCTGTGCTGTGCAACAAGAGAGGCCGCGCACCGCGATGAAGAGTGGCCCCCGCTCGTCACAACTAGAGAAAGCCCTCGCACAGAAACAAAGACCCAATACAGCCATAAATAAATAAATAAATAAATAAATAATTTAAAAAAAGACCCAGTATGAAACTTGGAGAAAGATCAAGAAAATAAACCAACATTTTAAGAAAAAAGGCAGAATATAGGAAAAAAAATATGCGTATATTAATTTTCTACATTTCTTTTTTGTTTCCTTCTGAGCTACACCTCGTTATGTCTTTCTCAGACCCTGGTCCTGATCTAAGCATAATCCAATACAGACTGGAAAGTAATCCTTTATTTCCCTATTGCAACTAAGAATTTTTCCCGAAGTTCTACAATTATCTAAAACACAGGTTACTACCTGATAGAATCTTAGGAAATTTCATTTACTATATATAATATTTTGATGTTTCACTTTGCAATAGGTGCATGGAAGTACATAAATTTCAGGTAAAACAGTAAATGAATAAAGAAAAAGCAAGTAGCTGTAGATGTACACAGACACTATTCCACTATAAGCAACATTTTACTCCCATCCTACCCACACACACTTTTCCCATTCAACTTAACCCAATTCAACAAATTGCGGATGATATGCCCTAGACAGAGTGATGTGGAATTAAACCACCCAGAAGATGACCAGCTTTCTGCTTCTTCATCAGGGATTATATGCTATACTTGCAGTACTGTCATTACAAGTCAATCTTAGTAAAAGCAGGACATGAACTGAAAAAGAAAACAGGACTTCCAGTTGCAAAAATATCAGACTAAGAACATGTCACAGTCTCCCCTTCCCATACTGAATCCCTAAGCACAATAGAAAAGGCATCAACAATAAATAAATAGATGAACAAATAAACACGGATAGCTGAGCTTGAGACCAAAGAGAAAACTCAAAATTGACAAATTACTGAGAAATCCCTAAGAAGCACAAAGATCAGATTGAAGGGGGAACCTGCAGCCCTTGATTATGAATGGTAGGGTTCTGCTGGAAAAGGTAGAACTGGAAACTCAAACAGGAAAGGACATGAAAACAACCAACAGGGTTGTTATTTGGAGAATCATAGTGAGAAGAGCCAAGCAGATAAACTCTGCACCTACATACACACTAGACTATCCTCCAAGTGGGAGCACTGAATGTAGGAGTGTAGGTATGAGAGAGAGGGCAGTGCCCTAGAGGCACTGATGCCCAGAAGGAACAGGAAGCACCCACAGTACCCCCTCCAAGTACTGTGACCTTCCCTAACTATCACTGCAATGTGTGTAGAGTTCAAGAGGTGGAAGCTGGGCTTCCCTGGTGGCGCAGTGGTTGAGAGTCTGCCTGCCGATGCAGGGGGCATGGGTTCGTGCCCCGGTCCGGGAAGATCCCACATGCCGCGGAGCGGCTGGGCCCATGAGCCATGGCTGCTGAGCCTGCGCGTCCGGAGCCTGTGCTCCGCAACGGGAGAGGGCACAGCAGTGAGGGCCCGCGTACCACTAAAAAAAAAAAAAAAAAAAGAGGTGGAAGCAGCACCATCCTCCCTCTAGACATTTCCTCAAATGCCAAATATTTGAGGAAAGACAAGATTATAGAAGAGAATACAGACTCAACAAATGGAAGAATGTATACCTGAAGAAGCAGAGTTATACAGGAGTCAGAGTAAACTTTCAAGTATAATTAAAATACTCAGAGATCAGAGAAAATATGGCATTCATGAAACAAGAACAGACAGTTTCAGAATAAGAGCAGTTATGAAAAAGGGCTTTATGGATCTTAGAAATAAAAACACAACTGTTGGGCAGGGAGGATATATGGATTGAAAATCAGAATAAACACAGATGATAAAATAAATAAATTTTATCCTCAATATGAAAATAAATAAATTTATTTTTTATAAAAAGGATGCACTCCTGGAAGAAAATACACTCAAATATAGTGGAATGCAACAAGCAATAGAAGACAAATTTTACTGAAACCTATTGAATTGAAATAAGTATTGATTTTAATTTTTTTTTTGGCTGCGTTGGGTCTTCGTTGCTGCACACAGGCTTTCTCTAGTTGCGGTGAGCAGGGGCTACTCTTCGTTGCGGTGTGTGGGCTTCTCATTGCAGTGGCTTCTCTTGTTGCGGAGCACAGGCTCTAGGCGTGTGGGCTTCAGTAGTTGTGGCACATGGGCTCAGTAGTTGTGGCTCGCGGGCTCTAGAGCACAGGCTCAGTAGTTGTGGTGCACGGGCTTAGTTGCTCCACAGCATGCAGAATCTTCTCAGACCAGAGATCGAACCCATGTCCCCTGTATTGGCAGGTGGATTCTTAACCACTGAGCCACCCAGCAAGTCCCTGATTTTAAATTTTTGAATAAAAATCAGAAAGTAAAATTCCAGACAATGTAGACATGGGAGATTGGTGAGGGAGAGGTAGGCAAAAGCTAAGTAAGAGAATGATATGGTCCTTGTTAGAAAAGCCCAGTTATGTTATCAATTTTTTTAAATATAAGGATAAGCATCTCAAACTAGTAGAAAATATAAAATAGGTGTACCACATTTAATTATGTACAACTACAAAAATATTTAAGTGCATTTAAATGTCTTTATTTCTTCCCAATTTATACTGCTGGATGTGGATACAGATTGTAACTTCTCTTCAGCAGGGTCTGCAAGTCTCTATGTGGCATGATCACTGACACTGGTGCCCTGGAGGTTGGATATCCTCCTCCTGGGAGAGTGGGGAGGTGACGGAGACCACTGTGGAAAGGGAAGGGAGTGTGTATGTGTGTTTACATACATAGAGTGGCTGGGAAGTGAAATACACATACAGCTATAACATATACACACAGCTGGAGACATGAGCCACCAAATGTAAACAGCTGGGAAATTGTGAGTCAGATCAACAAGAGTACCATCAACTCTGTAGAGATCCCTTACACCCATGCAGATGTATTTTGTCATATTTAACTAGCATGTACAGAAATATACTGTGTGCCAGGGACCTCGCTAGACATAGACACCTCTACAAACTTTACCCATGCAATGAGGAGGTACAAGTCTGCTTTACACCTGAGGAACTTGGGGGAAGGAACCTGCCCAAGGATGCAGGACAGGTATGTGCTAGAGCCCTTACCCAGGGCCTTAGCCACCAATCAGCTGGCACTGTACTAAAACTGCAACGAAGACAAAAGAAGAGACTAGAAAATATCAGAGTGCGTTATGCATAACAAGAGTAAACACTGCTAGTGAAACTTTTATATTTACTTATACATAGGTGGGTGCTGGTTCCCAGGATAAACGTATTTTTTATTGTGGACTCACAGTCAAAAATGTTTGTAGGCCACTGCTGTTGAATACGGGAGGTCTCTTACATCAGAAAATCCTACTGGCAAAAATCTTCCTTCTAATTCTCTCTCACTCTCTCAAATATCTCTACTCCTGAAACCCTGTGGGGTTTCTCAGAGGATCTCCTTCCACTGGAGGAGTGGTAGCAAGGAGCTTCCATCAGAAAAGGAAACACCCCAGCCTCCAGACCTCCTGCAGAGGGCTGCCTCATCCCACCCCGCCATGACATTTCCCTGAGTATCACGCACTTGCTCAAGCTTGATAAGAACCACCTGAGAAAAATGAAACCGTTAAAGAGGATGAAGGATGAGAGCTGCTTTGAAAGGGGCAATAAAAGGGCTAGTACTTGTTTTTAAAGGCAAATCAGAAAGGAACTACAGGAGAATCTGGGACTAGACATGGGACCCCAAAGAGGGCTCTTTAAAAGTGTCCGCGGGGGTTTGGAGGAAGTTGCCAGAGAGAGGTGAAATTTACAAGAGGGCAGTTTGTTCCTGTTTCATAAAGGTTCCCTGAACATCTGCCAAGTGTTCGTTCTGTTCGACAGGGCTGAGCCACAGGCTGCAGACACAAAGAAAAGCTTCATTCCTTAGCGATTAGAGGGGAAAACAGACAAGAATAACTGACAACTACAATGCACTGCTATCTAGGTGTTACGGGTTCAGCGAGAAGGTTCCCTGGAGAAATAGCATCTGAGTCTTAAAGGAGAGGAGGCATAAAAGAGATGAATGAGGGAAAGGTCGTGCCAGGAAGAGATGTGGCCTTCCTGGAGTTTAGGGAACATAGCTTAAAGGCAAGAAAAGCCTGCACACTCTCCAGCGGCTTCCCACAGCATTTAGAATAAAATCCAAATACCTTCTTAGCCCAAAAGGCCCTGAGTGGGCTACCCTCTCATCCCATGCCTGGGTCATCCTCCCCACCACTTCCCTACCCTGCAGCCACACTGGCCTTCTGCTTCCACACCTTAGGGCCTCGACTTGCTCCTCCCTCTGTCCAGCAAGTTTTCCCCAGGCCTCCCCTGGCTCCTCCTCCCACTCAGCCCAGGGGCAATTTTACCTCCTCTCACCTCGATGGGGTCCAGTCACTTCCTAATATCCCTATGTCTTCTTCATAGTGCTTCACTACACAAAATTATTTTTACTTTATACTGTTTATCTTGTTTGTTTACTTGTTTATTGTCTCTCACATATACACAGGCAAAATACATTGTAGCATGTGGTGTGAACCCAATAAATATCACTGAATAAATTAATTGATAAGAGAGATAACAGGCTAGCTCATGAATGAGATGCAAGTTTGGATTTTACTCTGCAAGCCATGAGGAAATCACTAAGGATTTTAAGGGGAGACTAACAGGATCAGGAAGCTCACTCCAGAAACAGACTTTCTTAGAGGGGCTTATTGGTATAGACACCAATAAGCCACTATGGAATAAAAATTTTTTTGAGCTAAAGGCACTGGAGTTCCTGAAGTCCCTTATTTGCCTAAAGCAGACCCTCCCAAAAGAACTCAGTTGTCAAAAATGTCCTCCCCAGGAGCAACTCTCATCTTCTGTTCTTGGAGACAGAGAAGTCAGCCCTACACCCAAACAGACACTGTCACCAAACTATCGTTATCTCCCACATTTTCTCCTATGGGCCCATTTATCTTTCCAGTGATTTGTTTTTCCATAAGTGCCCCTTCCCGCATTCCCTTTGAAGTCATTTTTTTCTCCCAGAAGTGCCCCTCTACCCCTCCTCATCCTCTGTTAAAACGGTATATAAGGCCCAAATTCTAACCGCCTCCTTAAGTCGAATTTTTTGTAAACTCTCACGCATTAGTACTTAATTAAACCTACTTTTCCCTTGTTCATGTCATTTGTCAGTTTAATTTGCAGGACTCCAACTCAGAACCTAAGAGTTTTTCCTCCCTGACAATAATTAGGTTGTCCTAGAAACACAAATGAGAAGCATGTGGAAATGGGCGGATGGAATGGATTCATGAGCTCACATCCACTCTGTATAGTACTTGGTGATCCTCTGAACATAGGGGACAAAGGAGAAAGAAACCCCCAAGTTCCTGACCTGGAAGATCAAGTGAATAAGGACCTGTTCGTGAAGTTCATAAAGGTAAAAAGGCTGAACACGGATTTGAAGCTGTTGAGTCTGGGGTGCCTGTCGGCCTTGGCTCAGGTGAGGAAAAGATCTGGGGCCTCAGAAGGCAATATGAATACAAAGCGGCAATGCAGTTTGCTGAGGCCATTGGTCCTTTTTTCCCCTGATCTTGTTGGCTGAGGGTGAGGGCACACTGGACAGGTTTTGGCCTCGGCCACCAAGAAATGGCTCAAACCAACCCACTCCAACCGCTTATCACCAGCAGTTACCATTTACTAAGCACCTGCGTAGCACACAGTGTCACCTCTAATCCCCAAATTGATAACATTTATCCTTCACAGATGTGAAAACTGAGGCCTCAGTGTTTACCACAATAAACACTCAATAGATGTTTGCTGGTTGGGATGATTAAATGAAAGGGATTGAGCAGAATGTGAAGCTAAATTAGCTGAAGCTTTAAAAAGAAACTCCACACCTGACTTTGGCCCAGCCCAGCATTTAGGTATCAAGAGGATAAGCTTTATGCCCAGGTGAAGTTTATCCACTGTGGTCAGGGCACTGAACACATCTTACCTATATCTTCCACTGGATCCTATTCATACCCAAATTTCCCAGATAGCTCAGTTTTGTAACTAGACTGCCAGGAAACCCAGGGAAACTGTCACCCAAGGAGCAGGATTATGGGGAGGGGTTACTTAACTGAGCCATTGTCAGCCTTTAACACCTGCAGGCTAATGACTTAACCCAGAAATGGCAGAGCCCTGTCAAATAAACGACAGAAGGAAGGGAGAGAGATGGATCAGTGACTTGGGGCAGGGCTGCCTGGGGGCCACACCTGACTGATCTGTGGGCTGGGAATGTTCACAACAAAGAAGGAAACAGAAATCAGGAAAATGGGAATTGAAGTTCTGACAGGCTTGGCCCTGGCTTCCTGGGGAGAACAAGGTATTGTATGAAATGCATTTCATAAATTCTGATGTATCAGACAATTGAGAGCTATTATAATTTAGGAAAGTTCTCCAAGAGATGAGATGCCTTTGAACAGATCCCAAACTGGAAAATAAAACAAAGATTTAACAAAAGAATTAGGATAATGTGGTAGCAAATGGAATGGTTGAAAAAGTACTGTTAGTGCCAGACTGGGGTTCAAATCCCAGCTTGGCCACTTACCAGCTGTGTAAATGCCCACACATGTCCCAGAGCCCATGAGCCTTTATTTCCTCATCTATCAGGCTGTCAGTGTGTACACACACACACACACACACACACCATGCTTCTTTTTCCTTTTTTTCCCTAGCCCAAGCCTAGGTAACGAGAAGGTCTTTTTTGGAATGTGACCACAGCAAGAGGCTCACTCAGCCTTAAGGGAAAGTTAGAATGTCTTTGCTATTAGTATTCTGTGGGGTCCACAAAGGCTTAAGGTTCTACATACTTACGGTTTTAGGAAGAGGCCCCTGGTTTGGTTCTATTTGCATCATTATCTGTAGCCCTTTACACTTCTGATCAATGGAACTACTTACACATTCAAGAACCAGTCCAGTAAGAAATTCCAACCCAAGTGGCAATTAAATATATGAATACTAATACTGTTAATAAGAGAATATGCAAAAATCATGAAGATTCACTGTCCGTTTGATTAATGAACTACTTAGTAAGGAAAATTTAATGCAATCAGAACATGTATTTTCAAGGGCACAAAGGTTTGTTTGTTTGTTTTTTGTGGTACGTGGGCCTCTCACTGTTGTGGCCTCTCCCGTTGCAGAGCACAGGCTCCGGACACGCAGGCTCAGCGGCCATGGCTCACGGGCCCAGCCGCTCCACGGCATGTGGGATCTACCTGGATCGGGGCACGAACCCATGTCCCCTGCATCGGCAGGCGGACTCTCAACCACTGCGCCACCAGGGAAGCCCGGCACAAAGGTTTTTGAAGGTGATTTTTATTTATATGTGAAGACCTAATCTTTTTCTATGAAATCCTCTCACATCACATTGGCAGGTAACTAAAAAACATGATTCTATATGTGAATATTTCCTTTACATAAGCATCCAATAACATTTCTGGGAATTCCCCGGCAGTCCAGTGGTTAGGACTCAGCACTGTCACTGCTGTGGCCCAGGTTCAATCCCTGGTCTGGGAACTAAGATCCCATAAGACGTATGGCACAGCCAAAAAAAAAAACACGTTTCTAATGTGTTCTGATTTGTCTCTGCAAGAAGGGAAAAGTGTTCTTGTGAGCTTTTTTTTTTTTTTTTTTTCCAAACGATCACTCTGGGTGTGATCAAGGTTGGTTTTATGTCGTCCTCGATTTTACACACTGAGAAACAGAGCTGGAGTCTTCCCCAGAGATCCTCAAGAGGAGAAAGTTCACCAGCTCTCCGGGCACGTTAGGCCAGGAGTGAAAAACCCATCTGTCTTGCATGTTACAGCAGAACCAGGGAAAGCCACTGGTCGCAGGACAGCTTTAAAGCCCTCTTTAAAAGAGAATTGAAAAGTTGCCTTTAAAAAAAGGTAAGGAATACAAGAATAAAGGAAGTAGAGAAGTAAGAAAAATGAGCAGAAGTGACTGTGATAGGAAGTAAAATCATATCACCAACAGTGATGCGAGTTGCGGGGACTGAACAAAGCAGATGAACTCTCAGGCACAGCACCTTATCCAGAACTCCAGAACTTGTTGATTCTGCCTCTTTTTTCCATTAGACTACTCCAGGTCTGTTCTAATATTAAAATGGGAGATATTTCTTATAAAAGTAGAGAATCAAGATTCTATGATACCAGGAATCACTGAAACGTTTACAAACATCTGATATAAAAATATGCTCTCTAACCATATGTATGTGAATAAGCTTTGGGCCTCAGGCGTGACCTTGGTCACATCATTTTTAACTATTCTGTGTTTCCACCTATTCCAGCACTTATATATCTCTGTATTTTCAGGACCAGAAGGAAACCCAAGAGATTGGCTATAGCCAGGGTTGCAGTCAACCCAACTCTTTTTGGACAAGGCAGAGTTACAAAGGAAGGGGCTTACATTTCCATGCACTTGACCCTCTCCTAAACCTTGCTCAGTTCTAGCCCATGTTGTGGCTGCAGAAAAGTCCCCTGGCATCTCTGAGCCACAGATTCGATATCAGAAGAACAATTCTCTCTACTTACCCTCAAGAAACAATGAGAAGGTAACTTCACTAATAATTTTAAAATTTATTTTAAGAAAAAAAAGCTGACACTAATGATTAGAAGTGAATTGCCAGATTCACTGCCTTTACAGCCACCAGGGAAGGATCACCTCCTGACTGACCCTGGATTTTCTGTGCCTCCAGGGACCACCTAACTGTCACTTCCTCAGACCCTGAGAGAGTGCACAGGCTGCTATGAAAACAAGACGGCACTTAGCTGAACTGTGGCAGAGCAGCTGTCTTAGCCAAATTTCCCTTAAAAATTGGCAGGCGGGGCGGGGGGGGGGCTTCCCTAGTGGCACAGTGGTTAAGCATCCGCCTGCCAATGCAGGGGACACGGGTTCGAGCCCTGGTCCAGGAAGATCCCACATGCCGCAGAGCAACTAAGCCCGTGCGCCACAACTACTGAGCCTGCTCTCTAGAGCCCACGTGCCACAACTACTGAAGCCTGCGCGCCTAGAGACCGTGCTCTGCAACAGGAGAAGCCACCACAATGAGAAGCCCATGCACCACAAGGAAGAGTAGCCTCCGTTTGCGGCAACTAGAGAAAGTCCGCGTGCAGCAACAAAGACCCAATGCAGCCAAAAATAAATTAATTAATTTTTAAAAAAACTTAAAAAATTGGGAGGGACTTCAGGAAAAAATAATTTCACTTTCTGACTAAATATGATCTTTTAATTGGTTTCCTTGTTATTATAGTTTTTAAACAACTGTAATTTAATAAAGACTTAAAAGTCCATGTGTCTAAAAATAATCAATATTTTTGGTGCAATTGTTTTTAATAGTTTAATTATTGTCTCCTCTCTCTGGAGTTTTATCTGGAGCATGGGGGTTGAAGATGAGATTCATCTTATCTCTGATTAACGACCCTGAAAGGAGGGGTTGAGAAGTGCCCAAATCTGTCCTTAACAGAACTAAAGTGCTCAAGAACACGCCTGCTATTCATGAATAAAATTTGGAACGTAAGCCAAAGAAGTGCAGTTTAAGGCTCACCTTAGCTGCACTACATTTTCAACCTTAACACAATGTGGTAAAAGGTACAAGGCACTCGGTTTAAAAATAAGATCAGAGGTTCCTTGTAAGACTATGGGAAGTAAAAATCACACTACCCACCTTCAATCACATTCTTTTGCACAGCAATACTGGTCAGGCCTGCATCCCACCCACCAGGGTAGATTTCTGAACCTCATGGAAAAAAGCCCCAGGTCTCCGAGAAGCTCACGCACTAAACCAAGTCCATTAGGATGGTTTGGAATTCATTAGAGAAATGTTTTGCTCATGGTTCAAAGTGCGCCATATACATCTCTTCTCAGAGGAAATAAGTCCTCCCCACCCGCTACTTTCCACGTCTTGAGTTTGAGGGTAGGTAAATGTAAAATTTACCCCAAATAACACAGGATTATAAGGCAACACGTGCCCAGGGCCCATTAGAAATCGGGATGACCATTTGGTGGCACCTTGATGTCTCAAGAACAGAAAGCCACAGGAACAAAAGTCACAACTCCCAGCCTCCACCCCCATCCTGACTCCCCAGGACCATATCAGCTGGCATGACAGGTGTCAGGGACAGTCCTTGCTAGAACTGCTATCTGAGGGGCCTATCTGCTACTCAAGAAAGCGAATGTCCTGATAGAGATTCTACATTCAGGCCTAAACCCCAAAATCAAAGCCAGCAACACATGGAAAGAACAGCAGCCCAAGATAATGGAGGAAATCTTCAGAGAATAGACCATATCCACAGCAGGCCCAGGTGAAGAAAGGCCAGGCTTCAGTAATGTTTGCTCTTCTAACCACACAAATATACTCAGGGCTTTTATAGCAAGATTTCAGTTTGATACCAAAAACTCACGAGGGAGGATTTTATTACTAAAGTAATCATAAGCGTCAGTTACAGGCGGGTTTGCCTTGGGCTAGGAGCACTGGGGAGCATCCTACACTCAGATCTGGGGAAGCCCTTTGTTCAGGAAATCCCGGCCCCTCAGCCAAAGCGTTAATTTCACTTCAAGGCCCCAAATCCAAATTTTAAAGTGCCCCGTTAAAGAACTGCAGAATAAACAAACAGGTCCCGTGCTTTTCCTGGAACCCAGTCCCTGGCCCCCAGGACAATATCAAATTACAGGGTTTTTCTTCCCATATACGGTCTCTTATTTCTTTTCCTTTTTTTCAAAGAGGATCACAATTGCACCCTGTTGTGTGTCTTCGGTTTCAAATACCTTGCAAATACATCCCCATTCTGAATCTCTCCCGAGCCTCCGAAGAATCTAGGAGGGGCTAACAAACGCAATCTGAATAATAATGAAGCGACTGAACAATTTAACCACCAAAGGTAGCCCTAGAGACTCCAACAAAAGGGTTGAAAGCCTTTATCTACAAAAATGTGGCCACCTGCTCGACTGTGGGACCAGTTATGGGGAGTGCAGAAGAGAGGCGCACAGGTGCACACACGAGTTTAAGCAAATAGGGAATTAGTACAAATGCTCCCTAGGGACCAGACACTACGAAAAAGGGCGACTTGGAAAGCTCCTTTCTCATCTATCAGGCTCAAGGTTTAGTTAACAATCTTCCCCTTCTGATTAATTGAAAGTAGCACTCACCATACGTAAAATAATGAAAACTGCTCCCCCCCCAGAGAAAGGCTTTGTTTGTATGGAGAATTTAAAACAAGTCCAGTGAATTTTCAGTAAAAGTTCTTCAAAATCAACAGTCACGAAAGTACTTTTTATCCCTCATGCAATTTCTGCCAAGTGAACATTTTAAAAGTTAGTTCCTTCTTTAGGATGCTGACAGTTCCACCTAGATGTTAAGTTTACCAGGCTCATTCTACTGACCTTTCCAAAAGACCTTACAATAAAGGACTTTTTCCTCGATTGGAGGGAAACAAAAAAGATGAACCTTTCTGGAATCCTAAAAAGCTCTCAACTCCCTTAGTCCTTAAGAATTAAACGCAGGAAGCCCCCGCTGGCTGAACAATTGCTAAATCCTGCTTCTTGAACAGGAAACAGGGTTTGCTTCTGAGTGGCTCCGTATTCCCCCGCCCCGCGCTCACTCCAGGGCAGGCGCTGCCATGCCCAGGTGGTGACGCTGAGCAGAGATAAGGTGTCCTAACAACCTTATTTGCCTGGATCTCTGGATACCCGCGGCCACACGGTGACTCCTTTATCACCTGGGTGCATCCCTCCGCCGCTCCACCGGTGCCTCCACGCCGCCGACCTGGGCGGCCCCGGGACCCCTCCCGCGGCGACACGGGGCAAGACTGACAGCCGCAGCTGCCGACGACCCTGCCAGTCACGCTGCCGCCGGCTGCCTTTTTTAGCCACGACATCTGACCCCGGCTCCGACAGCAGCATGCAGGGAGAGATCCCAGGGCGCGCCGGGCGGTCCCCTCCCCTCCCAAAACCCCGGACCCTGCGGAGAGCTCGGGGTGAGGCGTGGGGGAGGTACTGGCCCTGGAACTGGCAGAGAGTGCGCGTTCCTCCTGCCCAGACGCTTCCTCTCCGCCCTCTCCACCGATCCCGGCCCCCGCTCCGCTGCCTGCACCCGGGCTCCCCCATTTTGCATCTCGCCGCGGCTCCTCTGGCGCCCCTCCCCACTCCCACCCCCCAACTCCGCTTGCCTGGATCCCCTCCAAGTCAGCTGCCCGCGCGCCGGGCCCGGCAGGGGTGCGGGCAGAGGACGCTTGGGGCGGGGGGCCGAGCGGGAGAGCCGGTGCTCACCTCCCTCCTCCGTCCCGCTGTCCGGCTCGGCGTCCGAGGAGTCGGGCCCGTCCCCGTAGCCCGCTAGCCCCACCAGCTCATCCTCCTCGTCGTCGTCCTCCTCCTCAGGCTGAGGCTTCCCCAGCACCTGGCTCATCGCGCCCACGGCCGGCCGTCCCCGGGGCGACGGGGGGCTCTGGTGGGGGGCGCCAAACCTCCCGGCCTGCCGCTCGCAACCTATTTCTGAATTGGGGTTTTGTCCCGAGGTTCGCGGGCTGAGGCGGGGGCCGCGCGTCCCCCGCGGCGG
>NW_006793169.1:402480-403467 GCF_000442215.2 Lipotes vexillifer
CCCCGCCCGCCCGCCCGCCCGCCGGCGGAGGAGTCAGCCAGAGCGCGGCAGTTCCTCCCCAGAGGAGGGAGAGAGAGACTGCGTGACCCAAGTCACCTGACACACACTGTCATACACTCTCACTCACACACTCACACACACACACACACCGCACGGGCGCGCGCGCGCTTTCCCGGGAGCACCGCTCGCTGGGGCGCTGGGCCGCGGCCGCGCACACACACTCAACCGGGAGCAGGCCGGCGCGGGCCCCTCCACCCACCCAGAAGCGCACACAGACACTCGCCCGGTACCCGGGGACCCGGGACGCGGCGCAGTCACCCACCGCGGCTGCTCGCCCTGGGCCCCCAAGCACCCCTCCTGCACGTGGTCTCCGCACAGACGGGCGAGCTGGGGTACGGCGCACCCGGAGAACCTCTCCCCGCCCTCCCACGACACACACACACTACCTAGGTCGGCCTTCTCCAGCTTTCGGTCCCGGCCGAGGGTTCCAGTCCCAAGTGGGCTGCCCCCGCCCCGGACACTGCTGCGCCCAGGCCCTCTCTCCGAGCGGCGTGCCTAGAACACCCCGTGGATGCTGAAGCGCCCCGAGAAGAAAACTCTAGAGAAATGCGCCGCAGAGGCGGCGCAGTCTCCATAGCAATTGCCTTTTAGTGCGCGTTTGTGGTTCAAAGTGCTTCCCACTAAGAAAACAGACGCATTCGCTAATCAGGTCTACCCAGCTGTAAATGTTCCTGAAAAAATAACGTGCCTCGTGGCTGCCTAGCCTGAATAATAATTCCTCTGAGGCGTTTGGGCAAAGGTCTCAGGTGTGTAACACACCAAGGGGCTATTCATAGCCACCTCCTCCTGTCTCACTGTTGAACAGACTGTAATCCCAAATCCCACATCTCAAAATAAAACGTTTCAAGGCTCTTGGGGGGAGAGAGGGGCGGTGGACGGGGAGACAGGACTAGCGGCAGTGTGAGGGTGAGATTAAAACCGGCATTC
>NW_006793169.1:403477-403874 GCF_000442215.2 Lipotes vexillifer
CACAGGACATACCGTACCCGCCCTTTCTGGATACTGCAAAAAATCACGTGGATGAACTTCCTTCTGTCAAGCACAATGAGAAATAAACCAGCTGGCCAGCAAGATAATCCAGATTCTACAGGTGCCAGCAACTCCGCAGGTGGTATGGGGGAGGGGAAGAGGAGGAAGGCAGCTCAGGCTGGGGGCTCTTGGGGCCCCAGGGTGCTGCCTAGGTAGGGAATTTGGATGGAGAACCTACCCTATGCCAGGGGGCTGGGCTAAGGGGTGAGGGTGCGGGCCTCCACGTAGGCTCAGAACAGTGTTCATGCCTTGGAAGAAATGCCAGTCTAGGGGCTTCCCTGGTGGCGCAGTGGTTGGGGGTCCGCCTGCCGATGCAGGGGGCGCGGGTTCGTGCCCC
>NW_006793169.1:403942-407692 GCF_000442215.2 Lipotes vexillifer
GAAGGGTACTATAATGAAAAAGTTTAAAAGTTAAAAAAAAGAAAAAAAAGAAAAAAAAAAGAAATAAAAAAAAAAAAAAAAAAAAGAAATGCCAGTCTAGCAAATCATGACTCCGGTCCTGGATTTTGTAGTAGCTGTAGGTGTTGAAGGTGGATGTGGACACCTCCTAGGAGGTGGCTGCTTCTAATCTCTGAAAGGTTTTGGGATTTTCCAGGTGGAGGCAGTACAACATGTATGGCTGTATCAGTCAAGGTCCTTCCCAGGAGAAAAATAGATGGCACATGCAAAGATTTTAATTTAAAAGGCTTTATAAAGTAAAAGGGACAATTTACTAGGATGTGGGCAGAGTTTAGGGATCGACACAGGGATTAACAACAGTGGGAAGAGGTTATCTCCCCTAAACTAGTTGGTGTAAAGGAAGGGAACTAGAGTCCTGGACAGGGGGCTCAAAACAGGAGCTATAGCTGGTGACAGCCACTGCCAGGGCCACCTCCTGTCAAGGAGACAGCAGTGGGAAGGAACACACTGACCTCTCTTGCCTCCCACCCTCCATTCTTCTCTTTTTGGCCGTGCTTCCTGGCTTCCAGGATCTTAGTTCCCCCAACAGGGATTGAACCCAGACCCCCTGCAGTGGAAGCACAGAGTCCTAACCACTAGACCGCCAGGGAATTCCCTTCATTCTCCTGAAAGAGTTTCCCATTGGCCAAATCCAACTGGACGCCAAAGGGCTAGAGAGACTGCAACCTAGTCCAGGACTCAGATATTGGGTAGGGAGGGCAATGGGTTCCAGGGGCAGGGGAAGGGGCAAATAGTATATCCAGCACAAGCAGGCTCTACTCGCTCTTATCAGAAGAAATTATTCTAGGAGTAATTTTCCTAGTCCATCTTCATCCATTCTGTTTAAGGAAAGAAGTACCTGGGAGGTAGGCTCTTTTAGAGTGGTTTTCAGACTTTCAGTCATCCCAGAACAAACCACCAGCCTGGGGAACTGTTGAGCTGGCCTGATTCAAAGTGCAGAGGGCTATATATGGGGCCCTAGAAGCCAGTCCAAAGGTCAGCCCAGACCATCAGGACATCCTTTGGGCTGTTTGCTGACTGTGTATGCCTTGGGGATCCAGGGGTTCAGGCAGTACAGTCGCTAAGCCAAAGGCCCCTCTGTGCCTGAGATCAAGAAAAAACGGAGATACCTGATGGTTCTCTGCCTTCCCCCCCACAAAAAGAGAGATCCTGAGGGGGGGAACACCAGCAGGAGATTGAAGCATACCCTAGGATATTTGAGAATTTGACCATTCTTTGGAAAAAAAGGAACAAATCCACACACACACAAAATCAATAAAAGCCAAATCCTCAATTATGCTCCACCCCAACGTAGATAAGAGTCATGTACAGGTTTAAGAGATTCAAATTCGCTGTCATTTCAGAAATGTACAGTATTGATAAAGTTTGATTGAACAGAACAGGAGAAATCTTTATTGCTTCTTTTTTTTTCTGTTACCATTTCAATACTGTCAGCTTTCAAATAAATATGTTGAAAAATATCTTAGAAATTTTTAAATTTTAAAAGTCGTGGGCTTCCCTGGTGGCGCAGTGGTTGAGAGTCCACCTGCCGATGCAGGTGACATGGGTTTGTGCCCCGGTCCGGGAAGATCCCACATGCCGCGGAGCAGCTGGGCCCGTGAGCCATGGCCGCTGAGCCTGCACGCCGGAGCCTGTGCTCCACAAAGGGAGGGACCACAACAGTGAGAGGCCTGCGTACCACAATAAAAAAAAAAAAACTTTAAAAGTCATGTGTGTGGATCCTTTCAGAAATTAAATAAAAATAGAAAAACACTGAAAGCCTTTGAGACACTCGGTATAGGATCTACTCAGTGAATTAGCTACTGCCTTGATCACTCTGGCCTGGAGCTCAGGCTCTGTGACTTCTCCCCAGGAGGGCGTTCTCAAGAATGTGAGGATTTGTCTTTGGGCTACTCTTGGTTTTTGCTGTTGTATGTAACCATGGCAGGTTGCCACATACATGATAGGTGCTGAAGTTTATGAAATGAATGAAAGAAAAGAAGGGAGGAAGTTCTACAGTACATGGCCAGGCATATTTTTGAGAGAAACTTCAGGAAAAAACAGAAGCCAGGGGCTTCCCTGGTGGCGCAGTGGTTGACAGTCCGCCTGCCGATGCAGGGGACACGGGTTCGTGCCCCGGTCCGGGAGGATCCCGCGTGCCGCGGAGCGGCTGGGCCCGTGAGCCATGGCCACTGAGCCTGCGCGTCCGGAGCCTGTGCTCCATGGTGAGAGAGGCCACAGCACTGAGAGGCCCGCGTACCACAAAAAAGAAGCCACATTTTCTACTTACTCTAAACCCTGGGAAATGCCACAGTGATGTAAATATGAACTATGCTATACAAGAGTGCAACCAGAATGAGTTTATGTGCAAGAGATGATGACTCTCAGGCCTTCATCCCTTCAGGACTGCCTGAAGACTGGAAGGAATTACAGTATAATGACTATGGAATGCTTATTCTATTTTTGCTAACCCTTCCTTTCTAAAAAAACTCTTAACTTTCAGAGATATTTTGTAGCATCATGAAATATGAGATTTGTCTTTTGCCAAAATTTTCCAACTAATATTGGGAAAAAAAGACATGAATAAGGAAGGAGCTCTTCCCAAATAATATGACCTTCAAAATATTCCCATTAAGTAATATTATTGTCCTTAATTTACAGATAAGAAATATTCACCCAAGGTACCACATGGAAGGTACCAGATGGTGAAACTACTTTGGAACTCAGCTGGACACTAGACCCATTCCTATTTAATGGCATTAAAGCTAAAGTCAATTACATTATGGCCTGAAACTGAAAAGGGGGAAGGCGAAGGGAAAAGCTGGCTCCCAATCTCCTAGGTAAAGAACCAAAACATACATAGACACTAAAAAATGGGTCTGTTGTCTCAGGCCACTAATTTACAGGTTTCACTGAAAGGAGGGAAAAGAAGAAAAATTGAAAAGCTTCCTAATGAACAGAAGTTAGAAAAGTACTTGTCATAATAAAATTGTTGATCACCATCACTCCTTTTATTAGGAACACAAATAGCAAGTGAGGGACTTCCCTGACGGCACAGTGGTTAAGAATCCACCTGCCAATGCAGGGGACACAGGTTTGAGCCCTGGTCCAGGAAGATCCCACATGCCACGGAGCAACTAAGCCCATGCGCCACAGCTACTGAGCCCACGTGCTGTAACTACTGAAGCCAGTGTGCCTAGAGACCGCGCTCTGCAACAAGAGAAGCCCCTGCAATGAGAAGCCCGCACTCCGCAACGGAGAGTAGCCCCCGCTCGTCACAACTAGAGAAAGCCCATGCAGCAACAAAGACCCAACGCAGCCAAAAAAATTTTAAAAAAAGTAAACCTGATCATTAAAAAAAGCATGTGATTTAGTTCCCTTTCTGACTAATATGGCTCTATTGTACTACATGCTTAGCTAAACTATAACATCTAAGTGTATTTTTGTTTAAAATTTGAATTTTAAAGGCCAAAAGTTTGTGCTCTTATTTTAGTGAATTATTTTGCTGTTACCAATTAGATGCTTTGTGACAAGGAACATGAGAGCTATTTAAAAGAGACCTGTAGGGCTTCCCTGGTGGCACAGTGGTTGAGAGTCCGCCTGCCAATGCAGGGTACACGGGTTTGTGCCCCGGTCCGGGAAGATCCCACATGCCATGGAGCAGCTGGGCCCGTGAGCCACGGCCGCTGAGTC
>NW_006793169.1:407752-418562 GCF_000442215.2 Lipotes vexillifer
AAAAAAAAAAAAAAAAAAAAAAAAAAAAAAAAAAAAAAAGAGACCTGTACAGGCAGAATAATTGCAGTCCTGAATAGGGCAGGCAATTAAATACAGCCTGCAGCCCTGCATCTTGGGGTATTTTGAGGCATCTGATGGCATTGCACCTGGTTCCTGGGATTCGCATGTTGAAAGCCTTTAAGGCTTTCTTTTTAAATATGTATTTAAATATGTATGTATGTATTTAATACATAAATATATATTTGCCGCTTGATGAAGCAAACAAAAGAAAGAGCCTTTTACAGAATCTTGCCACACTCCTGCTAATCCAGGAAAGCCAAATTTTTCAAGAGGGCAGCTCAGAGTCTCCGGTTCTCCTAAGACAGTTGATGCCCTGATGAAATCATTAAATCATTTCCACTGAGACAAACCATCATTAAATATATTTTATTAAAATAATGTTTTGATATTTTAAGAACATGCATGTGGTAAATAGTCAAACAGCATAAAAGAATATCAAATGAAATGTTAGTGTCTTCCCCCAACCTGCCCCCCTCACTGGCCCTACAGTCTCCTGGTTTCCCTCCACAGAGGGAAATATTCTGCTTTAAATGTGCAAACATATTTGTAGCCTTTATATATATATATATATATATATATATAGCCTTTATAGATATAGATATATAGATAGATAGATTTGATAACTTTATCTCTTTAATAATCTACAGATGTTTTTTTCAATGAACGTGAAGACAATTAGATTTTTAGGACTGTACTTTGAAGGAAATAAACAGAGAGAGACGAGAGAGAAACCGGGGATGAGAGAAGGAGCCTGATTTAGATGGGGTCACCAGAGAAGACCTTTCAAAGAAGGTGACATTTGAGTTGACCGTGAGGCAGAGACAGACAGCAAAGTGAGTCAGGGTGGAGCGTGTTCCCCTGGAAGGTATCTCCACGGTTGGAAAAATGAAGAAGTGAAAGGACTTGGTGTTGGAGGAACAATGTATCAGTGTGTTGGGAGAGGGGGACGGTGGCTGTCATGAGAAACAGGTAGTCTTCTCCACCAGTATAAAGAGTTTGGATTTTATTGCAAGTGCCACTGAGGCACTGAAGAGTTTGAAAAAGGGAGGTGAAATGCGTGGTTTACATTTCTAAAAGCTCACGCTGCTAGATTGTTTCCAAAGATGGCTTCAACAATCATGCCATCCCACGTGCCCTTCTGCAAATGTGACTTTGCCACTCCTTCCTCCTATTTTTCCTCCTCTTAAATGTGGGCAGGCTCTGTGACTTGCTTTAACTTAGAAAATGCAGCAGAAGTGACAGTGACACTGTGCAAAGTCTGAGATAGGGCCATAAAAGACCTTGCTATACTTTCTTTTTCACCTTCTTGGTGCCTTTAGCCACCATGAAAAGAAGTCTGGGCTAGCTTACTGGAGAGGCCCCATGGATACAGAGGCCCTGAAATGTTCCAGAGCACAGAAATATAGAGGCCCCAGAATTCCAGCCATCCATCTGAAGGGCCAGGCATGTGAGTGACAACAACTTGGATTCTCCAGCCCAAATTGCAACCACATGAGCAAGTCCAGCCCACTCTGCATGAAAGACAGACTTGCTGTTACAGCTGAGCCCTGCCAGCCAACCCACAGAATCATGAACAAATAAAATAGCTGTTTTCTTTAAACCATTAAGATATGGGGTGGTTTGTTACATAGCAGCTAGTAGCTGATGAACATATTCTGGCTGATGTGGGGAAAATGGATTGTAGATTTCAGGTTGGAAGAACAGGAGATCACTTTAGTAGTCCATAAGTGAAATGAATGGAGGCAGTGGAAACTGAGAGAAGTGGATAGATTTGATATAAATTTTGGAGATAGACTACATCAGATTTATTGATAGCTTAATTAACATGGATGGTCAGGGAAAGGACTCGTACCAGACATTTGATTTGAGCAACTAGACGTATGGTAATGCCATTTATTAAAGTAAGTTAAGACCCAGATAGGAACAGGATTGGGGGATGGGAGGTGAATCAAGGTCCTTGATTTCTAACATTCTAGTTACTGTATATGGCCACAAGGCAAGCTACCTTAATCCTGTGATTTTGGCTGTTTCTTAGATGTCTATCATGTTGTCTTTGGTATAAATAATGAATTTTTCCAACTACAAGTCATGAATGAACTGAAGATGACACTTGTAAAAGTTCCAAACTAGTGAGATGGAATTGCTACCTATGGACTTCCATAAAAAGTTAACTTTTTATTCATATGGATTTTTAAAGACAAGCTTCTGACATAAATGGTACCATAACATGAGAGCAGAAATGTCTTGACTGTAGAGTCAGCCAAACAGAGGTACTAACAGCTCCACATCTGTAGATCAGTTTGGACTTGGCAACCCCTGCCTTGGCTGGGAGGGTTACACTAACTTCAGTGATACAAAAAAGCAGATTCTCCAAGACAAATGACCTTATTAAAAATCCACAAGGGCTTCCCTGGTGGCGCAGTGATTGAGAGTCCGCTTGCCTATGCAGGGGACGCGGGTTCGTGCCCCGGTCCAGGAAGATCCCACATGCTGCGGAGCTGCTGGGCCGTGAGCCATGGCCGCTGAGCCTGTGCGTCCGGAGCCTGTGCTCCGCAACGGGAGAGGCCGCTGCAGTGAGAGGCCCGCGTACCGCAAAAAAAAAAAAAAAAAAAAAAAAAAAATCCACAAGAATGAGAGAGTTCCCAAGATGGTAGAGTAGGAAGGCCCTGAGCTCACCTGCTCTCACGGGCACACCAAAATTACAACTATTCACAGAGACACTGTTGCTGAGAAAGACCAGAACCTGCCAGAAAAGACGTTCTATAACTAAAGATATAAAGAAGGAACCACAACAAGACAGGTAGGAGGAGAGAAGTTGCGGCACAGTCAGGACCCATATCCCTGGGTGGGCAACCCACAAGCGGAAGAATCATTACAATTGCAGAGGTTCTCCTCAAGGAGTGAGGGGTATGAACCCCACATCAGGCTCCCCAGCCCGAAAGTCCTGCACAGGGAAGTTGAGCCCCCAGAAAGTTTGGCTTTGAAGGCCAGGGGTGCTTACTTTAAAAAAAATTATTTTTTTGGCTGCACCACATGCTATGTGGGATCTTAGTTCCCTGACCAGGGATTGAACCCGTGCCCCCTGCATTGGAAGCGCAGAGTCTTAACCACTGAACTGCCAGGGAAGTCCCAGAGACCCAGAGGGCTGTGGGAAATAGAGACTCCACTCTCAAAGGGCGCACATAAAATCTCACCTGCTCTGGGACCCAGGGCAGAAGTAATCTGAAAGGAGCTTGGGTCAGACCCACCTGCTGATCTTGGAGAGTCTCCCAGAGAGGCAGGAGGCAATTGGAGCTCACCCTGGAAACACAGACACTGGCGGCAGCCATTTTTGGGAGCTCATTCTACCACATGGATGCTGGTGCTAGCAAAAAATTTTGGAATCCTCCCTCTAGTTTATTAGCCTCGGGACCCAGCCCTGCCCCCATCCACTAGACTGTAGGCACCAGTATTGGGATGCCTTAGGCCCAGCAACTACCTGGGTAGGGATACAGCCCCACCTACCAGCAGGCAGGCTTCCTTAAGAGCCCCTGAGCCCACAGCTGCCCTTGGACATGGCCCTGTCCAACAGAGGACCCAGGACTTGGCCCTACCCACCAGGGCACAGGCACTAGGCCTGGGACTCTCAGGGCCCTGCAGCCAGAGATTCTGAGACCCAGCTTCCCCCACTGGTGGACAGACACAAGCCCCAGGACCACCAGAGCCCTGTAACTTGCCATGGCAGGACCCAGCCAACCTGCCAGCAGGGCAGCACCAGCCCTAGGACCTGTTAGGCCCCGGCTCAGCCTACCAGCAGTCCGACACCAGCCCTGGGACCCCTGAGCCCTGCAGGTAGAGACCCCAGGACCTGGCTCTGCCCACCAGTGGGCTGGCACTAGTCCCAGGACCCAGCTTCACCCACCAGTAGGTGAGAACCAGCCCTGGGATCTCCTGGACCCCAAACCCATCCACCAATGTGTGGACATCAGCCCCAGTACTACAGTCCCACAACCTGCCTTGTCAGGACTCAGCCAACACACCAGCAGGCCAGCACCAGCTCCAGGATACCAAGGCTCAAGCCTTGCACACCACCCGGCCAACTCCAACTCTCGCTCACCTTGGGGCCCTCAGCCAGTGGCCCTGGGATCTAGCACCACCCACCAGTGGGCTGACACCAGCTTTGGGACCCCCAGGGCTCTGCAGCCAGAATACCTGGGAACTGGTTCTGCCCAACAGTGAGCTTGCACTAGCCCTGGGGCCCCCAGGGCCCTGGGCTCACCCACCATCAGGCCAATACCAGCTCTGAGATACCTTGGACTCCTTAGCCAGCCAGTCCAGGATCCAGGCCCACTTACTGGTGGGCCAGTACCAACTTTGGGAAAGCCCAGCACCTGCAGCCAGCCGTGTCAGGAACTGGCCCTACCCACCAGAAGGCCAACACTAAATTCAGAAATCTCAGCCCCACAAGCACCCACCCCAGAACCCACCAATGAGCCAGCACTAGACCCAAGACCCACTAGGGTTTTGCCGCCAGCCACCTCATGACCCAGCCCCACCAACCAGTGGCCAGCAGCCTCTGCACAAGGCAGGGCCTGGCAACCAAGCAGACTGAGGCCCAGCCACGCCTACCAGACTGCCCATAGTAATCAGCTCACCACAACAGAAGGGCACATGTTGCCCACATGGGGGCATCCCTAGAGCATATAGCTCTGATGGCCAGAGGGGAGTGCACTGCCAGGGCGCATAGGACATCTCCTCAAAAGGCCAATTCTCCAAGGTCAGGAAACAAAATCAACCTAGCGGATACATAGAAATAAAAAGAGCAAACTAGGCAAAATGAGATAACAGAGGAACATGTTCCAAATGAAGGCATAAGCTAAAACCCCAGGAGGAGAACTAAATGAAGTGGAGACGGGCAATCTACCTGAGAAAGAGTTCAAGGTAACGACGATAAAGATGGTCAAAGAACTTGGGAGGAGAATGGATGAACAGAGTGGGAAGTTAGACATTTTTTAACAAAGAGTTAGAAAATATAATGAAGAACCAAACAGAGACAAAATATACAATAACTGAAATGAAAAATACATTAGAAGGAATCAACAGTAGTTTAGATGATACAGAGGAACAGATCAGTGAGCTGGAAGATAGAGTAATGGGAATCATTGAAGCCCAACAGAAAAAAGAAAAAAGAATAAAAAGAAATGAGGACAATTTAAGAGACTTCTGGGACAATATCAAGTGTACTAACATTCGCATTACAGGGGTCCCAGAAGGAGGAGAGAGAGAGAAAGGAGGGAGAACATATTTGAATACAAAGAGCTAAAAACTTCCCTAACCTGGGAAGGGAGATAAGACATCCAAGTCCAGGAATAACAGAGAGTCCCAAACAGGATCAACCCAGAGACAAATACTATATATCACTTATATGTGGAATCTGAAAAAATAAAACAAGCAAACAAATAAAACAAAAGAATATAGCAACACAGAAAAAGACTCACAGATATAGAGAACAAACTAGTGGTTACCAGTGGGGAAAGGAAAGGGGGGAGGAGCAAGTAGAGGTAGGGGATTGAGAGGTACAAACTACTATGTATAAAATAAATAAGCTATGGCACAGGGAACATAGCCAATATTTTATAATAACTTTAAATGGAGTATGATCTATAAAAATTTTGAATCACTATGTTGTATGCCTGAAACTAATATAATATTATAAATCAGCTCTACCTCAATAAAGAATACTTAAAACCATAAGAAAAATCTACAAGAATGAAATCTGGGAACTGTCACTTATACATACCACTTAATGTTACCTAAAAACATGGCAGATGCTGTCAGTCAGCTACTTACCATCCATCCCCAAACCCCTTCTCTTCTCCTGTTTCCCAAACTAGAAATGGGGAAAGTCAGATAGCACTCAAACTCTGAGACTCCTTCACATCTTGTCAGTAAGAAGATAGGGGGAATCCTGCTGGGGAACTTCTAGGAAAGGGTTTGCTTCCTAATAAAAGATGTCAGGGTATCAGAAGAGCCCCCTGACCCCCCGCCCTCACCCTTTCCTGCTCTGAACACAGTTGTGTGAGAACATGGTACTTGGAGTTAGGAAAATCATCTTGTAGCCTTGAGGTAACAGGCCTTAAGACTAAAAGCCTGTCCTGGAAATGGCAGAATAGAAAGGAGGAAGACCCTGGATGACCTTGCTGAACTACTGTACTCAAACCTGTAAAAGCCTACCCCCCAAACTTCTTATTTCATGAGAAAATTAAAAGTCTATTCCTTAAGTCAGTGCTTCCTTACCTTGACCAGTCATGGCACACATATTTATATGGCACACTGACCTAAATGGACAGGCTGCTTGTAGCCAGAGGTGACTGGCCAATCAGGCCCTGCCCAGCTGTCCCAAAGCCTGAGGCGGATCAATAACTTGGCCATATCAGTAACCAATTTATGGCACACAAGTAGTGGTGGCAAACCAGTTGGGAAGTTCTACTTAAACCACTGAAGGTGGGGTTTTCTGAACTTTGCAGTAAAACGTATCCTAACTGATACAACATATAACCTTTATAAGTGGAGGGAGGGAAGGAGGGATGGATGGATGAAACGTGATCATATACCTATCAGTGAATTCAGAAGTTATGTCATATTCAGAGGATCCTAGGAAAGGTGTCTCAGGATATATCAGGAGATAATCACAGCTTCATTAGAAAGGGAACTTGGTTTTGCTTCTCTCTGTACTTCTCACTTCCTTCTTCTCTCTCTGCATGAAAACTGGCTTTCTGTGCTTCCCCCACCAGATGGCAGGAGATGGCTGCTCCACCTTTCCAGGCCCAGTGATAGTGGGCTCAGTTTCCGGAACTAGGCTACCTGGGTAGCCTAACTAGCTGTGTGACCTAGACCAAGAAACTTAACCTCTCTGTGCCTTGATTTCCTCATCTCTCAACTGTTTATAATGTTATATACCTCAATAGGGTTGTAGAAAGAATTAAGTCCATTAAACTATGTAAAATCATTTTTCAAGGTGAGCACAATATAAGTTTTAGCTATTATTATTTTTGATTCCTAGGCAAGAAAATCTGATTGGTTGAGTTTAGGCCAGTAATCCATTCCTAATGCCCCAATCATATTTTACATAAGACCATATACTGCTACTCCTTTAGCACATGTACCTCAGCTATCATTTAATATTTGATTGAGGACTGTATTCACCACTAGACTCTAGGACCATTGCTTGTGCTCATCGTTTTGTTCTCAGTGCCTAACACGGTGGTCAGAACCTCTATGAAGCACAATTCTAGGGCGCACCATTTACATTGTATTTTATGTGCAATATGGCAGCTTGACGGTGGTCCAGTTCCAATAAGTATGCTGAATTAATGGCCCAGTCCACTATGGCTGGGGGTGCAGCTTGTGTCTGCAAAGGTCTATCCTCATGAGTGGGGAGACAGCTCTGAACAAAAGGGGGAAAAGCTGAATAGAAACTTCCAAATATATCTACCATGTGCCTCATGTGGCCAGGCACAGGGAATACAAAGTCAAACAAAGGCAGAGATTGCTGGTGTCATAATCCCCCCACCACTTTGTCCTTAGTTTGATATCCTTAACTGTTCTTGAGTATCAACATACTTGAGGAAGGAAGCTCAGGCTCAGAGGTTGAATCATGATTGGTTTACACTGGGTATGATAACCAGACCCTCACCTTTGTGACCCAGTTGTAATCAATGACATGAAAGGAAAAATAGATTTAAGGGGCAGCTGTGAAGAATTTGTTCTCAAATTAAAATAAACACAGTGAGAAGGCCTGCCCCTTTCTCCTGCCTAGATGTCAAGCCAAAGACAAAAGCCAGTACTGAGGTGGTACAGTAGAATAATAGAAAGAGCCTAGACCCAGATATTTTTATTACATAATTTTTTATGTGTTTAAACCCCTCTAGTCAAGCACACTCCCCTTTATCTTTATAACTGAAAGTGAGTGAGGGAGACAGATCAGATAATCAGTAGCTTAAGATGAGGAACTGAGAAGGCGGCCCACTACCATCACTCCTATTCCACAGTGTACTGTAAGTCTCTGATTGCATAATAAGATAGGAAAAAAGACAGGGCTTCCCTGGTGGCACAGTGGTTGAGAGTCCGCCTGCCGATGCAGGGGACACGGCTTTGTGCCCCGGTCCGGGAAGATCCCACATGCCGTGGAGCGGCTGGGCCCGTGAGCCATGGCTGCTGAGCCTGCACGTCGGGAGCCTGTGCTCCACAACGGGAGAGGCCACAACCTCTCCCGTTGCGGTACGCAGGTGAGAGACCTGCGTACCGCAAAAAGAAAAAAAAAAAATGACAGAGGAACTGAATAGTCGAATCTCAGAAACAGAATGCTAAGTGAAAAAAGCAAGTTGCATAGGAATCATGCAGAATGATTCCACTTACAGAAAAGTTCAAAACCAGGCAAAACTGAACAATACATTATTTAGGGCTACATATGTTTGTGATGAGAATTATTATTTTTTAAATTAATTTATTTTATTTTATTTTTTTATTTTATTTTGGGCTGCGTTGGGTCTTCATTGCTGCACGTGGGTTTTTTCTCCGGTTGTGGCGAGCAGGTGCTACTCTTCCTTGTGGTGCACGGGCTTCCCATTGTGGTGGCTTCTCTTGTGGTGGAGCACGGCCTCTAGGCATGCGGGCTTCAGTAGTTGTGGCTCATGGGCTCTAGAGTGCAGGCTCAGTAGTTGTGGTGCATGGGCTTAGTTGCTCCGCAGCATGTGGGATCTTCTCGGTCCAGGGCTCGAACCCGTGTCTCCTGCATTGGCAGGCAGATTCTTCACCACTGCGCCACCAGGGAAGCCCTCGATAAGAGAATTATTAACACAAAATTACAGACTGTGGTTTCCTCTGGAGGACAAGGAGGGTATGATCATGGAGGGGCACACGTAAGGTTTCTCGAGTGGAAGACTTAGCAAGGGATGGAAGTCAGAATGGTGGGTTGAAGGACCAACTGCAGCTAATGACGCAAAAGACAGCTAGTGCAGTCAACTCGTTAAAGAAATGTTGTTGGAAATAGGAGCAGATTATATTCTCATAGAACAGTGAAAGCTGTCATTGGTAGAGTAGAACTTTTTTCTTATGAGGCAGAAGGAGAAAGTAGTACGGTGGATGTATGAGGCTGGCTGTGATGATGCTGGACAGAGAGGCAGAACGGAACTGCAGGCTGGGAGCCTCCCTCATATACAGGGAGCTTTAGGATTCTCCTTTCATTAGGTGTCCAAACACTGTGTGCCCACTTGGAGACAAGCAAGCGTGATCTCCAAGCAGCTCACCCACTGCCTGCTTTGGCTCTCATGAGGCCCCTCTGCCAGGAATTGCCATTAACTAAGGTCTGGGAACAACTGCAGACAAGTCAGTTCCCAGGAGCATTCACATGTCGTACAGGCTGGCTTCTGTTCCTCTCAGCAGGATTAACGTGCGAGTGCTCTGACTGCCCATGAATGTAACTTCAAACTCCATCTCATCTCGACCTTGTGGTGATGTCATAAAAGCCTCCCGGATGAATGCAGCACTCTAGCTTTGGTTGTTTATTCGAGGGACTAGCTAGGAAAAGTCTTTAATCTGGAAAAGTATGAGAAGGAAATGATCAGGTTGAAAGGTAATGGGTACTTACCTTGACCTTGGGGGTTCACCTAGAACTCAGCAGTGACCTGCCTGGAGAGAAACCCAGAGCTGATAAGCAGGGAAAGGAAATGTGTTCTAACAGCTTTAGATGGGGAGCGACAGGGATGGGGGCAAATCTGAAGAAAGCCAAAGGATACTCAGAAGAGAGGTTTCACACTCTGCCACGTAAAACCCTAGCTATGCCTTTGGGGTTGGGGGCAGTTCAGAAGTAGTGGAGGAAAATCAAGCACTTACCCTTTCCTGGTATGCATAGGGCTGTTTGGATTTCTCCTGCCTAATGTTCCCTGAAGGAGAGAGGGAGGCAAATATCTTAAGAAAAAGTAGGAGATCATCATGTTTCTTTTCCCCTGGAAACCAGGCCTATTTCAGAGGGGATGAGAAAAATCCGGTTCAAAATAAGTTCAGGGAAGACCGAAACTCCATTCTAGGGTTCCCCACCTCCCTCTCCAGCTCTCTGTGTTCAGAGAGCAGATACCTGTCGCCCTTCTTCAAAAGGCTGAATAAGGTCCTGCTCGTTTATACATTAATTCAACAATAATCTACTGAGTGCTCGCTATGTTCAGGGAACTCTTCTAGATACTGAAGTAGTGACTGTGAAAAACAGACAAAACCAGACCGAGTTAATGGTATGTAAATTGTGATTTGAATATAGGAGGCAGGAACGTTCAATACTTTTGCCCATTTCGTATGGGATGCTTCCGACAAGCTATTAGCAGACAAGCTTTTTGGAATAAAGGCTTCCTTTTCTCCAGCTTTCTAATGAGCCTGGATCATTCATCATTGTTGTTCAGCTTCTACTGAGACATCCCAGTTAAGTGAACTACGAACATATTGAAATACACACTTGGCCACAGGTTGAGGGATGGTTTCTCCACCCGAATCCCCTCCCTCTCCTACAAACCTCCTGGCAACCCCTGCCAGGTAAACCTCACCCAACTGCATCCGCCGTTCCTCTCCCTCTTTATAAGGATGGCTCTCTGGAGGGCGCGGAAGCGGCAGTGGCCCAGCAGGGAGCTGGCTGCAGGCCAAGGCCAGCCCGAGGGCCCTGGGGGCCCCACCTCCCCTCGGGCCGCTGCCGTGCCCTGACCGGCCGCTGCGGGGCGCTGCGGGC
>NW_006793169.1:419127-426243 GCF_000442215.2 Lipotes vexillifer
GCGCGGATGGGGCGGGGGGGGGCGGGGCGGGGCGGGGCGGGGCGGGGCGCCGAGCGGGCGGCGGGCGCGGCGGCTTGGCCACAGGTAACCTGCGGGAGCGGGGAGCGCAGACCGGCGAGCGGCGGCAGGAGGCGGCGGCGCTGGGCGGCGCCGAGGCCCAGGGGCCGCCGGAGCCAGCGGGAGCCCGTGCCCATCGTCTCCCCTTGCCCCCCACGCTGTCGCCGGCATCGGTCCCAGCGGCGCGGAGAGAAAGGTACCGTGTGCCCTCGCCGGGTCCCTTTGAGACCTCTCCTCATCCCAGGACCGGCGTCCCCTACTCTCGAGGGCCCTCTCATCCCGGGAGGACCGTGTCGCGGGTGGGAGCGCCCCCAGGTCGCTGTCTGTTTGGGGAGGAGTCCCAGACGGAGCGCGTTGACCCCTTTTCTGCGGCCTCTGGGGAAGCCGGCGCGGGAGGGGGGGTCTCCTTCCTGGGGCACCTCTCTTGTCTCTTTCCTTCAGTTGCTTCCATAGAATATAGAACTTTGGTGGGAGGAGGCAGAGAACTTTCTCGTCTTTGCTCGTTCCCCTCCTCTTTCTCCAGTGAGCTCAAAGAGTTTGTAGAAAGTGGGGGGCGGGGCGGGGGTCCCAGACCGGACGCGGAGGCCGGCCGTCTTCGGGCGTAAGGGAGGGTCCCGTCTGGTGGCCAGCGTCCCCCGCCGTCCCTGGGCCTGCGGGCCGGCCTCCGAGTGACCGGGCTCGGCTCGGACGCCACAGCAGCCTGACCCCTTCCCTCACCCCTTCGAGGACCACAAAGGGCTGCAGGCGCCGGACCGTGGGGCTGCCCTACCCCGGGGATGTCCTCTCTGGCTGGACTTAAGCTCTGTAAAGAGTTAGCAAGTGGCATATCCCGGGCCCAAGGGAGCGAGCACATTGTTTGGTTTGAGTTCAGACATCAGCTCCCGGACACTTGTCTTGGAAATTTCAGTGTGGTGCTTCCGGTAGATTTGAGGAGCGGGAGGGGAAGTGGAGTCTTATTTGTGACCCTAGAGGAGCGTCCGTTTCCTAGAGCGGGTCAAGAATGTTTTCCCGGGGCTTACCTGGTGGCACAGTAGTTAAGAATCCACCTGCCAATGCAGGGGACACGGGTTCGAGCCCTGCTCCAGGAAGATCCCACATGTCGCAGAGCAACTAAGCCCGTGTGCCACAACTACTGAGCCTGTGCTCTAGAGCCTGTGAGCCACAATTACTGAAGCCCGCGTGCTCCGCAACAAGAGAAGCCACCGCGGTAAGAAGTCTGCACACTGGAAAGAAGAGCAGCCCCTGCTCACTGCAACTAGAGAAAGCCCGCGTGCAGCAACAAAGACACAACACAGACCAAAAAGAAAAAAAAAGAATGTTTTCCCTAAAGCAGGGTGAGATGGTTTAAGTGGTGGTTGAGAGATCCCCTTTGGGGTCATGAGATTGAGTCTTGATTGAGTCTTGAGTCTTGTTAGGTGTGTGACATTAGAAAACCCACTTCTTTAAACCTCAGTTTTTAGAATTGTAAACTGGGTGTATTATACATAACCTGGGGGTACGGCTGTAGAAATTAAATGAAATGATGCAAGTGAAAAGCTTGGCATAGTGCTCTTGAAGGTTGGGCATCCTTTTTGTGAGTCTGTTGGATGATGATATTCATTCACGTTGAGCTAATGTCTGTTAGGCCAATGGAAGTGGGAAGCACTTGGGCAGTGAACACAAACACCCCTGGGTCCACGGTGGTCCCACAGTGTACTGATGGTCTCTGACGGAGTTTCCCATCCTTAAAATAGCAATAGCAACCTGTTGTTCTCCTGCTGTAGTAGGTGCTGGACTATACATATTTATCTTTCATCATCCCTAGCAGGTGCTTAGTATCTGGTAAATGAAGAATTTTTTTTTTTTGATTAGGGATATAAATTAAAATTGGAAGAGTTTTCTGCCCTCTAGGTCCTAAATGAGATGGGGAGAGTGGAAGAAGGGTGTAAAGGAGTAAGAGCCCTGAAAACAATTGGTTGCATGTTGTTGGGAGGTATAAACCAAGGGTGATAACAAAATGCTAATTTGCTGACTCCTTGTTCGGTGGTGGCACCAAAAATTAACCTTAGCTTCCCACTCAAACTCATCAGCCTCTCCAGAGCCCCTCCAGATAAGCATATAATCCAAGTAAAAGCAGACGGCTTGTGATCCAACTCTGCTCAGAGACGAAGTACTCTTTCAACTCCCAAGGCCCTCACATATTGAAATTTTGGTGCTGCCACTGTGGACTATATCATACATTTAGAAAGTATCAAACGGAGAGGTACAAATTAAAGAATAAGAACACAAGGCACACCCAAGTACCCATCACCCAGCTGAAGAACCAGGGCATCCTCAGAACCTTGCAGGCCCAAGCACTTCTCCCTGTGGCATTCCACTTACTTCTCTCTCTCTCCCCAAGGAACTGATAGTCTGGATTTTGTGTTTATTTTCCCTTTGCTTTTCACCTTAATATCTTTCATGAAAAACTCTGTGGAAGGGAAGTTTCCAAACAAGCCTTTCCACAATAACCTGGAGCATTTCTGTAGAACGTAAAAGCAGGATATTGAGAGTAAGATGCAAACCACAGAAAGCTGAAAGTATCAAAGTGCTGGGATGGGCAGGCTGGCTGTCAGGGTCTGCCCCCAGTTTCCTTTGGCACAGGTTCTGTGGGTGTGTTCTGTCTGTGTCAGGGAGGGCCAGTCTCTTCCAACATAGCTTGGAGGCTATAATTTTGAAAGCTTTGCTTGAGTCTCTAAGAATTGGAAAAACAGTAATTAGTGTGCATGTGTTTTAGAAGTGTTTAAAAAAAATACCAGTTTTCCAGGGGACATTGTATGGGATTTGAAGGATTAAGCCAGCTGAGAGTGACCTTTAAAAATGGTTTTAACCTAAATTCTTCTTTTTCTGGTTATGATATTTGTGTTAGGGACCTTAAGTTATTCCTTTGGGCTGAATCACAGGTCTCCTCAGTGAATCTTACACATTCTGACATTTGTTGGTTAAGGCAAAGATTCCTAAACTTGGTTCATGGCCCCCTTAGTATCTAAGTAATTTTTTCAGTGTCCCTAGATTTAGGGAGTTAGTAGTAGTTAGGTTGAAATAACGTAATAAGTATTTATATCCTAACAACATACAAGCTGTTTGAAAAAAAAGAATGCACGTAAACTGAGAGAAAAAAATTTATATCATTCTTAAATAACCACAGCTACAAAGAGGATGTGTGTGTGTGTGTGTGTGTGTGTGTGCTGCACACACAAACTTGGGATCAGATTGGATCCGAATCTCATTTCCTGTCCCACGTTAATTTTTCTGCAGCACTTGCTTTTTATCACAGCAACCACTGAAAACCCAAGCTTTGCAGAGATATGATGTCATTGATAGGAATGTAATGGGATCTGATGTTGAAGCTGTGGACTCCTCCAGTCTGTAAGTTCAGTGTCCAGCACATTGAGTACACGTGTTTCCCTTGAAATTTTCAAAAATCCTACGTTTCCCCTGTGCATTTTCTACAGCTCCTGAGTTCCTTGGCACACAGTTGGGGAATTGTTGGTCTAAGGTAAAACCCCCTTCCCAAGAGAGATCAGTTACTAAGGAAGGTGTCTGCCTGAAGTAGCCCCAGGTTAAGCTTCTGGGTGCAGTGGGCTACATCTCGGTTTTCTCCTCTGTGTAAAATGGAGTGGCTAGAGCCTTCCTCATAAGGGTCATTCAGAGGATTAAACTAGATAACATATGTAAAACCATCTACTAAAGCCCTGGAATATAATGGAGTCTCAAGAAATGGTAGCTGTTTTAATGATTGTTAAATAGTAATAAATGAATGTCCAGTAACAGGTGTATGTCATTGTCCCTATTTAAGAATAGCCAGTACTTGAAATCTCAACCTTAGCAAATAAAACAATGAGGTAATTAGTTCACATTATAGGATGATTTATCATTTTCAAACAGAAAACTCTGGTGTACCATTGTGACACTTTTTGATTTTTCAGACCATCCTTGGAATACTCACTTTTATTTGCCACCATGTGCCCTGGTTTGGGGAGGAGGTCATAACTGATTGGATTGAGCCTGAACTTTGTCATAAGACAAAGTCTTGGGAAGTTTGGGTGTAGGTTACAGGCCAAGAAATGTTTCAAGTAGGATTTAATTTCCGCATATACTTTTGGCACAGAGAGCAGATAATCTTTTCAGATTAAACAGTTTTTATTAAATTGTAGAGCATCCCATGATAATTCCTATCAATAAGTGGTACTTGTTAATCCTCCAAGGAAAGGTTGACTTGGATAGCGATGTTACAGATGGCTGTCACGGTGCCTTTTAGGTAACGTAGACCTTTCCTCCCTTGTCCTATTCCTTGCCCAGATCCCAAGCGTAAGCTAGGACCTGGTGATATTTTAACAATTTGTGAGAATACACTCAATAGTGATGTTTCCCTAGCATAGTTGTAGATTCTTATTGTTGCTTTCTTCAGTCATTTATCATTGGGAAGCCTATATAGAACCATAGGTGATGCTTCCAAATTGACATAAAATTTTTTTGTTTGTTTTGGTTTATAATGTTGAGGGTTTTTTTCTCCCTCTATAAAATTTGGATATATGTTTGTGTGTGAGAAAGTATTTGATTCTTCTGAACTGATAATTCCATTTTTTCCATTTCACGCCCATCTATAAATTATCAGCATTATTTTTACTTAACATATTGCTCCTTTCTTAAAAAATAAGAATTTCATATCTTGCCTTGGGTTAAGCTGATTATATTTAACACTCAACATCTTTTTTTTCTAAAGTATAGCTGACTTAACAATATTATATTAGTTTCAGGTATACAACATGGTATATTTTTATAGATAATACTCAATGCCTTATGGTTTTAGGGTATAAAGTAGAAAACTGAATTGTAGATAATAAAATGTGGATTAGAATGAATTGCTTTCTACTTTTTGTCTGCAACTCTTAATTAAAAGAAAATTGAGAGTCAGAAAGTTTGAGCATCCGTTTAACTATTAGAATCTGATACTAGGGACAAAGTGCTTTGCAAAATGCTTGACTCTTTTTCTTAAAGGCTATAATCCATTTATAGTTATTATAAAATATTGGCTATATTCTCTATGTTGTACAATATGTTCTTGTAGCTTATTTTATACCTAATAGTTTGTATCTCTTAGTCCCCTACCGCTATACTGCCCCTCTTCCCTTCCTCTTCCCACTGGTAACCATTAGTTTGTTCTCTGTATCTGTGAGTCCCCTTCTTTTTTTTGTTGTATTCACTAGTTTGTTGTATTTTTTAGGTTCCACATATAAGTGATACCATACAGTATTTGTCTTTCTCTGTCTGACTTATTTCACTTAGCATAATGCCCTCCAAGTCCATCCATGTTGCTGTAAATGGCAAAACTTCATTCTTTTTTATGGCTGAATGATATTCCTATGTGTTTATGTATGTATATACCACATCTTCTTTATCCGTTCATGTTTTTATTAATACATTTATTTATTTATTTATTTATTTATTTATTTTGGACTGTGTTGGGTCTTTGTTGCTGCGTGCAGGCTTTCTCTAGTTGTGGTGAGCGGGGGCTACTCTTCATTGCAGTGCGTGGGCTTCTCATTGCGGTGGCTTCTCTTGTTGCAGAGCACGGGCTCTAGGCACGCTGGCTCAGTAGTTGTGGCACGCAGGCTCTAGAGCACAGGCTTAGTAGTTGTGGCACACGGGCTTAGTTGCTCTGTGGCATGTGGGATCTTCCTGGACCAGGGCTCGAACCTGTGTCCCCTGCATTGGCAGGCGGGTTCTCAACCACTGCACCACCAGGGAAATCCTATCCATTCATCTGTTGATGGACACTTAGGTTGCTTCCATATCTTGGCAATTGTAAATAATGCTGCTATGAACATGGGGGTGCATGTATCTTTTCGAGTTAGTGTTTTTGTTTTTTTCAGATATTTACCTAGGAGTGGAATTGCTGGGTCATGTGGTAGTTCTATTTTTAGCTTTTTGAGAAACCTCCATATTGTTTTCCATAGTGGCTGCACTAGTTTTCATTCCCACCAACAATGCAAGAGGGTTCCCTTTTCTCCACACCCTCTCCAGCATTTGTTATTTGTGTTCTTTTTGATGATAGTCATGCTGACAGGTGTGAGGTGATGTCTTATTGTGGTTTTGATTTGCATTTCCCTGATGATTAGCAATATTGGCATCTTTTCATGTGTCTGTTGACCATCTGGGAACTGCTTGACTCTTAATATCTTTATGTAAAACTAGGAAAGGGTATGTAAGGAGGAAAAGATTTAATTTAAATTTGGGAGTTTATTGGTAGCTGAATGGACTTAATTTCATCTACATCACTGATTTCTCTTCAGTTCCAGAATGGAGATTATGGGAAATATTTCTGTCCATGATAGTAAAAAGCATTCTTTAAAAAAAGGTGGATTTGGGACTTCCCTGGTGGCGTAGTGGTTAAGAATCCACCTGGCAATGCAGGAGACATGGGTTTGAGCCCTGGGTCGGGGAGATTCCACATGCTGCGGAGCAGCTAAGCCTGTACGCCACAACTGCTGAATCCTGCACGCCTAGAGCCCGTGCTCCGCAACAAGAGGAGCCACTGCAGTGAGAAGCCCTCGCACTGCCACGAAGAGTAGCCCCCGCTCGCCGCAACTAGAGAAAGCCTGCATGCAGCAACAAAGACCCAATGCGGCCAAAAATTAAATAAATAAATGAATTTATAAAAAAATAAAAAAAGGTGAATTTAATGGAGATAGATGTCAGCAGATAGTAACTAAGAATGGAGAAGTAGTTCGGAGTAAACTAGTATTAATAGCTGAACAGGAATCAGCAAGGCTTTTTTTTTGTTGTTGTTGTTTTATTTTTGTTTTTGTAAAGGACATATGCTTTGAGAAATGTTTGTAAAACGACTAAATACAGAAGAATAAGGTCGGGCTTCCCTGGTGGCGCAGTGGTTGGGAGTCCGCCTGCCGATGCAGGGGACGCGGGTTCGTGCCGCGGAGCGGCTGGGCCCGTGAGCCATGGCCGCTGAGCCTGCGCGTCCGGAGCCTGTGCTCCGCGACGGGAGAGGCCACAACAGGGAGAGGCCCGCGTACGGCAAAA
>NW_006793169.1:426290-428107 GCF_000442215.2 Lipotes vexillifer
CGTACCGCAAAAAAAAAAAAAAAAAAAAGAATAAGGTCAATTTTCCTTACAGATATTAGGTAGATAAGAGGTGAAAACAGAACTTAGTTCTTTCAAGGTTGTGACCTTTTCCACATTAGCTCTAGGAACCCTGTTCTCCATCGTCTTGTTGGGTTGGATGGAGGGGCACGTCCGGGGTCCTTGAGGAGGATGGAAGGACATTGGATGGACATTAGGAAACGTAGTGTAGTCCTGGCCACCAGCTTGCGGTGGAGCTCTAGAAAATATCTCAGAGCCTCAGTTTACTCTTCACCAAGAGGACTAGAACAAAATATTATTTTTTAAAAGGTATGGTTTTGTGAAATCATTCATATTCACAGTGTAAAAGTAACACTCTTTTTTTCCCTCACTTCTAAAGATCGGTGCCCTTGAATCAACCTGATGGTCTGTGAGCCAAAGAGAGCTAATGAGATTGTTAACCTCATGTAACCTGATAACTTCCTTTTATTATGAACATCAGTAGCTTACTGTGTAGAGTCCTTTCAGACTATGTATGCGTGTATGCACATTTTAGAATATAAACCCAAAGTACCATCTTATTCTAAAACCTGATTCCAAGGTCAGAAAATTTATATTCTTTTTTCAGTAAATTAGAGTTTTCAGTTTTTAAAAATGTCAACATTTTAGTCTAACTCTAGGAAAGTCCCAGGGGAATCTGATATACTAGGAGATTGCCTCTAGGTGGTGAGTTTTAGGAGTATGGGTGTTTTTCCCTCTGCATCTTTACGGAAATTTTAAGGCTTCTTACAATGAACATATATTTAGTTTATAATCAGAAAAATAAATTAGTTAAAAAGTTTTAAAAATTACACAAGAAAATTCATTATTAATCAAATGTACTAAAAAAATACTTTGTTCCCATAATAGAACTATTTAGATGTTCGAGTAACTAAAATATTTGCTTAATGAGAGGTGAAAATGTAATGACATGAGATTGGACCTATTTTTAAAAAAATTTTATTTATTTTTTGTTTATTTATATTTGGCTGTGTTGTGTCTTTGTTGCTGCGCACGGGCTTCCTCTAGTTGGGGTGAGTGGGGACTACTCCTTCGTTGCAGTGTGTGAGCTTCTCATTGCGGTGGTTTCTCTTGTCATGGAGCATGGGCTCTAGGCACGCAGGCTTCAGTAGTTGTAGCACGCGGGCTCAGTAGTTATGGCTCGCAGGCTCTAGAGCGCAGGCTCAGTAGTTGTGGCGTGTGGGCTTAGGTGCTCTGCGGCATGTGGGATCTTCCCGGACCAGGGCTCGAATCCACTGGCAGGCAGATTCTTAACCACTGCGCTGCCAGGGAAGCCCGAGATGAACCTATTTTATCATGGTTAGATGGTAGTGATTTGAATTTATTATTGAGGATGAAAAATAAATCATGAACAATTTGACTTGGAAATTTTCAATTCAGATTTTTCACAAAACTAAAAGTTATTTCTCTTTCTTTGGAAGGGATAACATGTCTCATGCCAGTTTTTTTTTTTAAATTAAGTTATTTTTGGCTGCTTTGGGTCTTCGTTGTGGTGTGCGGGCTTCTCATTGCAGTGGCTTCTCTTGTTGCGGAGCATGGGCTCTAGGCGCGTGGGCTTCAGTAGTTGTGGCATGCGGGCTCAGTAGTTGTGGCTCGCAGGCTCTAGAGCGCAGGCTCAGTAGTTGGGGCACACTGGCTTAGTTGTTCCACAGAATGTGGGATCTTCTCAGACCAGGGCTCAAACCCATGTCCCCTGCATTGGCAGGCGGATTCTTTACCACTGCACCACCAGGGAAGTCCCTAGTGCCAGTTTTTTTTTT
>NW_006793169.1:428213-453614 GCF_000442215.2 Lipotes vexillifer
TCTTCCCAGACCGGGGCCCGAACCCGTGTCCCCTGCATCGGCAGGCGGACTCCCAACCACTGCGCCACCAGGGAAGCCCCTAGTGCCAGTTTTTAAACTTACTTTCTAGCTAGAAAATACCAAGTGAACTGTAAGTCTCAGCTGAAATTCTGAATTTGACCCAATTTAGGTAGAGTGTTGAGATGCACTATATACTGTTTTATATTATACCATATGTAGTATAAAATATTCAAGTACCAAAGAGCAGACTTGGTTTTTTTTGTTTTTTTTTTTGCGGTACGCGGGCCTCTCACTGTTGTGGCCTCTCCTGTTGTGGAGCACAGGCTCCAGACACACAGGCTCAGCGGCCATGGCTCATCGGCCTAGCCTCTCCGCGGCATGTGGGATCCTCCCAGACCAGGGCATGAACCCGTGTCCCCTGCATCAGCAGGCAGATTCTCAACCACTGCGCCACCAGGGAAGCCCTGGTTGTAACATTTTTGACGGTTTACTTAACCTCATTATGCCTCAGTTTCTGAGTCTGTAAAATGGGGATTTGAAACAGTTTTGTACTCTGACTATGGTGGTAGTTACATGAATCTATGAATGTGATAAATTTCATAGAACTACACACTCACACACACGCACACACACACACACAAACACTGTGAGCCCATGGAAAAAGTGAAATCCAAATAAGTTCTGTAAGTTTACTTAATAGTATTATACCAGTGCCAGTTTCCTTGTTTTGATAATTGTACTGTGGTTATGTAAGATATTACCATTGGGAGATAGGGTACACAGGAACTCTCTGTATTATTTTTTTATTGTGATAAAATATACACAACATAAAATTTACCATTTCAATAATTTTTTTAAGTATGCAGTTCAGTGGCATTAATCACATTCACATTGTTTTGTAACCATCACCACTGTCAGTCTCCAGAGCTTTTTCAGCATCCTAAACTGCAACTCTGTACCCGTTAAATGATAACTCCCCAATCCCATCTCCCCCAGGCCCCTGGTAACCACTATTCTACTTTCTTTCTCTGTTAGTTTGATTCTAGATGCCTCCTATAAGTGGAATCATACAATATTTGTTCTTTTGTGATTGGCTTATTTTACTTACTCTTAATACCTTTGAGGTTCATGGACTATTTTTGCAACTTCTATGTGAGACTAATGTTTCAAAATAAAGTTTAAAAAAGTAAAAAAAAAAAAAAAAAAAAATCCCATTGATGGGGCACCACTGCTGGACTGTACCAAGGCCTAGAGGTTAAGAGCAGTGCAGATGGCCAGAAAGGCCAAGGAGTGACATTACCTCTCTTTCCTCTTCCTCCTTATCCCCAGTCATAGGAGAAGAGATGCAAGAAAGAGCTGTGTTCTCTCTTGTATAGGGAAGAGCCTGCATTATTTATTAGTAGGTTCCTATATCAACCTGAGGAGCAGCTATGAAATCTCCTATTAAAATAGGGATTCTTTTGTTGTTGTTTTGATGTTTCTGAAAACATGCTTGATTTTTTAAAAAAATTTTTATTAGAGTATAATTGATTTACAATGTTGTGTTAGTTTCAGGTGTACAGCAAGGTGAATCAGTTATACATATACACATATCCACTCTTTTTTAGATTCTGTTCCCATATAGGCCATTACAGAGTACTGAGTAGAGTTGCCTGTGCTATATAGTAGGTCCTTATTAGTTATCTGTTTTATATATTGTAGTGTGTATATGTCAATCCCAATTTACCAATCTATCCCTCCCCCCTTACCCCCGGTAACATAAGTTTTTTTCTTTTTTTTTAAAAGGCATTATATTATTTATTTATTTAATATTTATTTATTTATTTGACTGTGCTGGGTCTTAGTTGCGGCACACGAACTCTTAGTTGTGGCATGTGGGATATAGTTCCCTGACCAGGGATCGAACCCAGGCCCCCCTGCACTGGGAGCATGGAGTCTTAGCCACTGGACCACCAGGAAAGTCCCCATAAGTTTGCTTTCTACATCTGTAACTCTATTTCTGTTTTGTAGGTAAGTTCATTTGTACTCCTTTTTTAGATTCCACATAAAATCATATAAATATGATATTTGTCTTTCTCTGTCTGACTTACTTTGAAATAGGGATTCTTAACCTGAGGTTCATTGATGGGCTACAGATGCTCTAAGAGCTCCCAGAATTTAGGTGTAAGTATTTAAGTGAATGCTCATTTGTACATATGAGAGGGAAGACATTCCATAGCTTTTGTTATATTCTCACATGGTTCCCTAACCCAAAAATGGTTAGTAAGCAATGCAAGAAAATGTTGTTTACAGAGCTCTACCCACTGCATAACAGGCTCTTTCACTTGGGTGTCTTAGCCCCTTTCAGTTTTCTGGTATATCTTTCCCCTTACCAGCCTCCAGAGGCTTTCTTTCTGTTTAAACCTGAGAGAAGCCTGAACAATTCTTTTCCCTCAGAGCCTCCCGCCATTCTCTCCTATGTCCTACAAACTCCAGGATCCATTCCTCAAGGGCCAGAGGAGCCCCATAGCAAACTACCTTGGAGTCCCTAGTGGGCAGATGTGGAACTAGAGTGTGTGCAGGACTTAGCCTCACAACTGCCATTTCTGTCCCTAACCTCTTTAGGCGCCAGAAAAATAGGAAGAAAATAATACTTGAGGTACAGCTCTGGAAAACGCATGAAGTGGTCCTGAATGACTGAAGTTCAGTAGATTCTGCCTTGGGGAATGCAAATTTAATTTTCAGATTGTCTTCTGGTTTACACTTTATGTTTTAAATGTATTATAAGTATATCGTACAATACATTCTACCTTGTGGAGTACCCAGTGATTTAGGTGAGCTATTGCAATGATGTATTGTTATAAAAGATGTTAGTATCAGAATTTATTTATAAATAGAACTCTCTAGTCATTCAGACTGGTTTTTAACTCATATGAATGGATTGCATAAATGGGAAAAACTGTAACTTTCACGTTTTTCTTATACATGTGATTCTTCAATATTTGCATTCATCTTAGAAACCCTTCAATAAATTATGACTTGACTCATTTATCCAACTCAAAATATATTCTGTTAGGGTAGGCTAACTGCTGTTACAAACATCTCCACATCTCAGTAGCTTAACCCAGTAAAAGTTTATTTCCAGCTCACCTGAAGTCCAAATAGGTTATTCCTGGTTGAGCAGCTCTCCTGGTTAGCTCTTCTGCAAGTGACTCTGTGATAAAGGCTCCTTCCATCCCGTTATACCATCATTTTCAACATGTGGTTTCTCATGTCCCTACAAGGGGGAAGAGAGTATGAAAAACGCAACCAGATTAACTACCCTCACCAGCAAGTGAAAACATCACTTCTGCTCACATTCCATTGGCCAGAAGCAGCTTAGAGCCCCACCTCAATTTATGGGGACTGGGAAATACAGCGCCTGGCCAGACAGCTGCTTCTGAGCAATAATCATTTACTTTTTTAAAATTTATTTATTTATTTATTTATTTATTTATTTTTTGGCTGCACATGCAGATTCTGGGATCTTAGTTCCTCGATCACGGACTGAACCCAGGGCCACTGAGTCCTAGTCACTGGACCACCAGGGAACTCCCAATAATCATTTACTTTAGAAGGGGAACAGAACTCTTTGGTGGATAAGTAGCCATCTTTTATATTAATATGCTAGTCTTTTAACCGGTCAGTTCAGTGTAACTGCCTTCATATTATTTATTTCTCACTTTCCAAACAGCAAGTGTTATGTCTTTGTAGTGTAAAGTGTGGATGAGACCTTCATATGGGAAACAATTTTGTCATAATTGTTGAGCAAATAAAAATGGGATTAAGCCATCTAGTTTTATACATTTATTAGGGAATGAAGTATATTTTATTTATTCAGTCACCCAACCCCCTAGAGAATTGTACATTTGAGAAAGATGGAACATTAGCAAAGAGGAAGATTAGCAAAGAACAAGAATATGCATATCTTATTGGGTTCATTCTCGTAGTAATTTAAAACTACTTCCAGGGCTTCCCTGGTGGCGCAGTGGTTGAGAGTCTGCCTGCTGATGCAGGGGACACGGGTTCGTGCCCCGGTCTGGGAAGATCCCACGTGCCGCGGAGCGGCTGGGCCCGTGAGCCATGGCCGCTGAGCCTGCGCGTCCGGAGCTTGTGCTCCGCAACGGGAGAGGCCACAACAGTGAGAGGCTCGCGTACTGCAAAAAAACCGCAAAAAACAAAAAAAACCACAAAAATAAACTACTTCCAGCTGCTGGCAATAGGCAAGTATGAAAATTTTTTTTCTTCTTCTTCTTCAAAAAAACAAAAGCAGTCTTCACCATGGGATGTATTACACAATCATAAATGTATGTCACTTTTATTTGCTCTTTAAAGATTTAATTTTTAATTTTTTTTATTTTTTTTTTTTTGCGGTACGCGGGCCTCTCACTGCTGTGGCCTCTCCCGTCGCGGAGCACAGGCTCCGGACGCGCAGGCTCAGCGATTGGGTCATTTGTAGAGACGTGGATGGATCTAGAGACTGTCATAGAGACTGAAGTAAGTCAGAAAGAGAAAAACAAATATCGTATATTAATGCATATATGTGGAACCTAGAAAATCGTACAGATGAACCAGTTTGCAGAGCAGAAATTGAGACACAGATGTGGACTCTCAACCACTGCGCCACCAGGGAAGCCCAAGATTTAATTTTTTAAAAAAATTATTTATTTTTGGCTGCGTTGGGTCTTCATTGCTGCGTGCGGGCTTTCTCTAGTTGTGGCGAGCAGGGGCTACTCTTCGTTGTGGTGCCGGTTTCTCTTGTTGCAGAGCACGGGCTCTAGGTGCACGGGCTTAGTAGCTGTGGCTCGCGGGCTCTAGGGCACAGGCTCAGTAGTTGTGGCACACGGGCTTAGTTGTTCCATGGCATGTGGGATCCTCCCGGACCAGGGCTCGAACCCGTGTCCCCTGCATTGGCAGGCGGATTCTTAACCATGGCACCACCAGGGAAGCCCTACTTATTTGCTCTTAAGGGAAATTAATGTTGTAAGATTTGGATCTGTTTATCTTATTTGCTTGAAGCCATTTTGTGCCTAGGAGGGTGCCATTTGGCTATATTCAGCATCCGACAGCTAGAAATGGAGAATATCAAGTGTGAAGGATCCCAGTACTTAGCTGGAGTCATGGAGAAAGTGGTCCACAACTTTAGTAGTTACACTAACTATACAGTCATATCTTGTTTTATTGCTCTTCGCTTTACTGTGCTTTGCTTTATTGTGCTTCATAGATGCTGTGTTTTTTACAAATTGAAGGTTTGTGGCCACCCTGTATTGAGCAAGTCCATCGACACCATTTTTCCAATGGCATTTGCTCACTTTGTATCTCTGTGTCATGTTTTGGTAATTCTTGCAATATTTCAACCTTTTTCATTATTAGTATATTTGTTATGATGATCTGTGTTCAGTGATCTTTGATGTTACTATTGCAAAAGATTATGACTCACTGAAGGCTCAGACAATGGTAAGCATATTTTGGCAATAAAATATTTTAAAATTAAGGTATGTACATTTTTAAGACATAATGCTATTACACACTAAATAGACTACATTGTAGTGTAAATATAACTTTTATATGCACTGGGAAACCAAGACACTCGTATGACTTGCTTTATTGCAGTATTCACTTTATTGCAGTGGTCTGGAACCAAATCCACAATGTCTTCGAGGTCAGCCTGTAGTAGTGTTTCATTTACCCTTTACTAGTTGAGACTGGGCTGTTCCACCTAAGGAAGAGGTCCCAATAATGAATATTTACCATCTTTTAAGTCCTAATTTATTTCTTTTAAAGTTACATTTTATGGTGCCCATGTTGGAATTAAAGATGCACTAGACCAAAGGTCAGCAAATTATAGCCATGGGCCAAGTCTAGCCCACTGCCTGTTTTGTAAAGTTTTGTTAGAACACAGCCATACTCATTGATTTACATACCGCCTATGGTTGCTTTCACACTATACTGGCAGAGTTGAGGAACTGTCACAGAGACCATGTGGCCCACAACACCTCATGTATTTATTTAGTATCCCTTTATGGAAAGTTTGCTAACCCTTTCACTAGACCCTTAAACCCTTAAAATTAGTATAACTTGGTTTGAGGTAACTCTGCTCCTACTTAGGATTTACTTAATCTCTGGCCCATAGTTCACCATCATAGTGAGGATAATAAAACCTACCTATCGAGGTAGTTAAAGTAGACTTTAAGTGATCTTGGGCAAGTTACTCAGTTGATCTTGTAGTTAGCTATCTGCCAGTCTGTCTTCCAGTAGGCTTCCTTAGACCAATCCATTTCCAATTTACCATGTATAAGAATCATCTGGGAACTCTGTTAAAATTCAGAGATGCCCACCCTCATTCCCTAGGTCCTGATTCACCAGGTCTGGGAAGATGCACGTGTAACAGGCACCCCAGATTCTGATGCAGGTGGCCTGGACTTCAAGTAACTTAGACCCTTGTGGCAATTTGTCTTTGGGTCCCTAGAAATAGTTTCTCTGACAGCTCCAGATATGCTTCAGCCAGAATTGAAGGCTTGCCTACTCTATAGGAGAGCTTGGAACCAGAAGGGGACTGCCCAGTGGCGTTAGTCATCAGCATTCTGAACATGTGCAGAGAGACCCGGCAGTGGGCTTATCGTATAAATCAAATCATTGACTGCCTGACTGCACCTATACAGCCATCTGCTGCTTTGCTTTCACATAGAAATAATGATAGGGAAGTTGGCACTGGGGCTTCAGAGAAAGTGATTGGTTTACGTTGCAGCTCTGTATGCCTCTTGATGCTAAGAGGGAACAAATTAAAGCTAAAATTAGCAGTATAGCCCTGGGGTAGCTGTCTCTTTTTAAAAATCAAGATAAAAGTTAATAGCAGAAGTTACCATGAGAGGAAGAACCTAAATCCAGGTGCTTTATAGGTGCTTTAAGAACGGATGCTAATTTAGTGGTTTGTAATTTCCTTAATCTCCAGAATGTATTACCCTAGGTTATGTGATACTTAATGAACGGTTTGCTCACTGAAGCCTTTGTTTTCCTCCATTTGCTATTCAAAAAGTGAGTAAAGAGCTGCAAAGCCAGTAATGAATAATGGCAAAATCCCCTGGCACCTGTTGGGTTTTAATACAATATGAAAAAAGTGAGACCCCCCCCACAAAAAAAAGTCCAAAAACAAAAACCAGAAAAATAAAAACTTGAAGGAAGAATCAAAGAACCTCACACTTTCAGTACTTACTATGAGTGGAGCTGTGTTGCTGTTCAAAAGCAGTGTTAAAATTGAGGTTCAGGTGCCTTTAAACATTTCCGTCTTTGCTGCCCTGCTGAAATAAACCTGGGTGTTTGATTGGATGTAAGCCAGGGTATTTTGTACTCTGAAATGTAAGTAAAGTAAACACTTTATCATCCAATAAAGGACTTAACAGCTAATTAGATACCTTCCTGTTGGGAGATGTCTTGGGAAACCGATTTCAAAAGCATATGCTAATAAGGATTTAAAGAATCCTATGTAAGATTATCAAAGGATTCCTTTCAATAATGAGTTCCCTTAGACCCAGGATATTTAATATATGATTAGAATTACTAATCATTCAAAGTATACCCTCTTTAAGGGAGCCCAGCGTTGCCAGGAAGTTAGGAATACCATCAGGGAACATGTTCTCAAGAGGTTGCTAAATAAACAACCATCTTCTATTTTCATTAAAATGATAGCTTTAGATCATTCCTTTTCTTCCCTGCAAAATATGCAACAGGTCTAATTTATCTCTAGACACCAGAATTTCTTTCCTTCTTATTACTAAACCCTTGAGAAAAGGCCATTTTGAAAAAAATAAGGCTTCTGTCTTTAAAAATGGATTATTTTGATATACCAAAAACTAATTGTCTTGATACTCAGTGCATTTCTGTCCTTTTAAATCCTAAATTCACAAATTTATATTCTTCCCTTGGTATTTAAAGACTCAAAAACACTAACACTGTGCTTATAATTGGCTGTGTTAAAAGTGACCATGTTTTTGTGTCTAAAAGTAGAACATGAAATATTGTACCAGATTTTGCCCCAGGACTTCCATGCTCTTTCTTATTATGCCCTTCTCTCCCCAGCCTTTGGAATTCCCTTAATGTCAGAGACATTAACTTTGAGGGTAAGAGAGTAAATCTTAAGAGACGTAGTATTTGCTTTGAATTTACCAGCCAGCTAAATAGGATGGATGTTAATGTCTCAGGTGTACAAGGCGTACTTCTACTTAGTGTTAATGAAAGCTGTGTGTATAGTGGAGAGAAAACATATTCTCCAAATCAGTAAACAGACAGAGCTATGATGGACTTTTTTCTTTTTGGCTGTGTCACACAGCATGCGGGATCTTTAGTTTCCCAACCAGGGAAAGAACCCGTGGCCCCTGCAGTAGAAACGCGGAGTCTTAACCACTTGACCACCAGGGAAGTCCTGGATTTTGTATGAAAAAAGCAATGTCAGAGGCTATTAGGGTATTTAAGTGAAGGGAAAAGTTCTGTGTTATAGTACTAAATCTAAAATGAAAAATCAAAAAGATTGGATACCTCTATGGGTATAACAATCACTTTACTGTAACTATAACTGTAAAATCATCATTAACATCATTGTTAATCAACTATACTCCAATATAAAATATTTTTTTTAATTTTTAAAAATTAAAAATAATAAAAAAATAAAAGGAAAGACCAAGTATTGATTGTAACCTAACCAGGTACCATAAATCCACAGCAGCGCTGTCTCAGCCCCACAGAATAAATGGCATTCATTAAGTTTGAGTGTACTGTTGCCCTAGGATCAGGGAGGCCAAACTGTTTTACTCTTCTCTGCAAAGCCTAATCTCTCCACCTGAAAAATAATTTAGGAAAAAAAAATTGTAAGGTCAGTGACTCTCTCTTGGCCTCCCTACATATTTGTCTTTTTCTTTCTTATTAGCATTAGGTAATGTATCTTAAAACCCCAGGCCTCTACATTCAAACCTGGCTGAATTACCTCTCTTGCACAATACAGATGCCCTTCAGGAGAAGTCTGTTTCGTGGGAGACTGGCAGGCTTTAAAGAGAAGAGTGTGACTTGGCTGCCAGGAGGCTTGGGTTCCAATTTCATGTCTGACAGCAGCCTTTGTGCCCTCTGCCGAGTCACCTTCTTACTTCTGTGGCTTTCCTTTTCTTTTCTCTTAGAAAGGTGACCACTGGACTCATGTTTCAGACGGGTCCTCACTCACTAGTCCCCTGCCCCCATGGATTTGAGGCCCAGAAAAATTTTTTAGCTTAACAAATTATTATAAGCCAAATACCCTTATAACAGCCACGCCAGTCAGGAAATCGAACTTTGCCAGTCACACCAGAAGCCCCTCCTTGGGTTGCATCTCAATCATAACTCCCTCTCTCCCTCCAAATTAACTACAGGCAGTCCTTGCCTTACATGGCACTGTGGTACTATAAAGAAATGCTGAAATCCTGATAGGCTATCTTAATAATCAGTGGGAGAAATTGCGATTGTTCTGAGACCCTTAAATGTTTGGCCAGAACTTTAAAAACTCTTTTACTGTCTGTTATAATTGTAGAGGGAAATGAAAAAATACTAAAATTTAGTACGCAATAATTTAAAACATTAGCAACATTGAGAATTAGACTTTTATTTCTTTGTAAAATCTTATCAAGAGTAGTTTGGTTTGCCTTTTCCCATACTATAATTTATGATACAGAACAAGCATCTTTTCTTTTCAAAATTTATTCTATTGAAATATACTTGATTTACAATGTCATGTTAATTTCTGCTGTACAGCAAAGTGATGCAGTTATACATATATATACATTCTTTTTCATATTCTTTTCCATTCTGGTTTATCACAGGATATTGAATATAGGTCCCTGTGCTATACAATAGGATCTTGTTGTTTATCCTTCTTATATATACTAGTCTGCATCTTCAACAAGCATCTTTTCTATGCCTTGATGAACTTTCATACTCCTGTAAAAGTTTGGATCAGTTTCCAACATTTTATCCTTTGCGTTTTCAGTGTTGTGAAGTATCTGCAGGAGTTCTTTTAATGTGGACTTTTTGCAGCGTCATTTCTTCATTCTTTTCATCTCCACACTTTCGTCATTTATGGTAATCAGTTCCCTTCATTCAATTCCTCTGGCTGCCCATCTAGAGGCTTTGGGTGGTAGCGCATCAACTTTCCCACAGTCAAACATTTCTTCTGTGACTCCATCCTGTTCCATTCAGATTTCACTTCCAGTGTTACCACTTTGGATTTCTTTGCTGCACTTTCTTCTTTGTTGGCTAATTACCTATTTTAATTGTTTATTTTGGTAAGCTATTATGTGGGTTTTTCACTGGGAGACAAGAAGACAACACAGATACATGGTTTGCTCTCTGTGTGAACTGAGTAACAAGTGAGTGACCAATCACTGACAGATTTGGAAAGATGTGACATGATTGGTCACTGATCATGATGGTCATCTATTAATTACATAGTGATTTGTAAACTGGAGTGCTGTTAGTGAAGTTTGTACCTCATGCAGTTTCTGAAAGTTAATTCACCATGGTAAGTGAGATTTGAGCCGTGTTGTTGGAGGACTGGTGTACCTGAAATTGTGCACATTATAACCACGTAAAGTGAAGGCTGCCTGTATTATTTGCTGTAGTAATCACTTTCTTGTAGGTCTGGACACTATGGTTTAGTGTTGTTCCATAAAATGTTTTTGTTATGTCTTCTAAGTCTTTTTTTTTTTTTTAATCTATGGGTTTTCCCTCTGTATTAGTTTTCCAGGGCTGCTGTAACAAAGTACCACAGACTGGGTGGCTTAAACAACAGAAATTTATTTTCTCACAGTTCTGGAGGCTGGAAAATCTCAGATCAAGGTGTTAGCAGATTTGATAAACAACAAGGTCCTACTTTATAGCACAGAGAACTATATTCAATATCCTATGATAAACCCTAATGGAAAAGAATATATATATATATATATATATAAGAATGTATACATATGTGTAACTGAGTCACTTTGCTGTACAGCAGAAATTAACACAACATTGTAAATCACTATACTTCAAAAAAAATTTTTTTTTAACTTAAAAAAAAAAGATGTTAGCTGATTTGGTTTCTCCTGAGGCCTCTCTCCTTGGCTTGCAGATGGCCACCTTCTTGTTGTGTCTTCACATGTCTTTTCTCTGTGCATGTGAACTCCTGGTTTATCTTTCCCTTCTTATAATGACACTAGTACTGTTGGATTAGGGCCTACCTTAATGGCCTTATTTTAACTTAATTACCTCTTTAAAGGCCACGTCTCCAAATATAGTCATATGAATTTTGGAGGGACACAATTCAGCCCATCACATCTTCTATTCCTTTCTTTTCTTTACTACTTATGTATCAAAATAGCTGGGCTTCTTGACCACTGGTTATATAAAACATAAGCCATAATCACATAAACTTTTCATTAAAGAGTTAAGATCATTCATGAAGGACAACATTGAAAATTAGGCCTGGATTATGTTGGGTAAAATTATGTTCCAGTTATTAAGGATATATAACAAATCACCCCAAAACTTGGCAGATCAAAACAGCAATAATCATTTATTATCTCTCAAAATCTGTCAGTCAGGAATTAGAGAGGAACTCAGCTGAGAAGTTCTGACTCTGGTCTTTCAATAAGATTGCAGACAGATTTAACTGGGGCTACAGTCATCTGAAAGTTTGACTGGGGCAGGAGTCATCTACTTTAAGATGGCTTGCTCACTTGGCTGGCATGTTGGGGATGGCTGCTGGTGGGACTCAGTTCCTTTCTACATGGCTACTTGACTGTCCTTACGGCATGGCAGCTGACCTGAGTGAGTAATCCAAGAGGTCAAGACAGAAGGTGCAATGCATTGTCATTTTCACCATGTTCTATTGGTCACAGAGATCCAGTCTTGATTCACTGTAGAAGGGAACTCCACAAAGGCATGAATATAGGAGGTATGGATTATTGGGAGCCATCTTGGGGACTGGCTGCTATAAATGGGATGGGTAAAAAGTGTCGTACTTTTGGGAAACCTGTTTGTAAGTCTCTACCTTCAAATGCTGCTTATCTTACAGGCATGTCATCAAAGTTAAACATTAAATGCAAACTTTCTACCTCACACTTAATGAGTTAATATTTTTAAGAGTTTTCAAGGTGATTTTTTATGCTCATTCTCTATGTCTGACTAAAACCATTATATTAATCCAAATACATACACTTACCTATTAGTAGATTTTTCTTTGGCTTGGTCATTCATCTGAGATACTGGTCTTTTGTTTTAATTAGAGTATAGTTGCTTTACAGTTTTATGTTAGTTTCTACTGTACAGCAAAGTGAATCAGTTATACGTAAACATATATCCCCTCTTTTTTTAGATTTCCTTCCCATTTAGGTAACCACAGAGCACTGAGTAGAGTTCCCTGTGCTATTCAGTAGGTTCTCATTAGTTATCTGTTTAATACATAGTAGTGTATATATGTCAATCCCAATCTCCCAATTCATCCCCCCCACCCAAGATACTGGTCTTAAATGATGGATCCTGAACTCTAAAGTGTGGGATCAGCAGCTTCAGATATCACATATGCCTTTATGTGAAGTAGGAGACGTTACTGGAAATGACAGAAGAGCATGTGCTATGGAGCAGGAAGAATATATGAAGGAGGGGAAGCAAGTTGAACAGGGGTGAACGCGAGTAGTATGGAGGGTATATTAGTTGATGGGACAGAACAGAATTGGTGTGAGATGAAATTTCTTATGACAGGTTGTAAACTTGTGCAACAATATTTATTATGTGCTGTCTGTAGGAAGATATATAGTTACCTAAGTGATTTAGCAGTATAAAATATGAGATTCATGGCTTTATGTTAAATCAATTTATGTCCGATATAAAGCTGATGCTAATAATTTAGAATTTACATTTTTTATTGAAGTATAGGTAATTTACAATGTTGTATTAGTTTCAAGTGTACAGCAAAGTGATTCAGTTATACACACACACACACGCACGCACACACATATTCTTTTTCAGATTCTTTTCTGTTATAGGTTATTACAAGATAAGGTATTGAGTATAGTTCCCTGTGCTATGCAGTAGGTCCTTGTTGTTTACCTGTTTTATATATAGTAGTGTGTATGTTAATCCTAAACTCCTAGTTTATCTCCCTGCCGACTCCTGCTATCCCCTTTGGTAACCATAAGTTTGTTTTCTATGTCTGTGAGTCTATTTCTGTTTTGTAAATAAGTTCATTTGTGTCATTTTTTTAGATTCCACATATAAGTGACATCGAATTTGTCTTTCTTTGTCTGACTTAGTTCACCTAATACGATAATCTGTAGGTCCATCCATGTTGCTACAAATGGTATTTCATTCTTTTTTTATTGCTGAGTCATATTCCATTGTATAAATACCACATAGGATTTAAATTTTTTTAATTGCCCACATTCACTCATAACTCAGTATCGTTTGTTAAATAAAGATGTTTTGGTTTCATTTATAAAGGAAAATTAGGAACATTAGTAAAATATGATGAGTTTAAGCCCCTTAATGTGTTACAGTTTGATAGGACTTCACACAGCTGCAGAAATGAGTGTAGTATCCAATCCAAACTCTTGTGAATAAGGTATTAGAAATGATGTTATTGAATCTTTACACTCCTGGAAGTTTGTCTAATAAATTGAGTAGTTGTCACACTGAGTTTCATACAATTCATATCATAAAAATATAACTAAAAACTAATATATTTGTATTCACCCTCACTCCACAGGCTCATTAGAAGTGACTGGTTGCTAGTTTCAAAAATGTAGTGAAAGAAGTTTGCAGAGCTTGTGTTTATTTGGGATCAGGCTGTTTTGCAGAGTCAAGGTTATTGAAATTTATTTGTGGCAGAGATGGGTGAATAATGAACAGTTCTTTCTAGACACATAATACAAGCTCCCTGTTGGCTTCTATCTGTCTGCCTTAGGAACAAAGATGTCTCTGTGCTACGGGGTAAAGTGAGTGAAGTGAAGTGAGTACCTGGAGTACTCACTGGAGTGAAGTGAGTACCTGGTAAAGGCTAAGAGCACATGTAGAACGTGGAACCACGAGGACTCATTATGATGACTAGATTGCTTATGAAAAACCAATACTTGCAAGTCCTGATTGGAGTGGGCTTCACAAGTCTGTGTTCTGTCTTTCATATGTAGCATTTTGTTTTAGAGACAAAATAAGGTCTGTTGGATAAGGCAGTAAAAGATTGTCTTTGGGCAATTCCTATAACACGCTTTCTGTTTTAACCGATCTCTTGTTATTTGAGCCTTTTATTTATTTTTAGAGACATTTTAAAACACAGAAAAGTACATAGGCACTCTGTTCATTGACCACCAAGATCAGTTTTTAGTTTTCAGTATCTTCCTGGTGGGAATTTAATTTCCTGCTTCACAAAATATTATGCTCAGCATAAGGTCTTTCAACTTGTGGGAAACAGGACTAGTAAAGTGAAGAACAATGATCCCTTCCAAGACTAGCTTTTATTTATAGCTGTAGCTTCTAATTTTATTTTAGTGCTTTGTAAAGTCACCAAATCCCACTGCTTAACATTAGCAATAAATTATGCCTTGTTTACTTCTAATATGGTCTGGAGCTTTTAGTGTAATTGATTGGCTGCCTGCTTTTGCACATCTGCAAATGGTTATGTTATACACTGTCAAACCCATTCTAGAGTGGTGAGGAAGAAGAGAAAAAGAAAAGGATTCTTATCCTCTTCTTAAAATGATCTTTTCTTCTTCATGTAGGGAATTTGGATAATTCTGAAACGTCAACCACTTGATGTGGTTGGTTTTTTTCATTCGTTGTCCCATTCAGTGTAGAGATTCATGCCCTTCACTTCTGGGAAATTTTATTCTGTCATTTCTTTGATAATTCTCCTGTCCTCTTACTCTGTTTTCTCTTTTAAAACTTCTGATATGCAGAAGACCTATTGAATTGAGCCTCTCTTTTTGCTTAACTTTTCTGTCTCTATTTCTGCCTCTGTCTTTTGGTTCTATTTTCTGGGAGAGTTTTAAAACTTACTTTCGTTCCTTCTGTTGAATAAAAAAAAATTTTTGTCAATAACATTTTTATTTCCAAGAAATCTCTTTGGTTCTCTGATCATTTTTTTCATTTTAAGTTGTTCTATAATACTTTCTTTAATCTCTGAGGATACTAATGCAAGTTTTTTTTTTTTTTTTTACGTTCTTATCTTTTTTTTTTGGCCACACAGCACAGCATGTGGAATCTTAGTTCCCCTACCAGGCATTGAACCCACCCCCATCTGCAGTGGAATACTGGAGTCTTAACTGCCAGACCGCCAGGGAAGTCCCTTAAGTTCTTGTCAGTTACCAGAATTATCTTAGTTTACTCCAGGGTTATTTCTTCTTGTTTACTGTGGTCCCTCCTTTTCATTTTGGAAGCTTTCCTTGAATGTCTGGTGGTCCTTGGTTTTGTGTTCATGTTGAAGACTAAAAGGCAATTGGAGGGTCTGTGTGCAAAATTGTAGAGGATATGAAGGTCTTGTCTTAGAAGCTGTTCAAATTCCCTAGAGAGGAAACATAATATTGGGGGGAAACCACCGACGAATTAATACAATATGATATCAATTTTACAAATTGAAAAATAAAACTAAATGACATATGGCTTGTGGTTATATACATATGTGGCAAAACCATAATAAAGGCAAAAGAAAGTAAACACAAAATTCAAATGGTGCTTACACTTCGGGGATATGATTGGAGTGGAGCATAAAGAATATCACTGTTATTGGTTATGTTCTATTTTTTAAATTGAGAAGTGAGTTTTATTATGATCTTTATCCCTATGTATATGTAATATAATATTAATACAGTCTTTTATATGTATCAAGTATTTCATAATAAAAATGAGAAAATTTGAAGGAAACTTTTTGTATCCCATCTTGTGAGAGCAGATGCTTGACTGACAGTGTTCTGTGCCTGGAGTTGGGGGGCTGACTGTTCATAATCATGACCCACCCTTTCAGCTCAGTATGCAATTTGAGAAATGACAGGGCTAAATGAATCAGCACAAACAGGGTGGTTATGCATAATTCCTTTGGGGTTGTTCTTGGCACCATGCTCCCTGATGTCCTGATGTGTATACTGGTCACGGATTCTTCCAGACACCATCCAGTCTTCCCAGTGATGTGTAAGAGATGCCTCCACCAGCCCCTGAGTACCTGCTGGTCTTAAATTTCATCCTTTGCCTTCTGCAAGGTGCCTCAGGCACTTTTGTAGCACCTTTACTGCTGTCACTTACACATCTCTGTAAGCCATTTGGGGTCAAAACTGTTCAGCTGCACATGAAATAAAGGCAGAAAGAAACCTCAGTGGAGTAAAGGAGCAGCTGGGAGACAAAGCACAGTACTATGGTCAGTGCTCATTGGTGAAAGCTCGTGGGCGGGGCATAGCTGGGAGGTGTGCATCTTCCCTCCGCTCCCTCCTCAGCACCAGAATGATTCACCTGTGTGTGCATGGGGGTGTGCATAGTTTTTAATATCGAAATGTTTGAGACAGAGAGGGTCATAATGAGTCAGTGCGTGTGGGGCACCACTAACCAAGTACAACTGTAGACCTTCAGTTTCTCCCTAGTTTGTGTTTATGTCGACCCCAGTGCCAAGTGGTTCTAAGTCCCAAACCTCAGCAGGGTTTTGCGGGGCAAAATTGTCCCTTTCTCAAGTGTCCCCCTCTGTAAACACCAAGCTGAGGCTTCTTTCCCCTCATACAGAAGTTACCTCTTCTCCACTGGCTTTCCATCTTCCATAACTGTTGAAATCTCTCCTTTGCTTTTGGCCACTCCGTGTTCTATTCCTTAATGTGGCTTATCTTTATTCTTTTTCTCGCACGTTAGTGGGCTTTTTGTTGGGAGAGGATATAGGGGAGGTGTTTAATAAGCTTTCTTTTTTTTCTGCCAAGAAATGAAAAAAAAATTTATTAAAAATTAGTTTTTTTTTAATTGAAGTATAGTTGATTTACAATGTTATATTAGTTTTAGGTGTACAATATCGTGATTCAATAAGCTTTCTTTCTTTAAAAAATACTTATTAATTTGGCTGCACGTGTGCGAGATCTTCATTACGGCATGCAGGATCTTTTTAGTTGGAGCACGCGGGATCTTAGTTGCAGCATACAGGCTCTTAGATGTGGCACGTGGGATCTAGTTCCCTGACCAGGGATCGAACCCAGGCCCCCTGCATTGGGAGTGTGGAGTCTTAACCACTGGACCACCAAGGAAGTCCCCAATAAGCTTTCTTTAATCAGAAAACAATATTAACATTATGAGGAATTTTGTCTCCCCCTACCCCGTGGTTTTTTTTTTCCTTTAGCTTCATTGAGGTATAATTGACAAAATTTTAAGATTTTTTTTTTTTGGTAAGATATTTAAAGTGTGCAAAATGGGGGTTTGATATATGTAAACATTGTGAAAGGATTAACATATCCATCACCTCACATATATCTTTTTTTGTGTGTGTGAGAACATTTAAGTTCTAGTACTCTCAGCAAATTTCAACTACATGTGTTATCACCTGTGGTCACCATGTTGTACATTATTAGATCCTCAGACCTTATTCATCTTATAACTGAAAGGTTGTACCCTTTTACTGACCTCTCCTTGTTGCTCTCACTCTCCAGCCCCTGGCAGCCTACTCTCTTTCTATGAATTCAGCTATTTAAATATCTGTCTATTTATTTATAATTAAAAAAAAAATTAAGACTCCATATATAAGTGACATTATGCAGTATTTGTGTTTCTGTGACTCATTTCACTTAGCATAATACCCTCCAGGTTCATTAATGTTGTTGCAAATGACAGGATTCCCTTCTTTTTTAAGGCTGAAATTTATTCCACTGCGTATGGAATAAAATATTATATATATATATATATATATATATATATATATATAATGTTTTCTTTAGCCATTCATCCATTAATGGACACTTAGGTTGCCTGCATACCTTGGCTATCATGAATAATGCTGCCATGAATATGGGAGTACAAATATCTCTTGGAGATAACTGATTTCGTTTCTTTCGGATATATGCCCAGAAGTGGGATTGCTGGATCATATGGTAGTTCTATTTTTAACTTTTCGAGGAACCTCCATACTGTTCTCCATAGTGACTGTCCCAATTTACATTCCCACCAACAGTGTACAGGGGTCCCCTTTTCTCTGCATCCTTGCCAACACTTGTTATCTCTTGTCTTTTTGATGATAGCCATTCTAACTGGTGTGACATGATATCTCATTGCAGTTTTCCCTTATGATCAGTGATGTTGAGCACCTTTTCATATATCTGTTGGCAATTTGTATGTCTTCTTATGAGAAATGTCTATTCAGGTACTTTGCCTATTTTTGAATTGTGTTATTTGTTTTCTTGCTATTGAGCTGTTTGAGTATTTTATATATTTTGGATAACTTGCAAATATTTTCTCCCATTCCATAGATTGTCTCTATACTTTGTTATTTGCTGTGTAGAATCTTTTTAGTTTGATTCAATACAATTTATTTCTGCTTTTGTTTTCTGCACTTTTGGGGTCATATTAGAAAAATCATTGCCCTGACCAATGTCAAAAAGATTTTCCCCTATGTTTTCTTCCCCTATGTTTTATAGTTTCAGTTCTTACATTTAAGTCTTTAATCTATTTTTGAGTTGATTTTTGCATATGGAGTGAGATAAGGGTCCAATTTTGTTCTTTTGATGAAAACAGAGTCTTCTCAACTCTGTTTATTGAAGAGACTGTCATTTGTGTGTGTTCTTGGCACCTTTGTTGAAGATCAATTGTGGATTTATTTCTGGGCTCTCTATTCTGTTCCACTGGTTTATATGTCTGTTTTTATGCCAGTGCCATGCTCTTTTAATTATTATAGCTTTTTAGTACATTTTGAAATCACATGGTATGATGCTTTTAGCTTTGTTCTTTTTGCCCAGGATTGCTTTGATTATTTGAGGTCTCTGGGGGTTTCATGTGAATTTTAAGATTGTTTTTGGATAAACCTTTATAATTGAAGGAGCTTATATTAACTAGACTCATTCCTTGGTGAGGCAATCTTTTGTTAGTTTCACTTTTGCAAAACAAAGATTTGATAATGTATATTTACATACTGGAGATATGGCTCAATCTAATTTATCAGTTAGGTGCAAAACCACAGTCCACCAGTAATAGTGGCTCATCTTTAATAAGCTCTGGGATAACAGAATAAAATATTCCTTTCTGAAATATAACGGAGGAGAACTATTATTGGTCCCTGAAGTTAAAAAGCTGTCATTGTTCTTTAATAAGATAATTTCATCACTAGTGGTGATATTTTATCTAGTAGTCTAAATTCCTACTTCCACCAGCAGGAACTTCACTTCTTTTTAACATGATCAAGTGTCCAATTTTAGAACAGCAGATGGCTGGAGCTTGCTTTATACTGATTAGTAATATTTTTTCTTCTAATGTACAGAAAACATTTCTTTAGTCCCTAGCAACTTGATCATCTGTGCACCCTTACAGAAATCTCAGTGTGCCCTATATGGCTCAGAGTATTATCTACAAGCACTTACATCTATCAGGCTTTTGTTTGGAGGCCAGAGCAGGAATGTCACATGGTACGCAGGAAAAGGTCCTGTAATCTTGCCTATTCATACGTGGCACACCATAGTTTGTCAAGAGTCTTTTGTACTTTAACAACACCTTTCCAAGAACTTACGTTGCTTCCATCTAAACTACCTTGAAACTTCCTTAGGGGAAAAATAGTATACATTTCTGTTTGTGAGGGAAACAGAAAATACTTTATTTTATACTGGATTGTGAGTTAATATGTCTGGGTAGACCGTTACTGGCCAGAGCTGGAACCGAACTCAGGTTTGGCTGCTCATTGCTCTGGAGTCAATGTTCCAGAGACAAGCGTTGGTGAAAAAAAAAGATGCTTTATTCAGGAAGCTGGCAACCTGGGGAGATGGCAGGCTAGCATACCCTAAACCACCTCCCAGTTGTTGGTTAGGGGGCAGAAGGTCTTAAGAAGGAGTTTCAGGGGTGCACAGGCGGTGGGGGGCCCTCTGTGCAGAACAGCACAGTCAGCTCCGACAACCGTCTTGAAACTGGTCATGTGGTGGTCTAATCAGCATCATCGTGATTGTTTTAAGCACAGTTACTCTTCAATTCCAGGGTTGATTTGTTCCCATTTCCTTGAGGCCAGTTCTTGGAATTGTGCAAGGCACAGACTCAGTACTGCCCAAGACAGAGCAGCTTATGTCATGGCTACAGTCTGGTCATCCTGCAGTTAGCTTTTTCCCTCTGGTGGCAGTTTTAGTATCTGCAAAACAACTCAGGAATGTGCATCAGACACTGTTATCTATGTTCTTCAGGGAGGAACTAAAGATTCTGTGACTCTGTTGTTCTAATCATTAACTGCTTGAGCCTGCTCTTTTGTGACTCAGGGGAGGCCTGGGAGACTATGGCTTTTCTACAAACAAGAGACAGGGGACATGGAAGGGCTTTTGCATCTGGGGGGGCCCCCTCCAAGGTCTGGCTCTGTTTCAAGACCTCTGGGAGTTATTTGTGGGGGACCCACCTTGGCTTTTAGGAGCAGGAAAGAAGTATTCAGGGAATTGTCATGGCCTGGGAAGGGAGCAGGAAAGTGTTCCAATTGGAGTTTGAGTTTTCAAGAATGCTGTGTGTTTGTATGTGTGTGTGTTGAAGGGAGGGAGAATAGTGATAGAGGAATAAATAGATGACTTTTCAGATAATCTGAGTGAAAACCTAAAATGAAAAGGGACAGCCTGGTGAGATGGGAGAAAACATCCAGCTTCACCACCTGTCTCCCAGTATGCTCTGAAAATTCTGGCCTGCAAAGATCCTCTTTCTTTAAGAATTTGTAGTGCATGTAATTATAGATTATCTGGCATTTTACTTTAAATTATTTTTAAAATGTGAGTCACTGCAAAGTGGTTTAGAGATCAGGCTCTGGAGCTAGGTCAATTTAGGACAAATCCTGGCTTTATGATGTATTAGCTGTGTGACCTGGGACAAGCTACTTAACCTCTCTGTGCCTCAGTTTCCTCTTATTTAAAATGAGGATAATAATAATATCTACCTTGTTGTTTTGTTATGGGTAAATTACTTAGCCAGCAAAATTAGTACATATTCATTGTAGAAAAGTAGATAGTGGGAATTCCCTGGCGGTCCAGTGGCTAGGACTCTGTGCTTTCACTGCTGAGGGCCCAGGTTCGATCCCTGGTCGGGGAACTAAGATCCTGCAAGCCAAAGAAAATAAGAGGAAAGAAAAGAAGATAGTATAAACATTAGCAGAAAAGGAGATAAAACATCTTCAATCCTTCAACCTATAGGTAACCACTATTACTATATTGGTACATACCCTTAAATGTTTTTTGTGTGCAACCTTGAGATCATACTTTTCATGTTATTTTCTTTTTCCCTTAATAATATGTTATGAGCATTTGCCCATACTTTTCAAAATCATACATCTAAAATAGAACTACACTGATTGGATAGGTAGTTTTTAGTTTATTAAAGTGTTCCCATATTGTTCAAGCTTTAGGTGGCTTCCAGATTTTCACTTTTACATGAAATGCTTCAGTATACATTTTTGTATGTTAATCTCATTCTTGAAGTTATTTTCCTTGAAGAGAAATGGAATTGCTAAGTCAAAAGGTATTCGTTTTTATTTTTAAGGCTTTTGACACATATTGCTAAATTGCCTTCCAGAAATGTTCACTAGCGATGTGTGAGAGTTTGTTTTCTTGCCCTCTTGTCAGTAGGGATTATTCTAATTTTTTTACATTCAATTTTATAGGTAAAAATTGTGTCTTCGTTGTTTGATTATGAAGAAGACTGAACATTTGTATATGTTTTTAGCTCTTGGATTTCTTTTTCTTCTCTGGTGTGTGAAGTACCTGTGTATTCCTTATTCACCTTTTTTTTCCCCTGAAGTATTCACTTTCTTCTAAACTTTCAATTTGTAAGAGATCTTTATGTTGAAAAGCTGTTGTTTGGCTTCATTAAGATATTTTTCCCCTAAGAAGTAAAATTTCAACAACTTTGTTAATGAATCTGATACTCTGAGGTTGGTCAGTTAAGCTTCATCCATGAGGTCTCTAAGAGAAAAACTACAAATCAGTTGATATTTATGATATTACAGTACACAGGTATATTATTTATAGACACAATTGGGAAGTCTTTTTTTTTTTCCTTCTGAAAATAGCAAATACTTGCTGGTGAGTTGATTTTCTGTTTGGAGTTTGCTTTGTAGGTTGAATATACTTCATTCTGATTAGGTATTGTGAATCCTGTTTTGTGCTATACCTATGATATCATTTTTTTTTTTTATCGAAGTATAGTTGATTTACAATGTTGTGTTAGTTTCTGGTGTACAGCAAAGTGATTCGGTTATATATACATATATATACATATTCTTTTCCATTATGGTTTATTATAGGATATTGAATATAGCTCCATTTGCTGTACAGTAGGACCTTATTGTTTATCTATTTTATATATAGTAGTTTGTATCTGTTAATCCCCCCGAAATATGGAATGCCTCACAATTTTGCATGTCATCCTTGCACAGGGGCCTTGCTAATCTTCTGTATCATTCCAATTTTAGTATATGTGCTGCCGAAGTGAGCACCATACCTGTGATATCTTGATGGAGTCCTCAGCTATTTACTGGACACTGTCTTGGTATTTTGTTTATTTATTTATTTATTTTTTATATGTAAAATATATAGAGATGAGATTTTTTTTTTTTTACATCTTTATTGGAGTATAATTGCTTTACAATGGTGTGTTAGTTTCTGCTTTATAACAAAGTGAATCAGTTATACATATACATATGTTCCCATATCTCTTCCCTCTTGCATTTCCCTCCCTCCCACCCTCCCTATCCCACCCCTCTAGGTGGTTACAGAGCACCAAGCTGATCTCCCTGTGCAGTACAGCTGCTTCCCACTAGCTATCTATTTTACGTTTGGTAGTGTATATATGTCCATGCCACTCTCTCACTTTGTCACAGCTTACCCTTCCCTCTCCCCATATCCTCAAGTCCATTCTCTAGTAGGTCTGTGTCTTTATTCCTGTCTTACCCCTAGGTTCTTCATGACATTTTTTTTTCTTAGATTCCATATATATGTGTTAGCGTACGGTATTTGTCTTTCTCTTTCTGACTTACTTCACTCTGTGTCTTGGTATTTTAAACTCTTAGAGTCAGCCACAGTGTTTATGTCCTGTATTTATCAAGGACTTGCTGTGTAGATAGATCAAAAGTCAAGATGGAAGGCACAGAGTTTTGTGATTCTAGAGCTGAGGTCATAATGCTTAGCATACAAATGACTTGAAAGGTGGGATTCTTAGAAAGATTGGAACCACTGCCAACGGTGAACTCTTCACTGATCCTCTTTGAAGAGTATCGCAAGAGCTCACCCTCTGTAGGGCAGAGCACTGTTGCTCAGGGCTCCTGCAGGTATAACTTCTGAAAGCATGTTGGAGGACTCATTTATCTATGTAGCATCTTGAGGCTTAAGTGCGAAGCATATGTTTTTGTGAACTGAAGGAAATTTCTTTAGAGTGCAGTTGAAACTTTACTTACGCCTTCAAACTCATTTTGGAATTTAAAACAGCTGTAAAAATTCCTCTTGTACTGACGGAGTTCCCAGGGTGGTGTGTCTCTCCTTCCACTTTCTTTACTTCCCAAGCTCTCCCCACCACAAGGCCCCTCAGCCGTCTAAGGAGATATCTCTGATGGCATAAAAGCCTTCTGAAAACCATTAGGTGACTCATACCACGTGTGTATGGCTTTAGGCTTGACAGACGTTTTTTTAAAATAGTTCACCCTCCCACTCTAAGGAGATTTCTGAAGTTCTGATCAGGGAGTCTAAAAATTCACATTTTGCCTAATAGGTGATGAGGAGGGTGCTTATCTTACCTGCCTGGATTTTTTTTTTTTTACTCAAAGTTTAATGAAATATTCTGTATTACCCATAATCCTTTTTTGAAAACGAGAGCAGACTATGAGGAAATATGTAGAATGAGTATAAATCAGCAGAGCTAAAGTCAAGTTCTTACCCCTATTATTTATAAATATTGAGACGTTACTTATTTAGGCATGATAAATAGATTCTTTTTTGATGGTTGAATGTGAGGGTCGCTTAGAATTAAATTTTTAATTTTAGTTTTTCTGAGTGGCTGGGACTTTTTCTAGCTAACCTAAGTGGTTTTATAGCGTTTCTCTGGTCGCTTAATCTGTATTTAGAATTTTTAGCAGTATTTTCAGAAAATTTCCAAGGCGCATCATTTTGTAAAAATTTGTGTTACAAACTTGTTTCTTTTTGATTCCCCCTCCCTCAGTCTCTCCCTTCTCCACCTCCATCTCGTCAGCTCCTCCACTTCCCCAGTTCTGAGTCTGTTTAGTTTTCACCTCATGAGTAATGATTATTATAAATTCAGCTCGTTCTAATGAGGCACTAAGGCTGTCTCTCAGGTTTTGGATTTCCTTTAGGAGAACTGTTAATTATTACCGCTTCACCTTCTTATACCTGGCACAAAAGTAAGTTGCAGAAGGAGAAGAGGAAACACCTGTTTATAAAATGTGGCATTTGAGTAAAATTCTAAATGCAGAATGATTAACAGCAGAGCCTCATAGAATCAGCTCAGCCCCGTCTTGATTCGGTTTCCCATGGTTGTGGATGTCGCATGTTTCATACTATGTGTAGACCCCTTCCACCATGCTTTTCATGTCACTCTCTACTTCTGTTGCCACCTTTTTAATTCACAACTTTAGTTCATTTCTCTGTCACGTTAGCTTTTTCACTGGGCTTTCCCTGCCTCCAGGGTCAAGTTCCCTCAATCTGTAAATCGAACAAGCAGCCGCTAAATTTGTATTTGAATGGGGTCCCTGCACTACACAGCCCTCCTAGAATTCCTCCTGTGTTTTGGTCCAAGTCCTCAGCCTCTTCAAGCCTTTTTACCGTGAGCTCCAGATTAATTTTCTAGTCTTGTCACCTGCTGCTCCTTGACCTCCAAATTCTGCCCTGTTGATCTGACAAGCCTGCCAGTCAGAAGAGCTACTGCTTTTCCTACCACCCATCTCTGTGCAGAGAAATCCGACCCACCTTGGAAGGGGCACCATCTCCTCCAGCATTCCTTTGCAGATCCCTCCCGTTGGCAGTGTTGCTCTGCATTCTGCAGCTCTGGTGTCACTCATCGGGAATTTTTTTTTTTTTTTTTTTTTTTTTTTGGCCGGGTCCGGGGGCCTCTCCCCGCCACCGCAGCCTGTCCTCTCGCGCAGAAACAGGCTCCGGACGCGCAGGCTCAGCGGCCATGGCTCACGGGCCCAGCCGCTCCACGGCATGTGGG
>NW_006793169.1:453624-473101 GCF_000442215.2 Lipotes vexillifer
GACAAACCCGTGTCCCCTGCATCGGCAGGCAGACTCTCAACCACTGCGCCACCAGGGAAGCCCGGGAATTGTTTTTGCATTTGTAGGCTCTTATCTGTGTCGCCTGAGGGTAGGAACCAACTCATCTATTCCTGGTTCCCCTGGACGCACTCAACCTGCTTGGCCTGCGGTGCTCACTCTTTCATCCCCTTCTGGTTCTTTCCCCCATTAACATTCTCATTTCTCCTGCTGTAAAACAGCAACTACTGCAAACTCTCTCTTTACCCAAATTCCCTCTGTTACAGCTGTATCTCTCTCTGCTTGCCTCTATGAATTTATTTTTTGTAATTGAAGTATAGTTGATTTACAACGTTGTATTAATGTCTGCTATACAGCAAAGTGATTCAGCTATACAATATATACATTCTTTTTTTAATATTCTTTTCCATATGTTTTATCATAGGATATTGAATACAGTTTCCTGTGCTATATAGTAGGACCCGGTTTATCCATTATATATAATAGCTTACATCTGCTAACCCCAGTCTCCCACTCCAACCCTCCCCCAGCCCCCTCCCCCTTGGTAACCACAAGTCTTGAACTCTTTTTTTAATGGAAGAGACTTGCTTTATTGATTTTCCTGATAAACAAGCTCATTGGAGAAAAATACAAATAATAACAGAATTTGAAGAGGGTAAAAATCATCTAAAATGCTATCACCCAGAGGTAAATTGCGTTTCATTAAGCATCATGTCCCATTTCACACGTACACACACGTACATACACACTCTTGTGCATGATACCACAATTTTATATTAATGAAATCACACTGTACATACTGTTCTGTAACCTGCTTAAAAAAAATTCAGCTGTATATTGAGGACATCTTTCCAAGTCAGTTCATGTTAATCCTCATCATTTCTGTAAGCAATTATCAAGCACTCGATTGCATCAAAAATTATTTAATCTAGCACCTTTTGATGAGGATACCCATTCTTTCCTGGTTTTTCATTTGTATGACTAACCCTGTAATTGCATTAGTTAGGGTTCTCCAGAGAAACAGAACCACACACAGAGAAATATAAAGAATTGACTCATGTGATTATAGAGGCTGAGAAGTCCCAAGATCTCCAGTTGAAAGCCTGAGAACCAGGAGAGCCGATGGTGCAAGTTCAGTATGAATCTGAAATCAGGAGACTGATGTCCCAGCTTGAAGACCATCAGGCAGAGAGAGCAGATTCTCTCTTGCTCAGTCTTTTGTTCTATTCATGCCTTCAAGGGATTGGATGAGGCCTGCCCACATTAGGGAGGGCCATCTGCTTTACCTAGTCTACTGATTCAAATGTCAATCTTATCCAGAAACATCCCCACAGACACCTGAAATAATGTTTAACCAGATAACTGGGTGCCAGTTAAGCTGGGACATAAAATTAACCATCCTAGTAAAGAACAGCTTTATACAGCTATACTTAAACTCATCCCTCTCTCCCCATTAACTTTTTTTTGCGGTACGCGGGCCTCTCACTGTTGCGGCCTCTCCCGTTGCGGAGCACAGGCTCCGGACGCGCAGGCTCAGCGGCCATGGCTCACCGGGCCCAGCCGCTCCGCGGCATGTGGGACCCTCCCTGACCGGGGCACGAACCCGTGTCCCCTGCATCGGCAGGCGGACTCTCAACCACTGCGCCACCAGGGAAGCTCCCCATTAACTCTTAAGGATAAATTCCTGCATGTGAAATTGGTGGGTCAAATGTGTGTGTATGCTAGGTGATATTATTGCCCATCAGAAAGGTAAAGCTGTACCCAGGTAAAGTTGTCAGTGGCTTTTCCACTGCCCTTACCAGCATGAATATTGTCAAATCATCCTAATCTTTGCCAATTTTATGGTTTAAAAATATCTTTCTTTCTTTTGCATTTCTTTCAAGAGTAAGGTTGAATATTATTTTGTAAGTTAATGTTTTTGTGTGTGTGTGTGTGTGTGTGTGTGTGTTTTCCTTCAATTAGACTGACTACTGTTTTCTGCACTTTTCTAGGGTCCTAAGTCCAAATAATTCCAATCCTATACTGGAACTTATTTAGTGTGTGTGTGGAATTGCTTAATCAGATCTTTTGCCTATTTCACTATTTGAGTGTTTTGTCTTTATTCATTTGTAAGAACTTTTCAAAAAGTATGCATGTTGGGGCTTCCCTGATGGCGCAGTGGTTGAGAGTCCGCCTGCCAATGCAGGGGACACGGGTTCATGCCCCGGTCCGGGAAGTTACCACATGCTGCGGAGCGGCTGGGCCTGTGAGCCATGGCCGCTGAGCCTGCGCGTCTGGAGCCTGTGCTCCGCAACGGGAGAGGCCACAACAGTGAGAGGCCCGAAAAAGTATGCATGTTATCACATGTTATCATATGTTATCACAATTTTCTTTAAAAATTTTTGGTTTTTATAATTAAGATGCAACAGTGAGCCGAAAAAGTATGCATGTTATCACATGTTATCATATGTTATCACAATTTTCTTTAAAAATTTTTGGTTTTTATAATTAAGATGGAAAGGGCTTGTGTACTGCTAAAATTGTAAAAACATTAATCTGTAGTTTCTTCTGCTATTTTTATGGTTTTATTTTATTTTTTAATTTAATTTAATTTTTAATTTTTTTACTGGGGCATAGTTGTTTTATATGGCTTTATTTTTTAAATTATCTTTTATTTTTATATTTGTATATGTTATAGATACTATAACATCTATATATTTTACCCTTTTTTCCATAATTTCTAATAGGTAGCAACCTCTTTGTTTTCTTTAATTCATTGGATACAGCTAAATATATATACGGGTTGCATTATTTCTTTATTAGCTGAAATACAAAGAGAAACTTTATCTTATTTACTATTTGGTTTACTATTTTGGTTACTCATTTACTATTTGGAACAGTTTGTAATAGCACAGGCAGGATAAATCTTAATTCTTTCCTTTATCAGTTAGTTTTTACAGGAACTTCCTTACGGTAAAACTAGTGTAATTCAAGAGAGTCTGTTGCACAGAGCACAGTGCCTATTGGAATAGCTTCTTGGAATACCTTTCTTTCAAGTAAAGGTATAGAGGTTTGCATGAGATCCTGTAGATAATGGTTTGGCTAAGAGGTCATGTAGTTCCACCTCCTGTTTTCTCTTTCTTTTTAATTTCTTGAGGTGGTTATTTATTAAGCTTCCAAGCAAATATAGTGTAGCATAAGACACTCCAAATTTATTCAGAAGAAAAGTATAAAATACTACCAAGTATTATTGCTAGTTTCTTCAGCACCTCCTGTTTTTTCTAAATGAGGAATAACCATCTCCCCGCCTGCAGCCTTCCTTCCTCCCTTCCATCTCCACACACATAGATATCAATGCCTATATGTATATGTACATGTTTATCACTTCAAGTTCCAGGACAGCTCCATATGGTCAAACTCTAAGTAACTGTGATTTGGCCCAGAGTTAGTGAATCCATTGTAGGTGCCTGATGGGTAAAGGATCCCCTCGGAGGAGCAGGGGCAGCTGGTTATTGGAGGTCACTGTGCTTCTCGGGTCTTCCCTTGTCTTTGGCAATAGTCCTGCTTCACGGTGGACATGCCAAAAACTCGCTGGGTCCTTTCCTTTTGGTCCCTCTCAGGATAGCCTGTGCCAGAATTGTGAATGCATCCCCTGAGGATCCTGGCAGAAAACCTCAGGGTGATGGGTGCCGCCACCACCTCAGCGTCTCACTGGGTCTCCCCATCTCTTGGCATCTCTCTGGCTGTGAGTGGCTTCCTCTGCAAGGCAAGGTGAATCATGTTGTTTCATGCTGTCTGCACCGCCCCCCGTTCTGGTCTGCCTCTGAAAAGCAAAGAAAATCGTTCACTCCCCTGCTCCCACGTCTGCTGATTGCTCAGGCCAACGTGCTGTGTCCGTGCTTCAGCCCTATGAGAAGGTTTGGTCCGTGAGGTACCTGGGCTCACACTTGGCCAGGAAAAGCCCCAGAGGAAGAGAGGCCACCACCTGCTTCCTGAGCTCTCATCTGTCTCCATGGTCACTGGCCTTGCTCCGTGTTGTCATCTTGCATTGCTTATACTTTCTTTGTGTTTAATAGAGATTCTTTAAATCAGACATTTTTAGATTTTTTCCTGACCTGGCATCCCAAGTTTTGAATTCAGGCATACTATAAGTTTTTGCTCCCTTGCCTTTGCTTTTCACCTTTATGTAATCACTGCTGTAGGTCTAGAGGGTTTATTAAAAGGCATATATTTGTTACATCTTCCAAAATTTTTTTCTTTAAAGGTGTCACTTCTTGGTTTTTCTTTCCTTTTAAAATCTCATCTTTATTCTTATCCTTCTAGGGTTGCCTAATTTTAAGTCTCTCCAGTGAATTTCTATGTACCTGATGTATGGTGTTTATTAATCAAGTGTAGTTGTGTTATTTTGTAAAGTAACATCTCACATTACCAGTGTGAATGGTTTTTAAAAATTTTTATTTTCTAAGCAACTGTCAATCCAGTTAATGGTGGGACTTGAGGCTTAAAAATTGACAGCTTGTAATGCTGTAGATGAAGGGGGTGCAGGAGGTAATGCTTATCTGTCAGACTTCTCCAAGTAGCCCCATGCAGTACTACACAACTCACCCAGCTTCCTTTTTTTTTTTTTTTTTGCGGGCCTCTCACTGTTGTGGCCTCTCCCGTTGTGGAGCACAGGCTCCGGATGCGCAAGCTCAGCGGCCAAGGCTCACAGGCCTAGCCGCTCCGCGGCATGTGGGATCTTCCCGGACCGGGGCACGAACCTGCATCCCCTGCATCAGCAGGCGGACTCTCAACCACTGCGCCACCAGGGAAGCCCCACCCAGCTTCCTTTTATCTTTTCCTTCACATCTCTAAAGCTGTCTTAGCTTGAGGTAGAGAAAAAATGTTCAGAATGTGCAGTGGTCTGCAAATTAGATATCATTAGTGTTCATAAAGATATGTTTATCTGAGGAACTCTAATATCAATAACTTGTGAAGTTTTTGTCTATTTTTCTTTTGGCTGTGCTGTGGCATGTGGGATCTTAGTTTCCCGACCAGGGATCAAACCTGTGCCCCCTGCAGTGGAAGTGTGGAGTCCTAACCACTGGACTGCCAGGGAAGTCCCTCTCTTTTTTAATCTGAAAAATTGCCCACTACATTTGTTACATTGAATATAGTCTAGAAACAAACCTAATTCATTAATGTCATTTTAGCTTGAAGTTATTTGTGCTTTTACTCCGCCTCCTTTACAGTCTTCACTGAGGAGATCTAATTTAACCTGCATTCTTGAATTGATCAGAATTCTTGAATTGATCAGAATTCTTGACCTGATCAGAATTTTTGTACTTTGAGTCAACCATTGAGGGAGTCAATGTAAAATGAGAAATTTTCTTATTTATAAATTGTCAGAAGGCAACAATCCCAAGACTCTCTATGTAAACATGAATAGATAGATGGAAACACAATTTATTTAGGAGACAAACCCTAGGAGCCCAAACCTAAGGTCTGGACATTTCCTTTTTAAGCAAAAATAGGAAAAAATGAGAGCATATATGGCTCCCATTCTATGATTATTTTCAAATAAGAGTTGCTATACTCTAAATTCTGTTTGTGAAGCTGGGAGCTAAAAAGAAAACAATCTAAAACATGCTTATTTCACCTGAATCTGTATCCTAGCGTCTCTACTGGCATGCATATGATTGGAACATGTAGAGTTGAATCAGCACCCTTGTTTCTGGTTAGTTGCCAGAAATAAAGGCATCAAAGGAAATAGTAAACTGGGCAGTGAATCAAAGCTGCGTGGCCTTTCCATTTAGTAGCTATTGTAGGTCTCTCCACTGCTTTCTAACTGAAACTCTCCTTCCCACAGTCCCCTGTGAGAAAGGGCCACCCTAGGTAGACCAGCTGCTCGTTCTTGTTACCTTTACTTTGTACATGTGTAGAATTGTTTCTGTGGGACAGAGTCCCAGATGTGGAAATATTCAGTCAAAGGGAGTGAACGTTAATAGATTTAACAAGTACTACCAAGTTGTCCTTTAGAAAGGGTGTGTCCATGTGCACTTCCACCAACAGTGAAGGTGAAACCAGCCACTGAGTTGTGATGAATACTGTGGGTTGTTTGTTGGGAGCCAGACAAGCCTGAAGTTTTGCCAGCCATCTTCTAGACAAGAAGTTGATTCTTGGAATGGTTAAAAGCTGTTTTAGGCAGTGTAAAACGAGTTACAGATATTCTTAGAAAAGAACATTTTCTAAGAATACTTAGAATACATTTTCATAAATAAAATGAAAATATAATATTAAAGAATATTTAAAAATAATACATAATCCTACTCTCAATAGATATTCATTTTTACAAATTACTGTCTGCATATGGATATATTTTACTGGTTATAATTTGTGTGTATTTTTATATTTTACTTTTTTTTTCAGAGAACTGTCTCATAAGCTGTTTCCTATGTCTGTATGTCTCATAATGGTCATTTTTTTTTTTTTTTTTTTTTTTTTTTTTGCGGTACGCATGCCTCTAACTGTTGTGGCCTCTCCCGTTGCGGAGCACAGGCTCCGGACGCGCAGGCTCAGTGGCCATGGCTCACGGGCCCAGCCGCTCCGCGGCATGTGGGATCTTCCCGGACCGAGGCACGAACCCGTGTCCCCTGCATCGGCAGGCGGACTCTCAAACCACTGTGCCACCAGGGAAGCCCTCATAATGGTCATTTAAAAGCTGCATTTTGTCATTGTACCATAATTTGTTAACTCAGCTCTTAATATTGAATATTTAATATACAACCAAATACTTAAACTACATGTTCTTAATAAGATTTATTGGCTTGTTCTGGTTATGAGAGTAATATAGGTCATTATTAAAAAATTTGGAAAACACACAAAACTTAGGAAGACGTACACAAAATTCTTTGTATAACTTCTGTTAACGAACTCTGTATTATATATTTTCTTCCTGTCTTACCCTAATACGCTATTTGTGTAAAACATATTCGTTTTTACGTTTCTATACCCCATTTTTTTTGGCTGCTCCACGTGGCATGTGAAATCTTAGTTCTGTGACTAGGGATCGAACCCGTGCCCCTGCAGTGAAAGCGTGGATTCTTAACCACTGGACCGCGAGGGAAGTCCCTAAACCCTTTAGAAATATCATTTCTCCTTCTTAAAAAAAATTGAAGTTTTTTTCTGACTATAATAGTAATTTGAAATTATTACAGAAAATTGGGAAACAATCCCAAACATCCATACTATCACCCTAAGGCATAAACCATTAATATTTTGGTTTATTACCTTCACATTTTTTTTTCTTTAAAAAAAATCTGAGATCTGGTATCATCAATGGTTCTTAACTTGGGGATGGTCATGGACTCTAAAATAAAATCCAAGTTAAGAACTCTTGCTGTATATGTAAATATACCTCTCTTTTTTTCTATTAAACATTATAAAACAGGTGTTTTTAGATTATTGGGAAATCTCATAAATCTACAAATTTGCTGATTGTAATGGGTTGAATTGTGTCACCCGAAAATGCACGTGTGAAAGTCCTAACTCCCTTTACCTCAGACAGTGACCTTATTTGTAGACAAGGTCTCTATAGAGGCAGTCAAGTTAAAATGAAGTCATTGGTGTGGGCCCTAGTCCGGTATGACTAGTATCTTTATGAAAAGAGGAAATTTGGAGACAGACACACACAGAGAAGATGGCCATCCACAGGTCAAGGAAAGAGGCCTGGAGTGGATTCTTCCCTCATAGCTCTCAGAAGGAACCAACCCTGCTGACACCTTTATTCCAGACTTGTGACCTCCAGAACTGTGAGACAATAAATTGTGACTATTGTTTAGGTCACCCAGCTTGTGGTATTTGGTTATGGCAGCCCTAACAAACGAATACACTGATTATGTAGTCTTATATAATATAGACGTCTAGGTGCATATTTAGTTTGTGCTAGGCACTGTGCTGGGTTGGGAGTGCTAAATCAACAAAGTCAAGTTCCCCAACCTTAAGGTGCTTAATTGGCACACAGGAATAGAACCCTGGGGTCATGCTATGATGGGTGGTGCTCAGGGCATCATGGGAGCCCAGAGCTGGGCCAGGGGTGAGGGCAGACTTCCCAGGAGAAGTACCACTTGAGCTGAGTTTGGAATAATAGGAGCTTACTTAACATTTCTATTGTGGGATATTAGGGTGTTTTCACTTTCCTGTGTTTTTCAATTATTTCTTTAGGATAGATTCCCAGTAATGCATTACTGAGACAAGAATGTGAAGCTTGAAACATCATTTTTAGGGCACTGTAATTTTCTAGCAGGTGGAGGTTTCCTGGTTTATTGAATCATCCTCTTTTATTGGATGACAGTCTCCCTGATGCTGTTTCCAGTTTTGCTACTATAAATAACGCTGTCATTTACATCTTTTTGTAGGTCCGTTTCTTCTCTTGGGTTTCCCACTTAGAGAAGTTCCTTTAGCATTTGTTGTAGAGCTGGTTTGGTGGTGCTGAATTCTCTTAGCTTTTGCTTGTCTATAAAGCTTTTGATTTCTCCGTCGAATCTGAACGAGATCCTTGCCAGGTAGAGTAATCTTGGTTGTACATTCCTCCCTTTCATCACTTTTAATATATCATGCCACTCCCTTCTGGCTTGTAGAGTTTCTGCAGAGAAATCAGCTGTTAACCTTATGGGAGTTCCCTTGAATGCTATTTATCATTTTTCCCTTGTTGCTTTTAACAGTTTTTCATCTTTAATTTTTGTCAGTTTGATTACTATGTGTCTCAACATGTTTCTCCTTGGGTTTCTCCTGTCTGGGACTCTCTACACTTCCTGGACTTGGATGGCTGTTTCCTTTCCCATGTTAGAGAAGTTTTCGACTATAATCTCTTCAAATATTTTCTCGGGTCCTTTCTCTCTCGCTTCTCCTTCTGGGACCCCTGTAATGCGAATGTTGTTGCGTTTAATGTTGTCCCAGAGGTCTCTTAGGCTGTCTTAATTTCTCTTCATTCTTTTTTCTTTATTCTGTTCTGTGGCAGTGAATTACACCATTCTGTCTTCCAGGTCACTTATCCGTTCTTCTGCCTCAGTTATTCTGCTATTGATTCCTTCTAGTGTATTTTTCATTTCAGTTATTCTGGTGTTCATCTCTTTGTTTGTTCTTTAATTCTTCTAGGTCTTTGTTAAACATTTCTTGCATCTTCTTGATCTTTGCCTCCATTCTTTTTCTGAGGTCCTGGATCATCTTCACTATCATTATTTTGAATTCTTTTTCTGGAAGGTTGCCTATCTCCATTTCATTTAGTTGTTTTTCTGGGGTTTTATCTTGTTCCTTCATCTGGTACAAAGTCCTCTGCCTTTTCATCTTGTCTATCTTTCTGTGAATGTGGTTTTTGTTCCACAGGCTGCAGGATTGTAGTTCTTCTTGCTTCTCTCTGCCCTCTGGTGGATGAGCCTATCTAAGAGGGTTGTGCAAGTTTCCTGATGGAAGGGACTGGTGGTGGGTAGAGCTGGGTGTTGCTCTGGTGGGCAGAGCTCAGTAAAACTTTAATCCACTTGTCTGCTGATGGGTGGGGCTGGGTTCCCTCCCTGTTGGTTGTTTGGCCTGAGGCAACCCAACACTGGAGCCTACCTGGGCTCTTTGGTGGGGCTAATGGTGGACTCTGGTAGGGCTCACACCAAGGAGTACTTCCCAGAACTTCTGCTGCCAGTGTCCTTGTCTCCACGGTGAGCCACAGCCACCCCCTGCCTCTGCAGGAGACCCTCCAACACTAGCAGGTAGGTCTGGTTCAGTCTTCTATGGGGTCACTGCTCCTTCCCCTGGGTTCCGATGTGTACACTACTTTGTGTGTGCCCTCCAAGAGTGGAGTCTCTGCTTTCCCCGGTCATGTCGAAGTCCTGCAGTCAAATCCAGTAGCCCTCAAAGTCTGATTCTCTAGAAATTCCTCCTCCCGTTGCTGGACCCCCAGGTTGGAAAGCCTGACATGGGGCTCAGAACCTTCACTCCAGTGGGTGGACTTCTGTGGTATAAGTGTTCTGTCTGTGAGTCACCCACCCAGCAGTTACGGGATTTGATTTTTTTGTGATTGCGCCCGTCCTACCGTCTCATTGTGGCTTCTCCTTTGTCTTTGGATGTGGGGTATCTTTTTTGGTGAGTTCCAGTGTCTTCCTGTCGATGATTGTTCAGCAGTTAGTTGTGATTCTGGTGCTCTCACAAGAGGGAGTGAGTGCATGTCCTTTTACTCCGCCATCTTGAACCAATCTCTGTCATGTACATCTTTCTGCATAAAGCTTTTTCCATAATTAAAATTATTTCCTGGGACTTCCCTGGCAGTCCAGTGGTTAAGACTCCACACTCCCAACACATGGGGGACAGGTTCAATCCCTGGTTGGGGACGATCCCGCATGTGGCATGGCGTGGCCAAAAAAAAAAAAAAGAAGAATTATTTCCTTAGTGATAGAGTCCTAGAAATAGAATTAGAGTATCAAAGCAGTCAAATTATTTTTCAGAATTACTGATTTACATTCCCATTAATAATCAAGTGAAATTTATTAACAAATCAATTTGATTTATTATCGTCTTTTATATCCTTTGGGGTGTGTTGAAACAGTTCAGTACTTCCCTCTTTGGAAGACTGAACCTTTCCAGGGCAGTAAAGTGAGGTTTGTATCACTTGGGATGCAAGACCCCCCTCCTCCTTAGATTCTTCTTTTCCTCTGAGAAAAACCTGCTTAAAGGGCATTGTACCATCACAGACTTGCCCACGCAGCTTCTGTGCTGGTTTCTCACCAGCAGATGTGTGCATTGGTCTCTGTTTATACTCTTAGGTCATTGTCTGTCTGAAATTTAACTATCCCAAAAGATCAGCCTTCCAAATTGGCTATTTCTGTTCTATTCTGAGATTCTCTCAAAAAGACTCATGTCCTCTGCATTCTGCTAGACTCTAAATGTTGGCAGCATATCTAATGTAACAGAGTAACAAAAACCCCACAATCATGGTGACATGCTGGGCATATGGGTGCATGAAGGAGCTGGATCAGGAGTGATGGGTCCTGCCTCAGTGAGAGAAGAGTTTGTTAACAAGCTTTTATTGTTTCCTTCATTTTAAAAGTGAGTGTGAGTATGTGTTATTCACTCAACCAGATAGTGAGCGTCAAGGAACAAGGACTCACCTTAATTAGTTTTGTATTGTCTACCCCAAAGGGTGCCTTGCATAATTAATTGATGCTGAATAACCATTGATATAATTTTTTTGAAAATGCCCCACTCACTAGTTACTTAAAAAACTTTACTTTTTACATCGGGGTGGGGGGGAAAAGCAAAGTTATGCATAGTTTAAACACTACAGAAGCACATATGTGGAAAGTGTGAGTCTCCTATGTTCCTGTCCCACAAAGATGAGCAATCATGGTCTGCAATTTAGGACATGTTTCTCCAAATTTTCTCCCTAGTGTTTAAAAAATATAATAATGCTTCACCTCACTAACAATAAGTGAAATACAGAGTAAACAAAAATGAGATTTTTTTCCCTATCAAGTTCTCAAAGGTAAGGCAAAACAGACCTGATTATGTTCATGTTGGTGGACATGTAGGGAAATGGCACTTCTGTAGATGTGGGTGGGAGTTGAAATCTATCTAGAGGGTAATTTGTCAGTAATTACCAAAATTTTGTCTACACATATCTTGTACATTTTCTCTGCTGACTTTAGAGAAGTAAGAATGTTGAGAGCTGTTTTATAATAATGTCATTAGGTGATGCACTGGTGCTGGTGGTGGTGTCTCTACTATATGAGGAGGCTTGGTGAAGTCTCATCTGAGTCTGCTTTGTACCCACAACAGTGCCAGGGGGCAATGTGCGTCAAAGCAATTCTCAAGATTCTTTCACAAGGTAGGCAGAGAGATAAGCTTCCCTGGGGAGGAAAGATTTTTTACCATTGCTCTTCTCAAGGTGGAAACAATCGGATGTCCGCTCAGTCCCTGCAGACACTTTCTGAAGGCATTCCCTAGAACTCCCTCCTTTCCTCTGCTTCTAAGTTCTAAGGTAGCAGAGAGATTCTGCCCTATGACATATTCATAAGATTCAATTGACCGTAAAGCACTTTGTAAATGTAAGTGCTATAAATGACCCAAATTATATCAAGCAGCTTTTTGAGAAATGGAGAGAGGAAGGAAAAAGGAATGTAAGGGAATGGGATCCAGGGAGCCAACCTTGCCATTTTCAAACTATAACAAATGGGTCATGGATCTACATTTTGTAATTTCAGAAATGACTAATGCTTGGACTGTTTTTGAGCATCTTAAGAGTGGCTTCATTCCAAGATAAATCAATCTTTGTACATTACACAGATTATGCCACTTTTTAAATCCATATTTTAATTTCATCATCATCCTGTTTCCAGCTTGAAAGATCCTGAGAACCCGTACTCAAGGTGGTCTTCTCACATCAGATGCTAAGGAAGTGTCCCTGTAGGCAGCTGGCCACGAGCCGGCCTTAGAAGGAGCCTCTGCCCAGCACCTCTCGTACAGGGGGCGGGGCTCCAAGGGCCCTTTGGGAAAGCAGCCTTGGCGCTGACTCGACAGCCAGAGCTTTTCATTGTTAGAAAATTCATCAGCCCTTTCTGCTGCCGTCTGGAGCCCCCAGAATAAATCTACTATGTGTGCCCTTCCTGTATTGAGGATGGCCATTCCCCACCCCGACCCTGCCCAAATCATTTCTTCCTCGTAGAAGATTATTCTTTGTAGAATAGTATGTGGACCATCTAATCCTCCCCATCTGCCCTTGTCCTTAGTGCTGTCTTTTTATAATGAATCCTAAAATTGTTACGTTTGTTCACTTGTTTCTGACACCCACGTCTCTCCATTGTCTCCTATCGATTTGGTCTCTCCGTTGTCTCCTATCGACTTGTATGCAAACTAAAACCCCAGAGCAGTTGCTTTTGAGCCTAAGTGAATGATGGAACCTCTATTTCTCTGAACTGTTTTTTTCCTTTCAGCTCATTTTTTTTCCAAGCCAGACAGACCTCTTTTGGAATTCTGATTCTGTCGGGTCTTATCTAAAGCATTCATCTCTCCCAGCGTGAAGTCCTCAGATAATTTGAAAAGCCTGTGATGTATTTACCTAGGCTCAGGGCTCCCAAGAGGGTAACAAATCCGTCATAACGAGTTTGCCAAATGCCTGCTGGCAGCCAGTGGCTTCAAGGCTCCTGGAGAGAGAGAAGGACAAAACCCAGGGCCTGGCTGCACGGAGGGGCCCAGGTCTCGGGAGCTTTGGTTTGACTATTGACATGTAAATGGTCAGAGGGGCCTGAGGCGGATCCCCGCAGACCCTCCCGCCATCCCTCCAACCACACAAAGCCCAGCCCTGAACGGCTGCAGGCTTTACCCTGTGAGGCACCGGGCGTCCTGACTGCAGAGGTAAGTCCTGAATCAGCTCTGCTGTAAAACTGTTCTGTTTGGGATGCTGATTGTGGACTGGAAACTTCTCTGAGCCACATGCAGTGGGAGCGGTCCCTTTGGATGTCGACAGAGACTCTGTGAAGGTTTTTGAAATGAAAAAGAATACTATTAAGTGATGATTAATTTGATTTGGTGTAAGAAAACAATCACATTTGCCCACCTGTATGTGCATAGATAAGATTTGATGCTAGATGAGTTTCAAAGTACTTTTTGAATTTTACCTGAAATTTCTGTAGCATTATTTTTGGCTTTGTGTTTCTGTAGTCCCTCGGGCACCCCCCTACCCCCTTTCCCTCTCAGTCTCTACCTCCCTTCCCTTCCGTCCTCCCTCCTTGTTCTTTTTTTTTAAAATAAATTTATTTATTTATTTTTGGCTGCATTGGGTCTTCGTTGCTGCACGCGGGCTTTCTCTAGTTATGGTGAGCGGGGGCTACTCTTGGTTGCAGTGCGTGGGCTTCTCATTGCAGTGGCTTCTCTTATTGTGGAGCACGGGCTCTAGGCGCACGGGCTTCAATAGTTGTGGCACGCGGGCTCAATAGTTGTGGCTCACGGGCTCTAGAGCGCAGGCTCAGTAGTTGTGGCTCACGGGCTTAGTTGCTCCGCGGCATGTGGGATCTTCCCGGACTAGGGTTTGAACCCGTGTCCCCTGCATCGGCAGGCAGATTCTTAACCACTTCTGCCACCAGGGAAGTCCCCTCCTTGTTCTTGTAGGGATGGTAAATTGTGTGACTCATAAAAGGAGTATCACAATGTGCTTTCCAAATTAGAGAAGTGAAGGAAAAATTATACACCATTAGAATTATATGAATAAACCACCACTAAAGACTGGAGGAGCTGAGTTTGTGTTTTTCTCTCTGTCTCTGAAATTTCAGGGGAAAAGTTTATGTAGCTGTAGTGTCCTAAATTTAGCATGTGAATTATGTGTGCTGGATTGCATGTACACCCTTTGCCAAATCATATATGCATTAACCTCCCCCACCCTTCAGAGCCGTTCCTTAGAGATATCTGAGATGCTCTCTCCTGGGCTTTTGTCCTCAGCAAGTTCCTAAGTATAATGGGATTCACAGCTCTCACACTGTGTATTTTTTCAGTTGACAGTGTCATGCTTTGGACTGATTTTGTTACAAGTCCTTTAAGAACTAGCAAGAAGTTACTGAAAATATAAACTTAGATTTCACATTCATAATAAGTGCTAGGTTGAGTTTGAGAATCTTGATTTTAAAAAATCTCAACTGAAAGGTTTTATTTGGTAAAAGTTATCCCATGTAGGACTCACTTCCCTGACTGCTTGCAGAGATGGTGCTTTGAAGGAAAACATTTTTTTAATTAAATGTAAATGTTTCCAGATCTCTTTCTCTCTCTGGTACAGATGTTCTTTGAAATATGAGTTCTGTACACAATGCATCCTGAGGACTTGAATATTGATAGGTGGTTGTTAGTTCAGACACTTTTTTTGCCCTCTTAGAGTAATTATAGTAATAGAATTATGCTTCTATACCAGAATACCCATAACGAGATTGAAAAAACTTCACGCAATCAGGTTTAGATCCAGAAACCATAAATCCTGTCAGTAAGTGTGAAGTCTATTCTTAATATTTAAGTGTCTCATGCTCTAATGAGCCTAATTAGGGGAGTTTGGTACAATGAAAAGAACACAAAACTAAGTGTTACGGCTCTAGCTACTTAGGTGGCCTTGGGCAAATGACTGATTTCTCTGCCCTCAGTGGTTCTTGACCATTGGGGGCACCAATGGTTGAGGACCCCGGAAACTAAAATCCTGCAGTGCCACCCGGTCCAGGGAAGAATTGGCCCACTCCAAATGCCAATGGCTTCCACGCTGAGAAACACTGAACCTGACGGTCCCTGAGGTTCTTTCAGCTCTGTTTCTCTCAAGTTCACAAGCGGAGCATTGAAAGCATCCAGAACGATGTTGAATTGTAAAGCTTAGCTTCTGTATCTCCCATCTGGCATTAAATGCTGTGCTGCTGGGAGTGAAGTCAGACCCAGTCGTGCTGGGTCAGGACACTCGTGCCATGGCAGCTCCAGTTCAGAGCTTCATTGCTGTGGGAGTTCCCTGCTGTAAGCACAGAAGAATACCGAGACTGTTCAAATGCAGGTCGGGAGTTGGGCCTGGGTGTTTTGGTTGGCTTTGGATTGTCCTTCATGTCCTCCTGTCCTTAAAGGGAAGAAGAGGGTTTATTGTAGCCACAGGCCTGGCCTCCAGGGCCTGGACAGCTGTCTCAGTGCACTGCCCCGCTGCTGGGCACTGTCACCTCTGTTGGGAAGGGGTCACCGTGGTGGCAGGTGCCGTCTGCATATCCTCCCGCTGCAGGTTGTCACAGGCCAGGCCAGAGGCCTTGATGAGGCAGAAAGGGATTCGGGCTGGAATAAAGATTCCTGGGGAGTCTGAGTTCTTAGATAGTTTGGTGTGATTACAATTTTTATTTGACAGTCAAGTGCTGTTAAATCGAAGTCCCACAAGAAAGCTTCTCTCAGGCTTATCTTCGTGTAGAAAGCAATAGAAAGGTGAGTGACTAATCCTCACCAGCAATTGTCAGTGATGCTGTACACATATCCAATCTTAATAACTCACATGTAAGATTACCTGGAACATATTTGTCAATTGATGTGTTGTTTTCAATTAAAAAAATAATTTTATTTAATTAAAGAAAATTCAAATACATAAAAATACCAGTAATTACTGCATTTTGATATATATCCTGCTGGTCTTTAAAATTTTACAAAAATGGGGTTACAGTATATGATGTTTTGTAACCTGCTTTGTTCACTTCACACTGTCTCACGAACATGTGTCTTATCACATAGATATTACATCATTATACATGCCTCCTGGTGATCCATTGAGAGGACAGTGCCAAAGAGCAGAGACCCTAGAGTTGGACTCTGGGTCCATACGTCAGCCTTGCCTCTCATTAGCTGGGCAAGTTATTTAACTGCTGTGTGTCTCCATCTGTGCTTCTGTAAAATGGGGAGAATAGTAATACCCACTGCACTGGTCTGCTTTGAGAATTAAATGAGGAGATAGATGTTGAGTGCTTAGAATAGAGCCTTGCAAAAGGTAAACACTCACTATCTGTGAGACAGCATCATCTCGTCAGCATCAGAATCATTGACTGTACCATCTCTACTAACCCCTCCCCTCGTATTCTTGCAACTGTATCCTTTCTGACCTGTAGAGTTACTACTTTTCATATCAGTTCCTAGAAGTGGAATTTCTGGGTTAGAGAGCAAACAACGGTTAGAGGCTTTGGATACATATTGCTGAATTTCCTCCTTTCTCAGCACTCACTCCTACCAGCTTTTCTCAACTGAATTAAAAAATTCAGCTTGGCTTCCTTCTAATATCCTGTGTGCTCTGGGACCTCCCCCTTCCAATAATTGGGAATATAAACTCCTATAATATTGCTCTGGGGCAAGTATAATTAAGGAAATGAATTAGCCACAAAACGACTTCAATAAAGCATGCCACAGTCAAATAAAAAAAAAGGTGGTTCACCTGCCACTTGGTATTTTCAGTGCTCCAACTTCTCTCCATTGATAAGAATTGTTTAGGTGTGGGATGAGGTGATGTGGGACCCATAAGTGTAGTCCTCAAGCTCTCTTCCCCTCCAACCAAATTTAACTTCTTGACATGCTGGAAGAAAAAAAAATTATCTTCAGCAACAGGATAGGAAATGTATGTGAAATTAGCCATATAACTTGTAAAACATTAGGTTAGTCTCTTTATTCCGTGATATGTGAAAATCACTCACTTCATTGCATTTACTTTTACATTTTCAGTGAAGAAATTGTTGCAAAGATGGGATTCATAGTGTTTGCTCCTGGACCTGGGAGCAACGTGAACGTGGACCTGGGAGCAACGTGAACGTGGTCCACGTTCCTTGTTCAGCAGTCCTGCCCTACGAGTTGCTTGGTGATAACTCAGTTCTCCCACCCTCAGGTGACCGAGAACCCTCTGCACAGCATGCCGTGACCTGGCCTGGCCTTCACGTGTTATCAGTGCAGCATTGCTAGATGAAGGCTGCTTCTTTGTTGATCTCAGCAATCCAGCCACCTGCATTTGATGATAAACACGAATGCAAATGTGAACATTTAAACCATATGACCCAACACAGTTATGAGGGAGATATCCAGATGATTCCGAATATGTTCAGTATAGATTTGCATTAGCGTTACCAAACGCAAGTTCGTGTGCCCAATGCACAGTGAGGCCAAACAAACCAAAATGTCAGAGTTTAGAGCAGAGAAAGGTTTTTTGGTTTTTTTTTTAGATTTATTTTTAATATCTTTATTGGAATATAATTGCTTTAAAATGGTGTGTTAGTTTCTGCTTCATAACAAAGTGAATCAGCTATACATATACATATATCCCCATAGAGAAAAAGGTTTATTGCAGGCCCGAGCAAGGACAGCTGGGTGTGGCGGGTGGGAAGGGGAGGGCTCAGGCTGAAAATACCCTGAGCTCCCCAAAGGGTTTCAGCAAAGCTGTTTTAAAAGCCAGGTGAGGGAGCCGGGGTTGCAGGGTATGTATGTGATCAGCTCGTGCAGAATTCTCTGATTGGTTGATGTTGAGGTAACTGGGTGATTAACATTACCCTTAGGCGCCCTGTACATAGGTCTTGGGGCTCATGATCATCAAATAGTTAATTTCTTCCATTTGGTGGTGGTTTCATCATCTGTAAAACAACTCCGGAAGTGTGCATCAGATACTATTATCTAGGTACTTCAGAGAGGAGCTACAGCAAAGGATATGGCAGAGGGGTCTGTCCCGGGGAGGCCCCAGAGGGTCCTGCTCGGTTATATTAGGAGCACAAAATGTGAAAATTCTCATCAAGAATTTTTAGGCCTCTGAAAATACGTCTTAAAACCCCAGAACTGTGCTCGGGAAAGGCTGACTCAGTTTGCAGACACTGTCCAAGGTACTTTTCATAATTATTGGCATTCCAAAAAGGAAGGTAAATTATATTATTTCTTTGGATTGAATACTTGATTCACTTTTGCTCAAGAATAGTGCCTTTCAGACTTTCGACTGTGACCCATTAGAAGAAATATATTTTACATAGTCACTGGCTATGTACCTACACATATAAACACAAGTGAAACAGTTGTTTCCCAAAATACATGCAGCACACTCTATTTCCAGTTCTGTTTCATTCTTTAAAATGCTGCTTATGACCCACTAACTTATTTTCATGACCCACAAATAGGCCTGCATGACCTGCAGTTTGGAAGTTCTGTTCCAGAAGTGGTGTGGTGGATAACTTTAGTGGGGCCTTTATCACGGTGGAAGCCCATTGCCTTCCTCTAGATGCCAAGCCCCGCAGGCTGTCTGTGCCCCGGGCATCACCTTTGGCGGGTCTCGGGGCCACGGGCCTGGGCAGGCAGTGAAGGCAGAGCCCATGTGCTGGCTGCCAGGGAACTTGAACAGCTTTGCTTTTGAGAGCGTTCATCCTTCCCTGGACTCTCTGCTTTAGCTGACAGCTCCGTCTGAGAGAGAAGGTTTAAACAAAGACAATAATTCAATTTGAGTGCCCGTGAATCATGTCTTTGTCTCTGCTCTTGATAGAACAGAAGGAAGTTGTTCATTATTAAGGATGCCAGCTGCCCGTGGATTGATAGATCTGTAGTCAGGGCTGGCTCACTGTCAAGCAGGTAGAGAAGCTGGCTCCCCAGTTGGTGTGTTTTGAAGGGGTGCAGAAAGGATTTTCCTAAAGATGTCTCCTCATTCCCTTCTGCCTAAAATTTTATTTTTAGAAGTTCATCCTTTTCAATCTTATAAGCTTTTTGGTTTCCCAGCTCAAAATAAAAAATATCCTTGAAGAAAGAGAATACCTTAAGATTACATCAGATAACATTTAGTGGGGATTTGGACAGCCACTGAGAGCAAGGGGAGGGCTGCAGCAGGGGGTGGGGTGCCTGGAGGGCCGTGAGCAGGAACGGGGGGCTGCAGGCCGGTGGAAGTTTCTGAATCTAATGGCATTTTGAAAGCTGTTTGAGAGTGTGGTGCTCTTTAAATTTTTTTTTTTTTTTTTTTTTTTTTGCG